>NC_080107.1:46030848-46336920 GCF_950005125.1 Chionomys nivalis
GCATGCCTGTAGTCCAGCACCTCTGTGCTTGAGGCAGGAGGATCTCCACGAGTTCAGGCCAGAGTAGAGTGGGATCCTGATCTCAAAAAACAACCAAAGTTTAAATAATAAACAAGTTAAAGGGAAATGAAAACAAGACTGGCTGCAAAGTTCCTTTTAAGGTTTTAGACACAGCAATATTGAATGTGAAATTGCACACGGCTTGCAAAAACAACAGCACTGCCTTACTGAGATGGGCAGCCATCACACCGGGAAATGTGGCACACTTCTTTAATCCCAGCATTTGGAAGGCAGAGGCAGGAGGATGTCTGTGAGTTTGAGGCCAGCCAAGGCTACATAGTGAGACCCTGTCTTAAGAGAAAGACAGCAATCACAGGGGTCATCTTTTGAGCGGCAGTGAATTCCCTTGTTACAGCTGCCCCTCCAATGAACAAAAAATCGTATTTCACACCCAACCTCTCCTGACTTAGGAAACCAGCCCTGCACCTCTGTGAATCTGCTTCTTCAGGATATGTCACATAATGGAATCACACAGGCTGAGGAATCTTGTGATTGGCAGGATACTAATATTTTATTTATGTTATCATTCACATGCAGGATGCTTTTAACATTCATCCTGTTGTAGCATTTATCTGTCTATCAATTCTTTCTTCTGACTGAATAACGTTCCGCTGAGTAGATGTACCACGGTCATGCATCCACTCATTGGTTGGTAGTTTAGGGAGAATATAAACATTGATGCTTTGAGTACTGCTGTGAGCTTTGTGTGAACAGACATCACATCTTAGAATCTTTAAAAATAGTTGCTTTAAAAAATAATTTATTTTTGTGTGCATTGGTGTTTTGCTTGAACGTATGTCTATGTGAAGGTGTTAGATCCCCTGGAACTGAAGTTACAGACAGTTGTGAGCTGCCATGTGGGTGTTGGGAGTTGAACCTGGGTCTTCTGGAAGAGCAGCCAGTGCTACCAGTGCTCTTAACCACTGAGCCATCCCTCCAGCCCCCTCTGAAAATGTTTTATTATCGTGTTGCATATGATGTGTGTGGTGGGGTTGTGGAGGCCAGAGGACAGCTTGCCAGTTTGTTCTCTTTCCAATGTGCGGATCCCTGGGGACTGAACTGCATTGCCAGTCCTAGAGTCTTTTCCAGCAGGCATGTGACAGCTATTAACCTCCAAGAGCCCCAGGGAGCTGGATCAGGACAAGTTGCAGAAGGGGAAGAGATAGGCTCAGTGAGGGGGACAGGGGCTTGGGGGTCTGACTGAGCGTGAGACTGTGGGTGACTCTGAAAAGGGAAGACTCTGGGATGGAGATTATTACCTAGTAACACTGCAAGTGGGGTGACTTTCACCCAAACTCTACAAGCACTCTAACACTGGCCTCACCCCAGCCACCACGGGTGTCATTTGATTGGTCGAGCCACTGGGAGTACAGGATCAGATCTGAATTAACAAGGAGCCCTGGGTCTTCGAGGTAGCTCGGTGGATAAAAGCGCTTGCTGTAAGGACTGAAACCCAGAGTTCGATCCCGGAGTCCCACTAATTTCTGAAAGTTGTCCTCTGACCTCTGCATGTGTGATCCAAGTGTGCACACATGTCCTGGGTCCTGGGCTCTGACCTACAGAGAACTTATTGGGTCCTATTTGGAAGAGAAACCAAATCCACAGAGCTGTCCTCTTGGACACCGTGACAAGCATGCCCACACACACATGCTCAATAAATAAAGTTGTTTCTTTTCTTTTCTCCTTCCTTCCTTCCTTCCTTCCTTCCTTCCTTCCTTCCTTCCTTCCTTCCTTCCTTCCTTCCTTCCTTCCTTCTTTCTTTCTTTGTAAGTCCAGGATGACCCTGCATTTGGCCTGAGTTTCAGAAGGAGGAGCCATGGTGTGAGGAGGGTAAATAGATCTGTAATTTTAAGACTGGTATTTCTAGAAGACTCTAAAGTCTGGTCCAATGTGGCCTGGGTCTGAGTGCTGGAAAGGGCTGACGTGAAGCCTCATTGTAAGGTGGGTGGTTAAAGCTGGGAGACCACCAAGGATGAATGCTCTGGAAAAAGAGAACACTATAGATAGACAGAGGAAATAGTGCTAGTCTCTCACCCAGCACCCTGAAATCCCCCGTTCCCTTTAACAAATTTCCGCCAGACAATAATCAGATCAGTGGACCTTGTCTGCATGGCCAGAGGCTGCAGGGCCTGTGCCGGCTAAAGGGCTCTGCCCTCTGGGGCTGATTAAATTTGTTGCCTGCAGCTGCCTGGACAGTGTGGCTTCTAGTTTGGCTGAGACTCTTGACCAAAAACGCAGTAAACTCTGAGCTCCTACAGGGTTCGTCCTTGACTTGGAGGACAAGGGACAGTAGCAGTTTCCCACCTGGTTGTCCTGGTAAATGTCAGGTGTCCAGACACATATGTACCTCTGGGGAGGCCAGAGGTTAAAGTTAAGTGTCTTCCTCCGCCATTCTCCACCTTAGTTTTTGAGAACCTGGAGCACACTGTTTCTGCTAGACTGGCTGGTCAGTGAGCTCTTGGGACCTGGCCACTTCTGCTTCCCGTCCTTGGGTTATAGGTATGCACCGCCATACTGGGGTAAAGACACGGGAGCTAGGAACCCAAACTCAGGTCCTCATGCTTAGGACGCAAGTGGCTAACCCACTGAGCCATCTCTGAGATCTCTAAACGCCCCTTTAATAGCCCGTCCCTTGTTACCCAGTCTGAGGCCTGCTTCTTCACGACGAGGTACGCTGGATGGCACTGACTCACAGAAAATACCAGGTCTCCAACATCCAACCCCTGAGTCATACTTGAGCCCCCACTAGTCAGACCTACATTTCAGAAGAGTCCTGGGACAGCCAGGCACCAGGGAAGGCTGGGGAGGGGACAAGGGCAGCCTTTTGTCAAAACAATGATACTTTATTGTAAGGGTATGTGTTCTTGTCTCCAGAGGTCAATCAAGTGTCACCATTCTTGGTTCTTCTGCAGTTCTGACCATCCTGCAACTTTTTTTTTTTTTTTTCGAGACAGGGTTTCTCTGTGGTTTTGGAGCCTGTCCTGGAACTAGCTCTTGTAGACCAGGCTGGTCTCGAACTCACAGAGATCCGCCTGCCTCTGCCTCCCAAGTGCTGGGATTAAAGGCGTGCGCCACCACCGCCTGCCTCCTGCAACATTTTTTAAAGATTCAATTTTTTTTAATTTTAATTTTATGTGTCCAAGCATTTTGTGTGCATATATTTTGTGTATCACTTGCAAGGAGGTCAGAAGATTTTGGAATCCCCTGGACTGGAGTTATAGATAGTATGAGCTTTTATGTGGGTACCAGGAACCAAATCCAGGTCCTCTGCAGATGCTCTTAACTGGGAAACCATCGCTCCAGCCCCATCCTTCATTTTTTTTAGTCTCTACAGCCCAAAGGCCTTGTCCCTCGGGCCTTCACTTTTTAATCTCACAATGGTGGGGGGGGCCGGGACACACGACAGGCCTACAGAGCCCAAGACTGAGAGTAAAGGAGCCAGGGGCAAGGTTGAAGGAGAACCATGTAGTTTACTGATTGCAGGGTACAAAAAACAAAACAAAACAAAACAAAAAAACAAAAAAAAACAAAAACCCTGCTGGGGAGGACAGGAAGCTATGAACAGCTCTGTAGAAAGGAAGGAGAGGAGGCCAGGAAGAAGGCAGAGGGATGTCCTCAGGGAAATAGAGAGGCAGACAGGAAGGAAACAGAGCCCTTTTCAGACCAGGAGAGCTAACCATGCAGTCAGAACACTTAGGGGTCTTTAAGTTTCCTACTGAGGCCTTCTCTCTGCAGGACAGCTGTTTCCACTTCCCAAGCAGGACAGGAGCGTTCTGCAGCCTTCTGGAAAGTGACTTGAGAGTCAAAGACAAAGCCAATAGGCGGTGGACAAATGTGATCCCTAACTCCGTAGGCCGAGGCAGGAAGACGGTGGTTCAAGGCCTGCCTGGGCAACTTAGTATAACCCTGTCTCAAGGTAATAAGTAAAAAGAGGGTTGGAGGTTTGTTTCTGCAGCAGTTCTTAATCTGGAGGTCGCAACCCTTTGGGGAGGGTTAATGACCCTTCACAGAGGTCACACATCAGATATACATATTAGATATTTACATTATGATTCATAACAG
Source organism: Chionomys nivalis (assembly GCF_950005125.1). NCBI lineage: Eukaryota > Metazoa > Chordata > Mammalia > Rodentia > Cricetidae > Chionomys > Chionomys nivalis. The sequence goes on from NC_080107.1 coordinate 46,034,971, forward strand.
TAACAAAATTGCAATTATGAAGTAGCAATGAAATAATTCTATGGTTGAGGTCACCACAACATAAGGAACTGTATTATAGGGTTGCAGCATTAGGAAGTTGAAAATTACTGGCCTCACGGTAAAGGGCTTGCTTACCTGGGCTCAGTGCCCTGTACCACCCCCTAACACATACACATGCAAATAAAAATAAAGCAGATAAGTAGATAAACAAACTGAAAATGAAAAGTTGGGGTTGGAGGGACGGCTCAGCGGTACCGTGCCTGCAGAGGACCCGAGTTCGGTTCCTAGCACCCATGCCAGGCAGCTCACATTGCCTAGAACTCCAGCTCCAGCAGCTGCAGCACCCTCTTCTGGGCCCCTGTAGGTACTACACTCATGTGCACAGACACACACAATTTCCAAACAATAAAAATAGCCAGGTGTGATGGAATACACCTTCAATCCTAGGGATTGGGAGGCAGAGGCTGGTGGGTCTCTAAAGTTTCAGGCCAGCCTGGGCTATATAGTGAGATCCTGCCTCAATAAACAAATAAACAAACAAATCTTTTTAAAAATTTTATATTGGCTAATTCTGATTAAAAGCCCAGACAGGCCGGGCAGTGGTGGCGCATGCCTTTAATCCCAGCACTCGGGAGGCAGAGGCAGGTGGACCTCTGTGAGTTAGAGGCCAGCCGGGTCTAAAAGAGCTAGTTCCAGGACAGGCTCCAAAGCTACAGAGAAACCTGTCTCGAAAAAACAAACAAACAAACAGAAAAAAAAAACAAAAAAAAACCCCAAAACCAAAAAACCCAGACAGGAAATTCCCCGGCCATCCTCTATATAAGTGTGTGGGAACTGCATGTGTGCTGGTGCCATGTACCAAACAGGTTGGTGGTTGGGGGCAATCTCCCTTGAAGACACCTCAATTCCCAAGACACACATGTTCCCATGATTAACCAAACACCTGAACACGTCAGTAGGCACACAGGAGGCGACGTTCCTTCTAGTCTTTCTCCTGGAGGCTGTGTCCCCGATTCCCGAGAGTTCTGCGCCTTCCTCAGCACCCAATGCCTGCCTGACCTCAAGTGGGGGTCACCAGCTCCAGCTGGCTCCCTGGGGGAAAAACAGCACTTTGAACAGCTAGGAAAGTTAAACATGCACAGATCTGCCAGATGCGTTTGTTGTTTACGAACAAACAATGGCCGGCGCTTCTCCTCTGGACAGTGAGAGAGTATGTCCGAACCGTGCCTGCTCGTCTCTGATGAAAAAGGGATTGTTCCCAGGACAAAGATGCAAGGGCAGCTTTGGGGCCTGGGATGAAGTCACCACCGCTCTTCCCTCCTGTCAGAAAAGGGACAGGAAATACTGTCTCTGGGGACCCAGAGGAATGTTAGCTGCTCTCCCTGCAATAAGATGCTTTGGGTCTCTTTTTAAAAACACAATAACAAACTAAGAAGAAAAGAAAAGAAAAGAAAGAAAAAGAAGAGCCGAGTGGTATCCTAGGTCACCTATAAGTATTATTTTCATTTGTCTTTTTTTGTTGTTGGGTTTTTTTTTGGGGGGGGGGGGTTGTTTTGTTTTGAGACAGGGTCTCTCTGCAGCCCTGGCTACACTGGAACTCACTCTGTAGACCAGGATGGCCTTGAACTCAGAGATCTACCTGCCTCTGCCTTCCTAGTGCTGAGATGAAAGGGGTGTGCTACTGCAGTTTTGAGTCTGTACAGAAGAAACATCCATCAGTGAATGGGCTAGCTCAGTGGGTAAGGCGCTTGCTGGGCAAGCGTGAGGACCCGCGTTCAGATCCCCAGCGACCCTTGGAATACTGAGCCCGGCGGTGTGCACCTGCAATCCTAGCACCAGAGAGGCAGGGATAGGAGGAGCCCTGGGGTGCACTGGTCAGCCAGCCTAGTCAAACTGTCAGTGAGGGATGCTGTATCCAAAAATAAGGTGATGAGCAATATAGGAAGGTACCCAAAATATGACTTCTGCATGTGCATGAATGGGAGATTAAAAAAGAGAGAAAACAATCTAAATATCATTGGGGGTCTCACACATTTAATCCCAGCACTTGGAAGGCAGAGGCAGGTGGATCTCTGAGTTTGATGCCAGCCTGGTCTACATAGAGAGTTGAATAGCTAAGGCTACATAGTGAGACCCTGTTTCAAAAAAAAAACTGGCCGGGCGATGGTGGCGCACGCCTTTAATCCCAGCACTCGGGAGGCAGAGGCAGGCGGATCTCTGTGAGTTCGAGACCAGCCTGGTCTACAGAGCTAGTTCCAGGACAGGCTCCAAAGCCACAGAGAAACCCTGTCTCGAAAAACCAAAAAAAAAAAAAACAAAAACAACAAAAAAAAACTGGATGGTGTGGCTTGAGCCTGTAATCCTGACACTTGGGGGGTGGGGTAAAGTGGGGTGGGGGCTGAGGCAGGAGATTGCTAAATTTGAGGCCAGCCTTGGCTATCTATACGAGTACCAAGCCAATCTGGACATCCAGACAAAGACAGTCCCCAAACAGTAATAAAACCCAGCAGAGAACAACCGGAATCTAGAGAAAAGCAAGTGTTGGTTTACAGGGGAATGAAGGTGACATTTCTGTGGCGACTTTACAGCCCTGCAGGCTGACATGCACCTACCACTCACACTGCAAGGAGACGCGGCCCTCTTTATACCCAACCACTGATGGTTAGAAAAGCAAACCAGAGCACTGTTGTGGAAACAGCCACTTAAACACAAACCAGGGAAAATGAAAAGACCACGCTCACTCTGTCCCGGGAGCAGTCACTCGTCTGGAATCTTAAACACAGCTCGGATTCCAGACGGAAACAAAAGGGGACATAGAGACTTTAAAGGGCAAAGACAGAAGGGGCCCCAGACAGCACATGTGGGTTGGCTCCTTGGATCGGCAGGGCTTTAGACAGGGCCTGACTATGTAGTCTAGCTGGTCTTGAAAAATCCCCCTCCACCTCAGTCTCCCTAGTGCCAGAATGACGAGTGTGTACAGCCCTGGCTCCCTTTGGAATCTGACTGTAAATCTGTGGGGTGTGGGCTGAGGTGGGTCAAAGTGATAACACCTTGTGGAAGCCGATCAATCCGCCCATCTGGTGCTACGAAGTCCACCTAAACCCTAAAAGAGAAGCGCAAAATGGATACAGCCAAGCATTCTGCTTTCAGTTCGTAAGGACTATGCTCCAGAATCCATAGATTATGTGGGCATTTCAGGTCTCATAAGGACACCTACCTCGTCATGCTCAGGGGAGTGCCTAACCTACCACACTGATCCATAAGGCATGGTTTGGGTCTGCCTTGGCCAATGGATGAGGCTGGGTTTCTCTAGCTGCCCCTTTGTCCTTGGCTCCCCGCTGTTTTCTGGATAGGTGCCCCACCCAGAAAGCTCCAACCCAGCACCCACACATTGTGTTTAGTCTCCCCTGCAAAGTCATCCCTGTGTGCACATGCCTTAAGGCCCGATCCTCGCAGACCCTAGGTTAACTCCAGTGAGACAAGGACCTTCCCAGACTCCGAGGACATTTCTCCCCATCTCTTCCAGGAGCACAAAGCTGCTGCTTCTGGATCAAAGCACCCCCATGATGGGTTTATGGCGGCACCAGGTGGAAAAGAGAAACCTCCAGTGCCGCATGGCTGAAAGATCGTCTTGTCAAATTCTGTCACCCACCACAGGACAAGTGCAGGCCCAGGTGTATGCGGTGACGGTCTAGACACAAGGCATGCAGTGTGACACCAGAGTGCGCCATGCCTGACGCGCATTAGATCCAGGACAGAGTAAGAGAGTGCAGAGAGAGGGTGCGGGAGAAGGGCAGCCTGGGATAACCTTGGAACAGAGGCTAATGAAATGCATGGCTGAGTCCCAGAGGCTGGGGGATGGCCCTCTGCAGGAGCAACCTGCAGATACTCTGAGGTGCCGTATCTGAGCCTGAATTAAGGAAAAGGAAGAGGGAAACTGGGCCTTGACCTTGGAGTGTGACTGCCCGAATCACTAGAAGGGTGGTTAGTGGCATTCTTGGATTGGCGTGATGGGGAAGACAGTCTGGTGACTGCCGAGTACAGGACACACTGGACGAGGAACAATTGGGAGTGGGACAGGCCTGGCAGTGACTAAAACAGAGCCAGGTAGTTGCTTTGCTGACTCCGGGGTCAGCATGGAAGCAGAGAGCTGAGGGAGGAGGTGCAGTGTCATCCTCTAGGTGACACAAGAGACGATGAGTGGAGAAAAATATCTAAGCTCAGAACACTTGCTGACCCACCAGGACTGTATGATAGACAAGAGATAGGAGGTGGGGGCTCCAGCTCAGAAGTAGAGCGTTTGACTAGCATGCCTTAGGTCCTAGGTTCAATCCCAGTATTGTCAGAGAGGGAGAGAGGAAAGCAAAGGAGAGAAAGGGAGCGAGGAAGAGGGGAGAGAAGAAGGAGGGAGGCAGGGAGAGAGAGAGAGAGCAGGAACGTCCTGGTCGTTTTTTAAGCACATAAAATCAAGGAAAAAATGTAAACATCCTGTCAAGGAAGCCTGTTGCCCCAATAAACAATGACGCTTACACTTCCCTGGCTCATGCCATGGTGTGGCTCAGGGGCCCGTGCTCCATCCCCAGCTCCCTATATATGGGGAAAGCCGCTGCTTGTTTACCATCCTGGCTCTTGGGAGGGACAGGCAGGAGGATCAGGGGCATCTTTAGCTACATAGTGACTTCAAGGTTGGCCAGGATTGTCAAAGACCCTTTCTTAAACCAAACCAAACAATCAAAACCAATAAAAAAAAGTCTCAGAGCCGGGCGGTGGTGGCGCACGCCTTTAATCCCAGCACTCGGGAGGCAGAGGCAGGCGGATCTCTGTGAGTTCGAGACCAGCCTGGTCTACAAGAGCTAGTTCCAGGACAGGCTCCAAAACCACAGAGAAACCCTGCCTCGAAAAAACCAAAAAAAAAAAAAAAAAAAAAAAAAAGTCTCAGGAAAAACGGTTAATGATCTAAACACTTCCGGTCCTCTGCAGGTGTCTGCCGAGGCTTGCGAAAGCTTCAAAAGCCACTAAAGGCATCCATAATTGCTTCCTCTACGACTTCCTAGAGAGTTACTAGGGAAAGCAATGCTCAGCTGGTGATCGATGAAGCCGATTTTCCAGCTGCAGAGAGAAGCGTGCCTGCCGCTCTGCTTAGGCTGGTGAGACCATCTGGGCTCCTCAGTGGAAGCCCCACATCTCTACAAATTCCTTCCAAGAGATTAATGGGTTTCACTGTGCCGGACCTCAGACGGACACAAAAGCAGAGCTCAACCGGCTTCTAAAACTCCGGTGGGTCCCTGCACTGCACAAGAGTCGTCAACGGCACTATCTGTCATCTACTCAATGACCTAGACCTCAGATAAGCTAGTCCAGGTCTCAGTGATGGGTTCCGAGAAGCCTGAAACCCGATCTGTACCTCTGTTGGAGACTGTTAATCTAATACATGAACAGGGCTTCACTGAGGACCGTAAACCAGGAGGCTGAAAGTGCTCCTGCTTTGAGCTTGGCTCACTGGGAATTCAGTGAGGTGGGAGGACAATGTCACCTCCTACAAAGGAAAGTGTTAGGCTAGGTGCAGTGGGACAAGCCCGCTAACCCAGGTGGACAGGAATAAGTCTGCTAACCCAGGAGCAGTGGGGCAAGCCTGCTATCTATCCCTTTAGAGCCCCAGTTCTTCAAAGCCAGCATCAACTACGTCAAGGATTCCAGGATAGCCCAGAACATAGCAAAACCCTGTCTCAAAACAAATGGCTAAAAAGAGCTGAATACAGAATAGTTTAACTAATCTAAACCAGTCAGAACCAGTAAGCTACAAACCAACAAAACAATAAAAAGTACTTAAGCAATAAACAAACTGGGCCGGACACACGCCTCAGAGTAGAAGCTATAAATTCATGAATGGCTAGAACAGAAAGATCTGATTATTAAAACAATCTATTTTTCAAAGGACATACAGTAAACAACTAAGAGAATTGAGGGTGTAAACTGCGGTACATTGAGATGGCTCAGCCAGCACGTTAAAGATGCCTGCTGCACACACCTGGTGCCCTACTTCAATCCCTGTATCTACATAAAGTAGAAGGAGGAAACAGACCCCAGGAAGCTGTCTTCCCACCGGCAGAGCCCTACAAACCAGCGCCATCCAGCTTCTAAGACAGACTGAAGTGTCTGTGGGGCCTTGTTCTGAGCATAGCAGAAACCAGGAAATGATATCCTCTGACCTGTGCCTCTAAGGAAACTCAGGGACCTGGAGAAGAAGGTCTGCAGGCAGGGGCTGCACCGTGCAATCTGTGGCCTTGTGGGTAAGCTAGGAAAACCACTAATGAAATCAGAGCATGCGGGCAGCCACGCTTAGCCCTGAGGTCCAGGCTGCCTGGGTGTCACCCCCAGCTGGACCTTGTGTGACCCCACAGACCCTCACCACCTCCCTATGCTCCAGCCTCCTGAGCATCGGATAACATCACAGACCTCATACTGGGGATGGTTAACCTGAAGTCACAGCCAACATCAGTTACTGCTCTAAAAGTGAGTGCAGGGCTAGTCAACCTCCCAAACCATCAGCATACCAACAAACCGGATGTAAACCTTTCAACTTTTTGATCTCACTATGTAGCCCTGGCTGCCTTGAAACTTGCTATGTAGACCAGACTGGCCTCAAACTCACAGAGACTGGCCTGCCTCTCTGGCTCCTGAGTGCTGGGAATAAAGGTGTGCACCACCACACCTCGCTGTTTTTGAGCCAGAATCTCTTGCAGCCCAAGCTGGCCACAAACTCACTGTGCAGCCAAGGAAGATCTTGAGTCCATGATCTTCTTTCTTTTCTCATCGGGGGATTAGCTCAGATGGTAGAGCGCTCGCTTAGCATGCGAGAGGTGGTGGGATCGATGCCCACATCCTCCAATTACCGTTATTTCTTTCTTTTCTCTCCCAAGCAAGTTCCATGGCATTGCCTTTTTCATTCTATTTTTTAAATTTATTTTGTATCCATGTGTGTGTGCACATCCTGTGTGTGGAGGTCAGAGGACAACATATAGGAGTCCATTCTCTTCTTCCACAATGTGAGTCTTGGAGACCAAACATCAGAACTAAGGGCTGAGGTCTTATCCACTGAGCCATCTTGGGCTCTCTCTGTCTCTGTCTCTGTCTCTGTCTCTCTCTCTCTCATATACACACACTTTTTGAGGCAGTGTTTTGCTAAGTATTCAGTTCCATCCTCCAATCTGTAATCCTCCTGCCTCACCTCCCACCCTCACCCCCAATGCTGGGATTAAGGGCCTGTGTGACCACATGGAGTTATGCATTCCTTAAGAAGAATGGTGGCTAAGCTATAGGAAAAAAGAGAAGACATCACAACACCACATACGAAAATACCACAAATACGCATTTGCTGACAGACACTCTTTCTAATATTTCTTGAGATTTCACAATGTACTTAAATGTCAGTCTAATTTAACTGCAGTCGGCTTCAACAAATAGAGTTGTGTTTGTAGATACTCCTGACAGACCGTATGACTTCCAGGCCTGGACTAGGGACTGGGGACACTCCTTAAAAACAAAAGGAGGCTTCAGTGGGTAAGAGCACTGGCTGCTCTTGCAGAGGAGACAGGTTCAGTTCCCAGCACCCACGTGGTAGCTCAGTCTGTGACTTCTGTTCCAGGGGATCCTGTACCCTCTTTGGACCACTTTGGTGACTAGGTACATAAACACAGGTAGGCAAAACACTCATACACATAAAATTAAAAAGTCTGTTTTGTTGTTGTTGTTTTTTTTGAAACAGGGTTTTTCTGTATAGTCCTGGCTATCCTGGAACTTGCTCTGTAGACCAGGCTGGCCTCAAACTTGAGAGATCACCAGCCTCTAACTACCAAATTCTGGAATTAAGGGTGTGTGCCACCAACACCTTCTTAAAATAAATAAATCTTAAACAACAACAACAACAACAAAAACTTTTTAAGGGACATGATTTGAGTGCTGGATGCTCTCACAGAGGACCTGAGTTTAGTTCCCAGCACTCATGTTAGCTCCAGTTTCTAGAGGATCAGATTCCTTCCTCTGGCTTCAGGGGGCCTCTGCACACATGTGGTATACATACAAACCAACTGTCTCCGACTCTGTCTCTCTCTTTAAAAATGTGCCAAAACTGTGGACATGGTGGCCCATACCTTTAATTCCAGCACTCAGAGGCAGAGGAGGCAGATATCTGTGAGGCCATCTGGTCTATATATAGTGAGTTCCAGACAGCTAGAGTGGTTACATGCAGAAACCCTGCTGACTCAAAAAGCAAAAACATAAACAAAACATTGCAAAAGCAAGGGAAGGTGAAGTGGGAGAGGCCAGAGGAACCTGGTAATTTAAGTGAGGCGGATGGGAAAGTCTGCTCGGAGAAGGAAACTTTCTTTCGGGAGAAAAAGGCCCTGAGGTGTCTGCACAAAGACCCTGAGGTCAGAGCACAGAGTAGCCAGCCAGGAACTACACAGCTGGAGGAGAGGGACGGGGGGGGGGGGGGGGGGGGGGGGGGGGGGGGGTTGGCTTGCAGCACTTCCCATTTTCTGACTCAGCCCTCCAATGGAATGAACACCTGCTAAGGAGGGAAAAGCAGTTTCAGTTTGGGGAGCCGGCTACAGTGCTAAACTGTGGGCAGAGAGGGTCAGTGGCAAGAACACAGCAGAGCCCTAAGCAGGATGAAGACAGAAAGCTTTGCAAAGGTCACGGCGAGTTCACAAGCAGGGCAACAGGCCAGGCCGCCGCCAGAGCCCGTGTATTTATTTTATCTTTATACTGCTCGGTTCTGTCCACTGCTTCCCAGCTGCTTCCCAAAATACAATACCTTTAATCCCAGCACTCAGGAGGCAGAGGCGGGCGGATGTCTGAGTTCGAGGCCAGCCTGGTCACAGAGTGAGTTCCAGTACAGCCAGACCGACACAGAGAAACCCTGTCTTAAAAAACACAAATGAACAAGAAAAATGCCTTTCTTGATGACTTGTTCAGTAGAGAATGTTGTAAAGCTTAGGACTCCAACACACGCTGGTTTATCGATCTTGGAGCTGTGGACATGCGGGCCAGCTAAGTGGATGCGACGAGAGGCCTAACAAGTGGGCCCTGTGAGCTCCCACTGACAGGACACCAACTACAGGCTCAGGTAAGAAGCTCAGCAAATAAAGGAATCAACTCCAAGCTGTCTTCTGACCTCTAAACATACATCATGACATGTATTAGTATACTCACGTAATAGACACACACCTGTGCACACACACACACGTTGGCCTTGAATTTCCAGTCTGCTAGCCTCTGCCTTCCATGCACACCATCACACCTGATTCTAATTTTATTATATATATATTTTATGTGTATGAGCATTTTGCCTGAATGTATGCATGTGTACCACATTTGTGCTTTGTACCCAAGGAGGTCAGAAGACCTCTTAGAACCGGATTTACAGATGACTCTGAGCCACGATGCGGGTGCTGGGAACTTAACCTGGGTCCTCTGCAAGAGCAGTTAGTGCTCTTAACCAATGAACCCTCTCTCCAGCCCCCCCCACCCACAGACAGGGTGTTACTATGTTACCCAGGTTGGCCTAGAACTCATTATATAGACTAGGCTGGTCTTGAATTCACAGAGGTCCACCTGCCTCCTCTACTGCTCAAGTGCTGAGATTAAGGCGTGCAGTACACATCTGTCCCCAACCCCCATTTTTGTTTAAGACAGGGTCTTACTATGCAGTCTTGCAGATATGGAACTCATTGTGTAGCCCATGTGGTTACTACATTTGCAGAGAACTTCCTGCCCCTGCTTCTCCAGCACTAGCAGTATAGACAGTACAGATACCGCCCCCAACTCCATGTGGCTATCTGATGGAAAGACACCCCTGTCCATCTTTTGGGGGAAGACATTACCGATTTCCTCTCCTGCTTCAGCTCCTGCACGTAGCGCATCAGGTCCACCGTGATCTGTGATGTCATGTTCTCGGAGATGACCTCATGCTGCCCGGCATAGTCGTTCATCTCATTCAGGGTGGAAAGAAACGCCTTGCATGCCGTGTACCTGGGGAGAGAGCACACCGGCTCTCCTCAGAGGAGCCCACCTCCCTCCTCACATACTGTCCACGAGGAAAGAGTAATTAAAATCCGGCTACTCTGCACCTGCCTCCCGTGGGAGCTTGCCAGTTCATTACATAACGGCTCAGAATTAATTATAACAAACATGGCCCCAGGTGTTCTGTGCAGCGCAGTATCTGGTTCTGTTCGTTCTGAGTCCAGAGATGGTCCTAAACCCACCCTCCCGTGCTCACTAAACACACCAGGCCCCTGGACCTACATCACAGGCGCTGTTTCCACCACGTACAATGACCCACCACTGCTGACTGAGACAGACACAGTGGGTGAACATGAAGGCTTCTGGCTCTACAGGACAGAGTTGCCGACGCTAGGACAATGGTTCTCAACCTGCGGGTCACGACTCCTTTCACAGTAACTGCACATCAGACGTTTATGTTATGATTCACACCGGTAGCAAAATCACAGTGATGAAGTAGCAATGAAAATAATTTTATGGCTGGGGTCACCACAACATTTGGAACTGTATTGAAGGGTTGCAGCATTAAGAAGGTTGAGCCCCTCCTCGGAGGCTTATACCCCAGGCTGCCTGTCCATGCTTGCAGGGCCTCCTGAAACTCTCTCTATTTACTTCAACGGAACCGGTCTGGAGTGGGTCAAGTGGCTCAGGGCCAGGGAGGTAAAGGAAGTGTTCTCATTGTTGCCGGAAAGTTGAAAAATGGCACAGACGGGAAGGTGGGCTGGGACTTCGTGAGCACGCACTTCCTGCCCCCTCCCCCACAACCAGCACCAAGCACACACATCTCACCACACATCCACCAGCAGCGGACATACTTGTATTCTTCTTCTTCCTTCGAGTTCTTCTTGGGTTGGTATTTCTTTGAAAGATTCCTAAGACAAAAATGCAGACTTGTCACCTTCTTAGGGAACACACAGGGAAGTCAGGAATGAAAGAAGACCTATGTACTTTCCTAGTCTATTAAAAATTCCAAAAGTTATGCAATTAAAACCCATTTGTGGCTGGGCGGAGGTGGCGCACGGCTTTAATTCCAGCACTCGGGAGGCAGAGGCAAGCAGATCTCTGTGAGCCTGGTCTACAAAATAAATTCCAGGACTGGCTCCAAAGCTACAGAGAAACCCTGTTTCAAAAATCAAAACAACAACAACAAAAACTTGTGGGGCCAGCAAAATGGCTCAGGGGTAAAGGTGGCTGGGCACCAAGTCTAATGGCTTGAGTTTGATCCCCAGGACCCACATGCCGGGAGAGAACTGACTCCACAGAGCTGCCCTCTGACCTCCGCGTACCATGGCACACACCCCCTCACACACACATCATATATGATAATAAAAAAAATTAAAAACTGCCAGTCCAACAGATGACAGGAGACTCACCTCTGTGATTTGTACATACACCTACACACATAGACTGTTCTATAGACATGTGGGTATGTAGCAGGTTAATACACACAGATTTAAAAAGCAACCTTTTCTGTAAGGGTGAGTACTGAAGCGGGGAGAAGAAGCGCTTCATACGGAGAGATCCTCTCAGATGCATGTAGTAACACTAAGTCACTGCAGAGCCAGGCTGGAGGGGACAAAGTCACTGCAGAGCCAGGCTGGAGGGGACAAAGTCACTGCAGAGCCAGGCTGGGGAGGACAAAGTCACTGCAGAGCCAGGCTGGGGAGAACAAAGCCACTGCAGAGCCAGGCTGGGGGACAAAGTCACTGCAGAGCCAGGCTGGACGGGACAAAGTCACTGCAAAGCCAGGCTGGGGAGGACAAAGTCACTGCAGAGCCAGGCTGGGGAGGACAAAGTCACTGCAGAGCCAGCTGGGGAGGACAAAGTCACTGCAGAGCCAGGCTGGGGAGGACAAAGTCACTGCAGAGCCAGGCTGGGGGAGAAAGTCACTGCAGAGCCAGGCTGGATGGGACAAAGTCACTGCAGAGCCAGGCTGGGAAGGACAAAGTCACTGCAGAGCCAGGCTGGGGAGGACAAAGTCACTACAGAGCCAGGCTGGGGAGGACAAAGTCACTGCAGAGCCAGGCTGGAGGGGACAAAGTCACTGCAGAGCCAGGCTGGGGGACAAAGTCACTGCAGAGCCAGGCTGGGGGACAAAGTCACTGCAGAGCCAGGCTGGGAAGGACAAAGTCACTGCAGAGCCAGGCTGGAGGGGACAAAGTCACTGCAGAGCCAGGCTGGGGTGGACAAAGTCACTGCAGAGCCAGCTGGGGGACAAAGTCACTGCAGAGCCAGGCTGGAGGGGACAAAGTCACTGCAGAACCAGGCTGGAGGGGACAAAGTCACTGCAGAGCCAGGCTGGAGGGGACAATCGGAGTGGGCAGGGTGAACATGGGTTCTTTTGTGGTGGGAGCTGGGCGCCCTGAAGAGTCCCATGGCTACCCTCCAGGTATTTTTAGTGCAGCTTGAAATACTAACAGTTCCTTTGTTAGCCATAACTTACAAAGTGAAAACACCTCACATAAAAATTCCCAAAACTGTGATGTTAAAGTCACTTCTTTAAATCCACATTCTTTTTTTAGCTTCCAGACCTGCACAGCCACAAAAATAATTTCCATGGTACATGGAACTGAGGGAAGCTGAACCTACTACATGTGGTAAGGGCTGCTCCTAAGGGCCGGCCAGAGAGCTCAGTGGCCACCAGGTCTGATGACATGAGTTTGGTACCCAGCACCCATCCCGTGGAAGGAGAGAACTGATTCTCACAGGTTGACCTCTGACCTCCACATGTGCACTGTAGCTGTCCCCCAACAAACAAAGAAAAATTGTAAGGCTTATTCTGTAGTCCAGGCAGGCCTTGAACTTGTGATGATTCTCCTGAGTCCTGGGATGACAGCCCGGGCCAGCAAGCCCCGCTAAAAAGGGTACTCTTTTCCCCGGGATTCAATACGTAGCCAGGATGGTCTCAGACTCACAGATTTGCCTGCTTCTGTCTCCAGATTGCTAGAACTAAGAACGTGTGCCATCATGTGCACCCACAGGCGTGAGACTCCCCTTTTACCATCAGTTCCTAAGTAAGGACAAAGATCTGTCATGAGTGATATTCTGTTGAGACCCTATGTAGCCCTGGCTGGCCTGAACACTTTATGCAGGCCAAGCTGGCCTCGAACTCACAGAGATCCACCTGCCTTTGCCTTCTGCATGCTGGGATTAAAAGCATGCGCCACCATGCCCACCCCCAACTTTTTTGCAAAAGTCTAAGCGAAAGTGTGTGTGATGTATGGTATATTCGCATCCAAGGATCCATACACACACAGCAGCCAGGGTCCTGAGCTCCCTCTCTCTGCCTTGTTTCCTTGAGACAGAAGCTGGAACCAAGCTGGCAGTCAGCAAGTCTCAGTGACCGTAAAATCTCCACGCCTTGCAGTTCTGAAACTATAGGCACAAAAGGCCATGCTCAGCTATTTTTGTGGGTTCTGAGGATTTGAACTCACAACCTCATGCTTGACCAATATGTATTCTTACCCACTGAGGCATCTCCAAAGCTCCAAGTCCGAGGTTCTTTTCTCTATAAACCCTTCCCAATCCCTTGTCTAGGGACAGGCTTCCTGGCCTTGTATTAAGCTTTTTTTGTTTGTTTTTTAAACAAAAACAAGCATGCAGGGAAGCCCTTAAAACATCACTTTCACATTGGTGGGATCCGCTGAGGAACGGAGTGAGCATCCCGTACGAAACCAGCTCTTTGGGTAGACTAACGAGAAGGGAAGAGGAGACTAGGAGTTCATGAAGCTGCTGGCTGAGGCCTGGCGAATGCTAGGAACCACGGGAGGCTTTCAAAGCAGATCTTTGGGCTCCTTTCCAGGTGCTCTGAACCAGGACAGCCAGGGCGGAGCCCAGGAATGTTTGGGGCTGTTCTTCCTTTTATTTCTCTGAACCACAAGATATCTGGATGACGGTGGCAGGAGAAGGGTGCTTTCCCAGTAAAGGAAAAGGACTGCACAGAAGCTGACCAGGACCCTGGCTGGAGGCACTGGCTGGTAATCCCAGCTACTCAGGAAGTCTAGGCAAATGGATCCTAAATTCAAGGCCTGACTGGACTGTGGAGTCAGTTCAAAGTTAACCAGGGCTTTTATGTCTGAAATAGAAAATATAAAATGGCCAGGTGGTGGTGGCAGATGCCTTTAATCCCAGCACTCAGAAGGCAGAGACAGGCCGGGCGTGGTGGTGCACGCCTTTAATCCCAGCACTCGGGAGGCAGAGGTAGGCGGATCTCTGTGAGTTCGAGACCAGCCTGGTCTACAGAGCTAGCTCCAAAGCCATAGAGAAACCCTGTCTCGAAAAACCAAAAAAAAAAAAAGAAGGCAGAAAGGCAGAGACAGACAGATCTTTGTGAGTTCAAGGCCAGCCTGGTGTACAGATAAAGTTCCAGGACAGGCTCCAAAGCTACACAGAGAAACCCTGTCTCAAAATAAAATTATATATATATGTGTGTGTGTGTGTATATATATATATATATATATATATATATAATTATATATATATGAGACCAGGATGTAGTTCAGTGGTACAGAGATTGCAGAGAGACAGAGAGAGAAACAGACAGACAGACAAGGGGGGGAAGGTTAGCATTATTAGACAGTAAACAGCTGCAGCAAGATGCCTACCCTCAGTCCACACACTTTGGAAAGGGGTACCTGAGAACAGAGATGCATGATTTGGAGGCAGCTTAGAACAGGTGCTGATTCCACTCACCTGGCCACAAGAAGGGAAGTAAGGCCACAGCCCTGAGTCAATTCAAACAGGGAGGACACACTTAGGGATGGGAGAGCTGCCTTGACAATACCCATGCTGCCCCTTCCCATTTGTGGGCTCTGAAGACATGGGCAAAATGTGGGCTCGCCTCTGGTCTCCACTCTTCAGGCTCAAGCTGCAGGCATGCAGAAGCCTCACAAACCTAGGGATTCCACAGGAGCAAGGCCACTTCTCCTGAACGACTCAGTTCACAGCCAAGGAGTTTCAGGACAGACAATAACTCAGAATCCCTAGGTCAGACCTCTTCTCCAGCCATCTCTCGGAGAGCTGTGCCCAGCCTCCAGGCACAGCAAACCCTTCAGCTTCACCATCTGTATAAAAACACCCAAGAGGCAGTCACTTCCAGGGCCATCAGCATAAGATGGGTGTGCCGGGAGTGGGTTGAAAGACGCTCAACCTAATCTCCTTCGGTCCTTGTGACAGGTAATCCTCATGGTCAGCTTGACCTGAGGTAGAGTCACCATGGAGTAAGTTCACCCCTGAGTGCGTCTGGGAGGGCGCTTCCAAAGGGGTTTAACGGAGGAGGGGAGAGGCACTCCGCATGTGGGCAGCACCATGCCATGGGCTGGAGGTCCAGACTGAAGGAAAAAGGACTCTGGCACCAGCATTCACCTCTTTGCTTCCTGACTGCAGCCACACCGTAACCAGCTGCCTCAAGCTCGGCCACCATGATGGACTGTGTCCCCCTAAACTGTGAGCACAAACAAACCCTTCCTTCCTATTGGTCACAACGACGAGAAAAGTCACTCAATCCCTTCAGAAGGCAGAACTTCTCACTATTCAGGTTTTACAGTTGAAGAAGACGAATCCCAGAGAAAGATGTGCCCCAAATCAAATTCTGTGAAGCAAACACAGGACTGCCTCTCCAAAACTGGGACCTCGAAGATGAGCTTGGCCACTTTGCCAAACTCTCCAAGTCAAGCAGACCCACCGGGAAAAGATTGGTCAGGCACTGAAGGAAGGAGAAGGGAAGGAAACCCAACCTGGAGGAAAATGAAAAGCACACCAGAAAAGCAAACAACTCGCCCCCTCCCCGGAGCATTTCACATTAATGACAAACCTGAAACACAATCCTGCACAGCAATAGAGGGGATGGAGCGGCAGAGCCGAACGGGATGGGAGGAGCGGTGCCGGACTCGGGAAACGAACTTTGGGCAAAAACACACCAGTGGTGAATGAATAAACACACCGGGCTTTATCAAATTCCACAAGAAAGGAGCCAGGTAACCACAGCGCCCAAACAGGAACATAACTGGCGAGCATGCCCAGCATCCAGGCAGAGCTTGGATGCATGGTCACACTGCACGGACTGACTCAGAAAAGGTCAAGTTTTCCACAAGGAATGTTCTCTGACTGGCCTCAGCCTTTCCCACCAAGGCCATGCAGGTATCGACCATGTTTAAAAGGGAAATGGCATGGCCAGAGGAGAGCCCAGGCACACAAGGCTTTTAGGCATTTGCCGGAAGAACTTTGGAGACTTAGTCAGAAAGAAATGGGGAATTGCTGAGGAACTAATGTGACTGCTTCGTAGAAAGCCAGCAGACAGGTGGAACCTGAGCCAGTGCTTTCAGACATGTGTGGATGCAGGCATTGGTCAGAAATCTCAGGGAGCTTCCGTAAGCCACTTCCGGAGTCTGGGAGAGATGGAAACAGCTTGGAGAGACACGGTTGGGAGGGAGTGATTGCTACACCCATAGGTGCTAAAGCATAATACAGTTGGGGGTCAAGGAGAGAGCACAGACTGGGGCGAGAGAAACGGAAACTGGATGCTGCACACAGCAGCTTTAAGAGCAAGGATAAAAATCAGTGACGTGGGAGGAGCCCAAGAGACTGTCATTTGGTCTCCAGGGAAGGAAGATGCTTCCAAGGAGGACAAAGGACCATTTCCATGCCCACGAAAGCTGCAGTCAGACCTTCACAGCACACGGTGAAAAGGACTGAGGCACCAGGAAGAAACCAAAGAGAAATGAAGACACAAAACTGAGCAAGTCCCCAAGGGAAGACCCATGACTAGGCTGTGGTGTAGCACATTCTCTCTGTCTTTTCCTCCCTCTTTCCCTCCCTGGAGACACGGAGTCAGTTATCTCCTTCCGCTAGACTCGAACTCACAGAGCTCCACCTGCTTCTGCCTCTCAAGTGCTTAGCCAGGCAGTGTAACCCATTTTCACATGAATGACAACGTATCAGGACTAACCAACGTGAAGCAGTCATTTGCTAGTAAGACCCAGACCTTTGCGGGGGTTCTAGAAACTGACCTGGATCCAGCTAGTAGAAAACACGCTTTCTTGGTTTCTGCATTCCAGCTTCTCAATGTAAACAGAATGTGTCATGCCAGAAGTTTTCCACAGCCAGAGCTGAGATGCTTATTTAAGCAAAAATCATAGCCTTGTGGCATCCTAGATTGTGACAGCTGAGGATGACCTTGAACTCCCGTCTGTCTGCCTGCACCACCGAGTGCCCGCAGCACCACACCCATTCACATCAGCTGGGGACGGAACCATGTGTGCTCCATGTGTGTTAGGCAAGCCCTGTACCAGCCATGTCCCCAGCCCTTTAGCGACAACTTGAAAATACTTTATATCCCAAACAAATTTCCCAAATAAATCGAAAGGTTTAGGAAAGCTCATAGCTCCCCAGAAGGAGAGGGGATAACTTGTGCCATTCCTTTCTAACAGTGGCCTCCCACTAAAATTTCCCAAGGAATTTCATTCTGGAGCAAGAGAAAAGCTAAAGTTGGGTTGATCCAGGTCAGCAAGATGGTTCAGTGGGTAAAGAAGTTTGTTGCGTAAGCCTGGTGGCCTGAGTTTGAACCCTGGAACATGCAAAAAAGAATGGAAGGGAGAACTGGCTCTGACCTCTACATACGCTGTGGCATGCGTATTCCTATACACGCGTACACACATTCATGCATGCATACACACGCATGCGCGCATACACACACGCACACACACACACACACACACGGAGTCCTGCACATGTACACACATACTTCTGCACACACCCCTACACACATTCATATACACAAACACACACTCCTGCACACACTTTCACACACACACTCCTGCACACACTTTCACACACACACTCTTGCACACACTCCTATACACACACACACTCCTATACACATTCACACATACATATACACTCCCAGATGCACACACTCATACATCCACACTCACGCAGAGGTTGAAGACTGGTATTGAGATGTCACAAACTTCTGACAACTTATCCGACCACCTCGTAGGACACACTAGAGCTAGGACATCGACATGAACGGAGCAGTGATGGGTCAGGACTGCTCACCCTGTGCACTTCCTGCTTTTCATTTAAACGCCAAGCCGCCAGGACCCATAGTAGAACTTGGAGGTCATTGGACCTCTCTGCTCCTCTCCGCAGTGTGGCCACACTGAGTAAAGATCCTTTCTCTGCCTTTCACTCCCGCTTCACTCTAATGGGTGTGCTGGGACAAGTGGCCGGGACTAGCTTGTGGGAGATGCCCGGGCCTGGGTTTCAACCCTAAAACTCCCATCACAGTTCTTGCCAGATCTGCTCCCTGGGACCCCGCACACCTGCTGGAGAGCGAAACAGTGAGAATGTCCGCTAGTCCAAGTACTGCTAAAGCCAGGCAGAGGTACACTCTGTGAGCCCCAGTCCAATCCTGCACTAACGAAGAAAACAGTCCCGATGTGCACGAGTGGACTGTGAGGGCTGGGGAGGGGGCTCAGCAGGCTAAGGCATTGGTGCCAAGTCTGTGGCTTGAGTTCAACCCCAGAAGCCCACATAGTGGAGAGAACACAGAGTTGTCCTCTGACCTCACAGGATGCTGGCAGTGGCATGTCCACCTTCTCCATACACACACAATAAACAAATAATGTAATTAAAAATTAATAGCAAAAAAGGAGCCCAGCATGAGCGGAAACAACCAGCTGCTGAGTGGCAAGAGAGTGGAAGCCCTCTCAGGAAAATAGGGAGCAGGAAAATATAAACAAATGACCACAGGGCAGCAAACCTCCCAGCCAGTGTGGGGCAAAGGAAGTCAGAATTTTTGTGTCTTTTTTGGGGGGACAGGGTTTCTCTGTGTAGCCCTGGCTGTCCTGGAAGTCATTCTGTAGACCAGGCTGGTCTCGAACTCACAGAGATCCACCTGCCTCTGCCTCCGAGTGCAGGGATTAAAGGCGTACGCCGCCACCACCTGCGAAGTCTGATTTTTAAAGGATCAGAGTCAATGCGCACATCTACAGGAAACTCATGGCAGGTGCTACTGATCCACGCCAGTGACGGCAAGTCAGGGCTAGTCGGGAGCCTTACATGTGGGTTCCTGTGCTTCTCTGTGCACGTGTATATTCCAATAGGAAGTTTACTAAGAGCCAAATTTCTCCAAAATTCATTAAAAGAAAACAAAGACCCAGGCAAGCCTAGAGGTCAGGTGCAGAAGACAGGGTGACAGGTGAGGGATAGGGTAAAAGTGGGGTTTACCTAGAGGCCCAAGACCCCGACTTGAATGGGAAGCACTGTGAAACAAACCAGAACAATGTGGAGCAAAAGAAAACACAACACAACAGGATTGCGGGCACACACCTGCAATCCCAGCTCTCAGGAGGTGGACGCAGGAGGAGCCGGAGCTCAGGCCAGCCTCCACTATATAGTGAACGCAAGGCCAGCCTGGGTTACAGAGACCTTGCCACAAACTCAAGTACAAGCTTCATTCTTTATTTTTACTGTCTTATGAAAAATCAGTTTTCTATACTAAAAAACAATTATTTCCAGTGACACACTACTTTAGAAGAAAAGGTTACACACACACACACACACACACACACACTGTGAAATGAGAATAGAAATCAAGCTTGCATCTGGCTGGCAAGCAGCATATGTTAGGGCGGAGGGGTAAAAGGGCTTGCCACCAAGCCTGATGATCTGAGTTCAATCCCCGGGACCCACACTACAGAAAGAGAGAAAACCAACTCCTTGTGCTCTGACTGCCACACAAGTGCTTGGCACTTACATTCCCCTGCCCTACAAATAAATAAATGTAATTAAAAAATTTAATAAAAAAGAGAAACAAGCCTTTCTTTCTCGTATTTGCAGGGCCACAGCCGCAACCTTACCTGAGCTGCTTGGCATAGCTGAGCTCAATGTCAGTCCTCTCCTTGACGAACTTGATGTACTTTTCAAGAATGTCGATTCCCCACTGTGTATGTTTTTCTAAGTTGTCAAACTGATCCTGTTTGAAGAGAGAGAGAGAGAGAGAGAGAGAGAGAGAGAGAGAGAGAGAGAGAGAGGAGAGTTTATTGTCTCTTTCCAGCCACCAGCTCCAGGGAGCAACCCTCTCCATCATTCACCTATCCAGGAAAGCAGCGCGAACATTTTCCATGACACTGGGGGCTTTTCTGTTGAGAGCATTACATCAACATTACCAAATTTGGTTTAGCATGGTCCAGAGTTAGGATCTGCAACCCATTCATCCCTGCTCTCTCTCCCCTTTAGACACATAGCTTCTATATATAATTAATGCTTCATTGCAAAGGAAAATGTCTCGATGCCAAAAGCTGACAGGTGAAACACACACACACACACACACATGCACACACGCACGCGTGTGAGTAGAAGAGATGGCTCAGTAGTTAAGAGCACTTGCTGCTCTTGTAGAGGGCCAGAGTTTGGTTCCCAGCACCCACAGGCAAAACTCTAGCTCCTGGGGATCAGAAACCCCTTCTAGACAACTGGAACACCTTCGTATACATACACAATAAATAAAAAATAAATTCTTATTTTTTTAAATGTATATGAGTGCTTTGCCTGTGTGTATGTAAGTGTACCATGTCCCTGAATCCGGAGTTACAGGCAGTTGTGAACTGCCATATGCGTGATGGGAATCAAAGCCTGGTCCTCTGGAAACGCAGCCGGTGCCTTTAACAGCTGAGCCATCTCTCCAGCTTTGCCCTCTCCTTTTATGTTGGGACAGGGTCTCACTATATAACCCTGGCTGGCCTGGAACTCACAGAAATCCACCTGCCTCTGCCTCAGGAGGGCTGGCACTAAAGACATGTGCCATCACACCCAACATATATATTTTTTTAAGGACGTACCAGCTGCTTAAATTTGGAGAGAGGAGGTGGTAGGGGAAGGGTTATGAAATTTGGCGTTTTTCAAATGATTAAAACAGTTCAGTGTGGACTTTGCTACACTATGTGTCGCAAACAGTGGTTGGATCCAGGGAACCAAAACTGGGGGGGGGGGGGGGGGGAGCGCACCTTGCAGCGCCTTGTTCGCCTTGGGTGTTTCTGCTCTAAGGGCAAGGCAGGCAGGTGTGCCGGCTGCAGAGACTCCAGTGGGTTTGTCCCCCTGGAGTGCAGGTGAGGATGGGAGGGCACTAGGGAATGGGCAGAGGTGACGACACCGGAGATAGTACAGGGTCAGTTATCCAAGGCCTGCAGTGCACAGTGACGGAGCTCAGACTCTAGCAGGCACAGACTGCTCTTGCAAAAGTGTGACCACAGGTCTGCATGGAATCATGTGAGACCGAGCCAGGAGACTGTCCTAATGGTCTGAAAACAAGAGCAGGCGGGAGCCATTTTGGAGACACTTGGCAAATGCTACTGTAAGCGACGTGTTGGCTGCAAACTCTAAGCAAGGGGGAAGGGCTCCAGGGTGACCCGGGTTCGACTTACTGAGTGCAAATGAATAGTTCATACAGGGAGGAAGACTCTATGCAGTTTGGCCATGCGAGCCGAGCGTTTGGTACGCACAACAGTGCCTGGAAGCGCAGATGGACTGAGCTCACAGTAGGATGCCAGGGAGTGGATGGGTCTGAAAGGACAGCCACAGATTGGAGTGCCAGAGGGTGGGCAGCACCACACAAGAGCAGCCAGGAGCACTGGCCCAGGAAGTGGAGCCGGAGAGTGTGGAACAGGGCCAGAGAATGCATTAGAGCAACCCGGACGAGTCTGGAGCTAGGTCAGGTAGGAAGACTGCGGCTGCCTCACAGGGAACCTCAGAGAGGATGGAGCTCTGGTCAGCCAGAGGACTTCACCGACACAGGCCACCAACCATCTCGAGGGCTTGGCTGCGTGTCCCGAGTGTGCCCAGAAGCCCTGCCTAGTTTCACCAAAACATGCAAAGCAATACATAAACAACACATTTCAGCTGCTCTTTCTAGCCCTTTCCCTGAGATATGATTGACATTGGCACAGTACTGGGGTTATAGCTCAGCTGATGGAGTGCTGGCCTAGCACATGAAGCTCCGGGTTCCTCCTGAACCGGGTGCGAGGGCTCACACCTGTGGTCTCAGCGCTCAGAAGGGGACGGCAGGAGGATCGGAAGTTTAAGGCCATCTTCAGTTACACAGCGAATTTGAACAGCTTGGTCTACATAGGACCCCATCTCAAAAAAGGGGTGCAGGTGAGCTGGAGATGGCTCAGTGCTTAAGATGACCTATTGTTCTTGCAGAAGATGTGAGTTCTGGTCTCAGCACCCACTCTGCCCTGTGTAACTCCAGGGGATCTTAGGCTTCTTCTGACTTCCTCAAGCACTGTACTTACGTGCCCAAATCTACATTCATGAACACACACATACAAATAATAAAAAAAATAGCCAGGCCATAGTGGCACACATCTTTAATCCCAGCACTGGGGAGGCAGACAGATCTCTGTGAGTTCAAGGCCAGCCTGGTCTACAGAGCTAGTTCCAGGACAGATTCCAAAGCTACACAGAGAAACCCTGTCTCAAAAAAACAAAAAACAAAGACAACAACAACAACAAATCCCAAAACAAAACAAAAAAATCAAATAATAATAAAAAATAAAATTTGGCGTGGTGGGAGAGCATGCCTTTATCCCAGAACTCAGGAGGCAGAGGCAGGTGGATCTCTCCGAGTTCAAGGCCAGCCTGGTCTACAAAGCAAGTTTCAGGATAGCTGTTAACATAGAGAAACCTTGTCTCAAAAAACAAACAAATAAGCAAAATCTTTTTAAAATTTTCTTCTCTCATATATTACATCCTGGTCTGTTTCCCCTCCCCTCCTCCACCCTCCAGCCTCTCTCCCTCCTTCCCAGATCCACTTCTGTTTCCTTTCGGAAAAAGGCAGGCTACACGGGGATAGCAACCAAACATGGCATATCAAGTTACGGTAAGAGTAGGCACATTCTCTCATATTAAAGCTGGATGAGGCAACCCAGTAGGAGGAAGGGGTCCCGAAAGCAGACAAGAGTCAGAGACAGCCCCTGCTCCCAACGTTAGGAGTCCCAAAAGAACACGGAGCTACTCAGCCATAATATATGCAGAAGACCTAGGTCAGACCCCTAAGGGCTCCCTGATTTCTCCAAACCCCAACGAGTCCCAGACAATTCTGTGAATCATGTTCTTGTGGTGTCCCAGACCCCATAAAATCTTTTTAAAGAGGCTGTACATCTTCTTTTGTTCACTTTAAAAAAAATTTTTAAGGGCTGGAGAGATGGCTCAGCGGTTAAGAGCACTGACTGTTCTACCAGAGGTCCTGAGTTCAATTCCCACCAACCACATGGTGGCTCACAACCATCTCTAATAAGATCTGTTGCCAACTTCTGGCCTGCAGGGACACATGCAGACAGAACATTGTATACATAATAAATAAATAAATCTTTAAAAAAATTTTTTTAAAGGAAAACAAACTATCTTTCCCCATTTTACATACCAATCCTAGTTCCCACTCCCATTCCCTCTACATACCCTCCCACCCCACCCCCAACCACTCCTCAGAAAGGAAAAGGCACATTGCTTTGGGGAAGGTTCAAGGCCCTCCCCACTATTTCCAGGCTGAGCTAGGTATCCATCCAAAGAGAACAGGTTCCCAAAAAGCCAGTACAAGCAGTAGGGATAAATCCTGGTGCCACTGTCAGTGGCCCCTCAGTCTACCCCAGCCATACAACTGTCACCCACATTCAGAGGAACTAATTTGGGCCTATGCTGGTTCCTTCCCTATCCGACTGGAGTTGGTGAGCTCTAGATGCCTCTCAACTGAAGAATGGGTAAAGAAAATGTGGCTCATTTACACATTAGAGTACTACTCAGAGCTAAAAAAATAATGACATCTTGAATTTTGCATGCAAATGGATGGAACTAGAAGATCCTATCCTGACTGAGGTAACCCAGACACAGAAAGGCAAAGGTGGTATGTACTCATAAAAGCTGTAACGCAAAGGATATTGAGCCCATAGTTCATAATCCTAAAGAAGATAAGTAACAAGGTGAACCCTAAGAAAAACATACATAGATCCTCCTGGAAAGGGGAAAGATACAAAATTGCCAGACAAAATTGGGAACATGGGGGTAGGGGGAGTAGGGAGGGAAGAAGGGAAGAGGAAGGGAGAAGGGGAGGGGGAGGAGAACTTGAAGGAACAGGATAGTCGAGATGGAGGAAGGGCGGAGATAAGAGCAAGGAAAGAGGTATTTTAATTGTGGGAGCCATTATGGGACTAGCAAGAAACCTGGCACTAGAGAAATTCCCAGGAATCTACAAGGATGACCCCAGCTAAGACCCTAAGCAATAGCGGAGAGAGTGCCCGAACTGGCCTTGCCCTGTGGTCAAGACCATATGACTATCTTGAATGTCACCAGAGAACCTTCATCCAGCAACTGATGGAAACAGAGGCAGAACCCCACAGTGGGGCACAGGGCTGAGCTCCCAAGGTCCAGCTGAAGAGTAGGAGGAGCGAGAATATGAGCAAAGCAGTCAAGACTATGATGGGTTCACCCACTGAAACAGTTTACCTGAGGCCACACAGTGATACAGACATTTATAATCTCAGGAAGCTGATATAGCATAATTACAGGAGCCCAGGAGTTCAAGGCCAGCCTAAGCCACATCATAAAACTCTGTGAGCAACAATAAAAGCTATATACACTTATATATAACCTGGGGAGTCGGAAGGAAGAGACCAACCGTTGCCACAGCCTACCCCACAAATACATGGCCACACATTCTAAAAGCTTCCTCTTGTCTTTTTTTTTTTTTTTTTTTTTCTTTTTCGAGACAGGGTTTCTCTGTGGCTTTGGAGCCTGTCCTGGAACTAGCTCTGTAGACCAGGCTGGTCTCGAACTCACAGAGATCCGCCTGCCTCTGCCTCCCGAGTGCTGGGATTAAAGGCGTGCGCCACCACCGCCCGGCCTTCCTCTTGTCTTTTGATGCCTCCTGTGTGATTCAACCTCTTCAGACACGACGCGGTATTGTTGGGTGTTGGAGCTGAGCTGTGCTTTCAGCTGCTGTGGCATCAACCTTGAGTCAGTTAGTCGCGGGTCCCAGTTTCCTGCCGGAGGCTGTGAAAAGACACCCTGACTAGAGGTGGTGGAGAGGAGAAAGTGCAGGAGTCCACTAACACGCCAGGTCACAGCCCTCATTGAAGGAGTCAGGGCAGGAACTCAAGCAGGAATCTGAAGCAGGAACCATGGAGGATGCCGCTGGGACCAAGGACCACCAGCCTAAGAATGGTGTTATCCACGAAGGGCTGGGCCCTCCTAAATCAATTAACAACTAAGACAAGCACCATAATCATGCCCACAGGGCAATCTGGTGTGGACATTTCCTTCCACGAGACTTCCTTCTCAGGGGTCAAATTGACAGTGAACTGTAATAACTATAGAGTCACCATATCTATCTTAGCTGCTTTAGTCTTGCTCCCAGCCAGCTGCACAGAACACTATCAGCTAAAGACACCAGAATTTTCTGCCACCAAATGACTCTCACTAAAAATAACCCCTGGAAAACTCTTATCCTTATAACCAATCTTTTAAAATGTTGTTATTTTAAAAAAAGGGAGCAGGGGAGACAAAGACTTAAAATTTTATTGCTTTTTAGTTCTCAATCTATTCCACACCCCTCCCAGATTCCATTTTAAGAACCGCTGCTCAGAAGATTATTTATTTATGCTATCTCTACAGAGGAGGGTGGTTGAGCGAATGAGCAGGGTAAACAGGACGGCAGGTCTCTGTAAACAGTGGGAGGAGGCAAATACACGAAGAACTCAAGAGACGGCTATGAATGAACGGCTCTTAGCACTCAGGATCTCCAAAGTGCTCTGTGGTCAGTGACCCTTTCTTGATCTAGTTTCATACCAATCAGATTTGCTTAAAAATAAAAGCTGGGGTGATGGCTCTGTGGGTGACAACATGTTTGTCTTGAGAGCATGAACACCCGAGTCCAATCCACAGCGGCCCTGTCAGTCAAAGTCCCCAGTGCTGGGTAAGTGCACGGTGATTCTGAAGATGGTACCTGAGGCTGACCTCTAACCTCCACAGACACAAACACACCTGCACACACAATATATTAATATTATTATTATTTTATCTATCTATCTATCATCTCTATCTATCTATCATCTCTATCTATCTATCTATCTATCTATCTATCTATCTATCTATCTATCTATCTATCTATCTATCTATCTATCGAGCTGGGGCTGCACCTCAGTGGTAGAGAGTGTGGCGCCCAAGGTTCTAGCCTCAGCACTGACAAAAAGAAAACTCTCCCTTTCCCTTGAGTTCTCTCTACATGGCTATCACCTGTGAAAGCTCTCAAAGGCTCCTCCTGCTCTTGGATTCCACTCTGTCCCATTGACAATCTGCCTGACGCACCACCTTCAACGCTCTGTAGCAAGGAGTCTCTGCAAACAAAAACAAAAAAGGCTTCCACAAGGAACTTAACCTACCTTTAACTGACATCTAATACATTTTTGTTAGCTTCAATTTTGAGAGGGTATGTTCTATGTAGCCCATGCTGACCTCGAACTCCCTATGTAGCCAGGATGACCCTGAACTCTTGATCCTCCTCAACCTCCCGTGCGCTAGAATTAGAGACACACATCACCAAGCTGGTCTTGGCAATCAGACCCAGGACTTTGTACATGCTAGGCAAGCTCTCTACTAGCTGAGCTACACCATAGTCTTCAACAATGTTTAATAGCTTTCAGTTACCAAGACCATTTTGCGAACTGTACCAAAGTCCTTCCTCAAAGAACAGGATCCAGCTGGATGCAGTGGCGCACACCTTTGATCCCAGCACTTGGGAGCAGAGGCAGGCGGATCTCCAAGTTTGAGGCCAGCCTGGTCTATAGAGTGAGTTCCAGGACAGCTAGGGCTATACAGAGACAGAGACAAAACAGACAGACAAAAACAAAACAAAAAAAACCAACAACAATAAAAAACAAAACAGAATAAAAATCACAACCAAACAAAGAAAACAGAATCAAACAGGACAGAGGATCTTCACAATAATGCCTTAAATAGTAACAAGAAAATGAACGCCTGCTGCCTCAAGCAGCATCCTCTGTAGGCGACTAAAGCATCCCTGAGAGGACCACACCCTGCCGCTACTATCACAGGACAAGGCAGCCAGAAGAAAATTTAAAACAGATGAAAAACTAACCGGCCCACTTACATTCTTGACTAAAATGTGGAAAATTTAATGGGAAGAAATTCCAAATCTTAAAAAGACTCCTTTGTGAGCAAACATTGTAAATGGTCCTTTAAATAATATTCCAGGCTCCAGTGTGGATGGTACTGTTATCGAGAATCTATGCTTTCTTAACGCGGCCTGGTGGCGCAGCCTGAGAGCCAGCAGCTGGTAGGCTAAAATAGAGGATCGCCGGGCATTCAAGGCCAACACAGTCTCAAAACAAAAACCAAGTAAAAAAGTCAGTGGCCTGAGATGACTCAGCAGATAAAGGCACTCACCTCCAAGCCTGAGTCCATCTCCGGACCCACATGGTGGAAGAGAATGGACTCCCACACCTTGCCCTCTGACCTCCAAGTGCACACAGTGGCATATATACAATGTAACAAACAAGCCCTTCCTTTTCCCTGGGGTCACATGGCTGTAGCCCTCCAGAGCTTTTGCCCTTTAAAATTTATTGAGGCCTCTAAGGAGTCTATAAGAGGATTATATCTATTACTATTTCTTTTATGTGAAATTATGGAGATTTAAGAAAATCTATTGATTCACGTATGTGGCAATAACAAGTGCATCACGTTTATGCAAATGACATCGCTTTTCTGCTTACAAACTGGAGTTTCCTAAACCAGGCCCGAGAGCAGGAAGAGCGACTCACAGAGTAGCTGTTTCTGTGTTCCTTCTGCAGCCGCTGCTGACCAAGAGAGTTAGGAAGAAAGACAGCTGCACTCACTCAGGCAGGCAGGGAGAAAGTGAGGACCCAGCCTGATCGCCTTCCCCCATTTTTGTTTTTCTTTCTTATTTCATTCATTCATTCATTCATTCATTCATTCATTCATTCATTCTAGCTAGTGTCTTTTTTTTTTATAGCCCAGGGTAGCCTTATACTCACTATGTAGCCACAGTGATGCTGAACGCCTGAGCCCTGCACTATACCTCTCAAGTCCTGGTATAACAGGTGTATGTACACCTGGTGGTCTTTATCTTTTGTGGGGGCGGAGTGTTGTGGGTGGACTTTGTGGCCCTGGTATACCAGGCAGTCACTCTACGCTGGCCCACATTCCCGGCCCTAGGAAAAGTGGTTCAGCCGGGCAGTGGTGGCGCACGCCTTTAATCCCAGCACTCGGGAGGCAGAGGCAGGCGGATCTCTGGGAGTTCATGGCCAGCCTGGTCTACAAGAGCTAGTTCCGGGACAGGCACCAAAGCTACAGAGAAACCCTGTCTCGAAAAACCAAAAAAAAAAAAAAAAGAAAGAAAAGAAAAGTGGTTCAATGGCGTTTGCGGATAACTGCATCTCTTCCTTGTGTACCACACCAATAGCTTCTCAAAGACTAGGGACCATATGATATCAGAAGCCATAGCAACAAACTCTCCAGGCCAGTGACAGCGAAGCCCACCAGTCCTCCTGGCATTGCGAACAGTACTTTGCCTGCGCACGATTATGCTTTATCTGGTGGTGTCAGGTAGCCTCGGCAGTCAACGTGATACACCAAGCCTCGACTATGGAATCACTTCCATCAGACTGGTCTGTGTGCATGTCTGTAGGGCTTTTTACTTGATTACTAATTGCCATAGGAGGACCTCACCTACCATGGGCAGGTTCCTGCCTCGTGATGGACAGTAACCTATAAGCAAAAGAATCCCCAGGTTGCTTTTGGTTAGTGTTATGACAGCAAGCGCACTAGATTTTTATTTAGGAAATACTTTCCTTGGTATATGGAGATCGTCTAAGATGATGTTGAAGTTATTTCACCATTGCGTTTGTCTCATCATTTCCTGTCTCTGCTTTTCCAGGTATTTAAATATTTAGAAGCTGTCAGGCTCAGAGTAAAAATATAAATCTCCTCAAATTCTAATTTTTTGTTTGTTTTTCGAGACAGCTTTAGAGCCTGTCCTGGATGTAGCTCTTGTAGACTGGGCTGAGCCTCAAACTCACAGAGATCCTCCTGCCTCTGCCTCCCGAGTGCTGGGATTAAAGGCATGAGCCACCACAGCCCAGCTCCCAAATTCTAATTTTTTACATAGAAGCCAGAATGTTATAATTAGCAACAAGTATTGCCAGTTGCTCTTCATTCCGTGCAGGAAAACGGCTGCCACGTATCAAGAGCTTGCCTTTGAGGTGAGAGTGATGTCCTAAGAAAGCAAAGTCACTCATCAGCTTCTGACTCAAACATGCAAATGTTCTGCTGTACACGAATGTGCTGACGTGTGCATTCAATCACAATACATACATGAAGGAAGGAGGCTTGACCGTGAATCTGAGCCAGGTACAGGCACATACCTGGGATCCCAGCACTGGGGAGACAGAAGTTAGCGGATCAGGAGTTCAAGGTCATTCTTTTTTTTTTTTTTTTTTTTTTGGTTTTTCGAGACAAGGTTTCTCTGTGGTTTTGGAGCCTGTCCTGGAACTAGCTCTTGTAGACCAGGCTGGTCTCGAACTCACAGAGATCCGCCTGCCTCTGCCTCCCGAGTGCTGGGATTAAAGGCGTGCGCCACCACCGCCCGGCTAAGGTCATTCTTGGTTACAAGGCAACTTTGAGGGCAACCTGGGGTGCAAGAGACCTTGCCTCAACATAAAAAAAGTGGAAAAAAAAACCCCACGATAGTCAGGGCCGGAGAGATGGCTCAGCCATTAGGAATATTAACTGCTCTTGCAGAGGACCGGAGCTTAGCTTCCAGCCCATAACTGTATTTCTGGGGATCAACATCCTCTTCTGACCTCTAAGGGCTTCTGCACACACGTGGTGCACATAGTTATGTAAAAATAAAAGTAAACAATGGACTGGAGGGATGGCTCAGTGGGCAAAGTGCTTGCTGTGCAAAAATGAGGACCTGTGTTAGGATCTTCCACGGCCTGGACTCCTAGCACCAGAGAGGAAGAGACTGGAGACTCTCTTGGCCAACAAGTTTTGCAAAATTAGCAAACTCCAAGCTTGGTGATATAGCATGTTTCAAAGAATAAGATTGAGAACGACTAAAGAAGACATCTGACATCAGACTCTGGCCTCTAGATGCAAATGCACAGATGCTCGTCCTCCCAAAAATAATGATAAACTGTGTCTCAGCTGCTTACAAAATCACAAACTTCAAGGAAACTAGTTGTGGGGCCATGCCAGCATGCATACACACAATACACACAATATGTGAGCTTGTAAGTGCACAAACACAATAAACAAACATAATTCTTTAAGGTTTATTTACTTGTCCATTTTGAGAAAAAGTCTCTCTATGTAGACCAGGCACTTTGTCTGGCTTGAGAATAGTATTCCTATTATTATTGTTTTGTTTTTTTGTCGAGACAGGGTTTCTTTGTAGTTTTGGAGCCTGTCCTGGAACTCACTTGGTAGACCAGGCTGTCCTCGAACTCAGAGATTCATTCACCTGCCTCTGCCTCCTGAGTGCTGGGATTAAAGGCGTGCGCCACCACCATCCAGCTGTGAATAGTATTCTATACAGACAAGTTTTCATACATTCCTTTGTAATATGTCACAAATATTTAGTCTGTAAATATTTACTAGCGTATCTGTAATTGGGTTAATGGGAAAATCTTTGAGACAAGAGAAATCGTTAGGCCACTTGAGTCTCTGCCAACTAATGATAAAAATGAAGATAAAACATTTGGGAAAGAAACACTGACATCAATTTCAAAAGCCTGTCACAAAGTATCGAACTACGATTCTTTTTCTGATGGACACACTTCTACTTTGTCCCCAGGAAAAATCATTCTTCAGAAAAAGACTCCAAGTAATGCCCGCGTATGGATTGTTTATCAATTGCATATATGATTTCACACTTAGGAAAAGAAGAAAACTTAAAATAAATCCAGGGTTAGTTGGGCATATTGGATTACTATAAATTTGAATCAAGCCTGGCCTACAATGAGACCCTGTCAGGGGAAAAAGAGGAAAGCCAGGGCTGGGGATGGGGGTGGGGGCGGGGATAGAGAGAAGGCTCAGTGGTTAAAAGTGTTTGCGGCTCTTCCAGAGGATGTGAGTTTGATTCTCAAAGCCCACATGGGATAGCTCATACCCAGCTATAACTCCAGTTCCAGGAGATTCCATGTCCTCGTTTGGTTTCTGTGGGCACAGGCACACATGTGTCAAACATTCACACACACAAATAAAAGTAAACCTTTAAAAAGAGAGGAAGAGCCAGGCAGTGGTGGCGCACACCTTTAATCCCAGCACTTGGGAGGCAGAGGCAGGCGGATCTCTGTGAGTTCGAAGCTAGCCTGGTCTACAAGAGCTAGTTCCAGGACAGGCTCCAAAGCTACAGAGAAACCCTGTCTCAAAAAACCAAAAGTAAAAAAATAAAGAAAGAAGGAGAAGAAGGGTGAGAAAATAAAGTTAAAGTTTGGATTAATATTGCATAAAAGCCAAGAATGGAGATAATTAAATCCCCTATCAATGAAAATATCCATGGAAATTACAAACACATTTTTCTTTTTTACAGTGAGTAACACAGACTGTGTCTTAATCAGGTTTGCTATTGCTGCAATGAAACACCATGGCCAAGTTGGGGAGGAAAGGGTTTATCTGGCTTACACTTCCATATCACTATCAAAGCAAGTCAGGAAAGGAACTCAAGCAGGGCTTGACAGGAGCTGATGCAGAGGCCAAGAAGGGTGCTGCTTACTGGCTTGTTCCCCATGGCTTGCTCAATCTCCTTTCTTAGAGAACTCAGGACTAGCCCAGGGGTGTCCCCACCCTCACTGATCTGGGCCCTCCTCCATCAAGCACTAAGGAATGTTCTCCAGGCTTGCCTGCGGTCGTCTCAGGAGGAGGCATTTTCTCAGTTGAGCTCCCTCCTCTCTGACAACTCTAGCTGTGTCAAGTGACACAAAATATCCAGCAGAGACTGTATCTATGCTAGGCTGAGACAGCCATCCCTCTAACACTCACCCCTGGAGATGCCTGTGTGTCTAGGTGGAGTTTCACTCTGAAGACCAGGCTGAGCCTCAAACTCTCAGAGACCCCCTACCTCTGCCTCTGGAGTGCTGGGATTAAAAGCGTGCGCCACGACATCTGACCCATCTCAGCCTCCTCGGCCTTTGGGGGATTTCTTCTTCTCGGGACTGTCTTGTAATTAATAATTATTCATTTTTCTAACAGAAACTTTGTATCTCTTGTATTGATATTGTTCTTTATATGTTAAGGTAGTTAAGGGTGCTACTTTTTGAATAAATATTTTTTGTAAAAAAGGACTGAAAGAAGGCTCTTGCCACCATGTCTGCCAAGTTGAGTTAGAATCCTGGCTCCACATGATAGAAGAGAACTCACTGCAGCAAACTGTCCTCTGACCTCCACATGTGTACAGTGATAGAAGCATGCCCACAAACACAAAAACTTTAAAAAGTTTTTTCTTAGATTGTTTGAGTTGAAACTTTATATGATTGCTATAGACTGAATACTATACATGACCCAAATTCAGGACTGAAATCCAATCCTGGCTGGGGGTGTGGCTTTAAGGGAGGGTGATGTCATGAAGGAGGGGCCTTTGTGTCGTAAATGGAATCAGATTAACAAGCGGGCTCTGACAGCTCCCTTCTAATTTCTGCTAAGAGGGGTTTTGGTGATAAGATAGTGTCTGCATGCCAGGAAGTGGTCCCTCACCAGACACCACGTCTGTGAGCCTCTGACCTTAGACCTTCTAGCCTCCAGAACTGGGAAGAATACATGGTTCTCACGAGCCACACAGCTTACGGTATTTTACAATGGCAGACCAGACAGGCTAAGACAAGCACATTTTTGACACAGACCAAATGCTTGGTTGGGACTGGGTCCAGGAAGGGTCTCCCACACCGTTTTACACTTCCGTAAAAGCCAAAGCTTCTTCAGCAAACATTTTTTCGTGGTTTCCGACTTTGTGCCGTATGGACTTGATTCATGGCTTATTATTTTAAAGGCACAAGGAAGTAACATAAAGCAATATCTATTGTGAAACTATCCGGGGGCCGTGGATAAAGCCTTTGCTGTGTCCTGTGAAGACTGGTGCTTGGGTCCCCAGTACCCACAAACCCAGTAGGTAACTCCAGCCTGGGAAGTTGGCTGGCCCGATTAACATACAGCAAGAGCCCCTTTGTTATAAATACCTGAGTAAATAAAGCAGCGCTTCAGGGAGATGCCAAGTGTCAGCCCCTGGATTCCACAAGTACACACACGTACACGTGTGCTCCCCCACACAAGCAAACACTGTTACAGACAACACGCTAAAAAACATCTGCCTTCACTTTACTGTGGCCTCATTTCCTGTATCTCCTTTCAGTAATTCACGCGAAAATAGCACAGATATTACTATTTTGTTTAATGTTTTTACTAAAAGGAAAAAAGTATCAACACCTCATTTAACATGAAATAGAGAGGCCAGATGTTTGTTGACTGGCGACCTCAGTTTGATCCCCAGGACCCACATGGTGTTTGGAGGCAACCGACTTCTACAAGTGTCCTCTGACCTCCACATGTGTGTTGTGGTTACACACACACACACACACACGATAAATTTTAAAAACAAAAACTGAAACCAAAAGTCCAGGATCTCTTTTCCAGCATCTCTTTACATGTTCAAACCACTGGCAATGCGCCTCTCCTCACAGTCCGCCGTCTCCATGAAGGGCTTCTGGCATGGCTTGTGCAGCTCCCAGCAGGTC
This sequence comes from Chionomys nivalis, assembly GCF_950005125.1. Taxonomy (NCBI): domain Eukaryota; kingdom Metazoa; phylum Chordata; class Mammalia; order Rodentia; family Cricetidae; genus Chionomys; species Chionomys nivalis. The sequence goes on from NC_080107.1 coordinate 46,068,852, forward strand.
ACCTCTTTCTCCCTATGTAGGTTCACCACATCCTGTGACATAGGTACAGACTCCCAAGGCCTGGGAATCCTCTGATCAATGTTTGCTGAATGCATTCGAGAGTCTAGGAAAACTCCCATTACTGAACTCCTCTGGGCACCGAGGAGCTCCACAGAGTCCGAGGATCACGAGCACGGATCACTACCCCGAGAAGCAGGATGAGTGGCAGATCATCTTCAAGGAGACCGCAACTGTGAACAATGAAGTTCTGCTGCTCCTGTGGACTCATTAAGAAATCTAACCTACGGGGCTGGGGATGTGGCCAAGTTGGTGGAATGATTGCCTAGCATGCACAAAGCCCTGGGTTCTATCCCCAGCACCGCATAATCCATCTGTGGTGGCGCTTGCCAGGATTCCTAGCACTGGAGGTGGAGGAAGGAGGATTAGAATTCCCAAGTCCTGGGAGCTGGAGAGCTGGCTCAGCAACTATGCTCTTCCCAGAGAACCCGGGTTTGATTCCCAGCACTCAAGGGGCAGTTCTCAGCCACTGTCTGTAACTGCAGTTTCAGGGAATCCGAGGCCCTTTTCTGACCTCCACAGGCACCAGGCAAGCACAGACAAATAAATAAAAAAGAATTTCAAGGGCCTCCTCAGCCAGTTCAAGGCTAGTCTGGTATACAGGAAACTGCCCTTTAAAAGCAAAACATCTAACTTAGGAAGAACTTGTCAAAAAATGACATGATAATGTTATATATAGAAGAGGTGTCACTGGGCATGGTGGCACAGGCCTATGATCTCAGGATCCAGAATTCAGGATGGTGACGACTGCACAGAAAAAAAAAAAAAAAAGGCAAGGTAGCTTAGTGGTAAAACACTTGCTGAACACATGCAAAGCCCAGGATCCAATCCTTAGCACCACACACACACACCAAAAAACCCCCACAGAATTCTACAAATAAACAATGATAAACTTTTTTATTATTATTCAATCTTGCCATCTCCAGGAGCATTCTAATTCCCAGAGTAAGGTACAAAAAGGTTGTTCAAAAAAGTAACTAACTGGGGGCTGGAGAGATGGCTCAGTGGTTAAGAGCATTGACTGCTCTTCCAGAGGTCCTGAGTTCAATTCCCAGCAACCATATGTGGCTCACAACCACCGGTAATAAGATCTGGTGCCCAACTTCTGTCTGCAAGGATACATGCAGGCAGACCATTGTATACATAATAAATAAATAAATCTTTTTTTTTTTTTTAAAAAGTATCTAACCGGTGGAGGAGTCTGGAGATGATGTTCAGAGATGGCACCTTGCAAGGGGAAGGAAAAGAAGGAAGAACAAGTCATCAGCCTTGGGCCTCAAGTGGCTGAAGGACAGAATGTATTTGGTGTCTGCCATATTTTTGCGTCCTTCAATGACACCTTTGTCCATGTTACCGATCTTTCTGGCAAGGAAACCACCTGCCGGGTGACCGGTGGAATTAAGGTAAAGTCCTCTCTGTATGCAGCCATGTTGGCTGCACAGGATGTGACCCAGAGGTGCAAGGAGCTGGGCATCACTGCCCTGCATACCAAACTCCGCGCCACAGGAGGAAACAGGACCAAGACCCCCGGACCTGGAGCCCAATCAGCCCTCAGAGCTCTTGCTCACTCAGGAATGAAGATTGGGCGGATTGAGGATGTCACCCCCATTCCCTCTGACAGCACCTGAAGGAAGGGGGGTCGTCATGGTTGCTGTCTGTGAACAGGACTTCTCAAATTATTTTCTGTTAATAAATTGCTTTGCATCAGCAAAAAAAGTATCTAAGCCGCAGGGCAGTGGTGGTGCACGCCTGTAATCCTAGCACTCAGAAGGCAGAGACAGGAAGATCTCTGAGTTCAAGGCCAGCCTGAGTTCCAAGACAGCCAGGGCTACAAAGAGAAACCCTGTCTTGCTCAAAAAAACAAAAACAAACAAACAAACAACAACAACAAAAAACCCAGAGCACTGCACAGCAAGAGTAGGAAGCCGAGCTCAGCTCCGTCATCTGTACGCAAGTGTCCTCCCGTACCCCAGCCCTGGTACGTGTGGGAGATAGGACTGCTGCCGGGTTTATTGCTAGCTGTCAGTCTCACAGGAGAGGCCCTGCCTCCGGGAGATGAGGTAGAGTTTTAGAAAAAGATAGACATTGTCCTCCTCTGTCGTTCATTCATGTGGATATGGGAGTGCACACGCATAAACATGTGTTCCCAGAACACACACACACACACACACACACACACACACACACATGAATCAGTTCCTATTGCTTGCACAGCAAGCACAGTCTCAGGTCCCACTCCACTGTCTCCTAACCCTGGTGTGGTGGCAAAGCCCATAATTCTAGCACCAGGAGAATCAAAAGTTCCCGGTCAGCCTTGGTACATAGTGAGTTTGAAATCAATCTGAGCTAAATCATTCTGTTTTTCCCTAGAGACAAGGCAGTGGGAGCTAGCCAGAGTTATCTTTTTGGATGAATGTGGCAATCTGAACTATTTTCATATCTGGTCTTGACAGGGTTTGACAGTGACCTGTGGTGCATGTGAATTAAGAAAATATTTTAGGACACACCTTTTTAATCCCAGCACTCTGGAGACAGAGGCAGGTGGCTCTCTGTAAATTCAGAGCCAGCTTGGTCTATATAGCAAGTTCCAGAACAGTCAGGGGTACACAATGAGACCCTGTCTCAATAAATATTTTTTTTATGACCAGTTTTGTAATTTGCTCTGATGTTTAGCACACATTGGTGAGGGATGTTTCCAAACAGATCACCATGGCCGCTCCATCTGGAGCCCAAATCTGCCTTATAAATTCTGACTTGGCAGGTGCTAACTGGAAGGAAACTGTCTATCCCGCCGGCTTATTTTCCTGTTTATTTTGATCTTTGAAGGGGTGGCCTGCCAGACAGAAGAAAGCTCAAGATTTCCAAGTGGTCAGATGGACACAATGCTGACTTTATCTACATAAACATGGAGCTGTTTTCACAAGACCTCAACAGATTAAAAACAAAGCAACCACTGCTACAGAGCCAGCGAGATTCGGGGAGCAACACTGCAAGTCTCTTCAAAGCTGCTGGGCTGCTGTTAGGTTTTCTCCGCAGCTCCCAATCTGAATACCAAAAGGGGAAGTCCCGTGAATCAATGCTTAGTGTGACACAAACCATACCAATGGAGTGAGTCTGTCCCACAGACGAGTGCCACGTCCATTTCCATGCCAACAGTACATCAACAATACACCCGAATAGGTACTGTGTGGACCAGTGAGACGGCTCAGTAGGGAAGGAACTTGCTGCCAGGCCTGACAATCCGAGTTCAATCCCAAGACCCACATGGTAGAAGAACAGAACCGATTCCCACAAGTTGTCCTCTGACCTCCCCACTAACACACAAGCGACGTGCACTCCCCTCCCACACACAAAACAAAAACAAAGGCCTTGGTGGTGGTGGCGCACGCCTTTAATCCCAGCACATGGGAGGCAGAGGCAGGCGGATCTCTGTAAGTTCGAGCCCAGCCTGGTCTACAAGAGCTAGTTCCAGCACAGGCTCCAAATTTACAGAGAAACCCAGTTTTCAAAAACCAAAAACCGGAAGAAAAAAAAAAGTCAGCTACTTTGGCCTGGGATATAGGTCAATTGGTAGAGTGGTTGCCCACCAGTCACAAAGCCCCAAATTCAATCCTTGGCACTCCATAAACCAGGCACGGTGGAGGATGCCTGTAGTCCCAGCACTCAGATACAGGAGAATCAAGAGTTCAAGGTCACCCTCAACTATATAATCAGTAGGTACCTGTATTTTGTTTTTTTTAAAGAGATTTAGTTACACACGTGCAGCCCTATGCCCACGGAAGCCAGGGAGTTGTGCACGCTGGGTGATCAAACTCAGACGAGCGCCTTCCTTCACCAGTTTTGTTTATCGTTTTTGGATAAACAAGTGGGACTCTGTGTGCGTCTGGTAGTAGTCTGAGTCTGTTCCCCGACAGAGGACATCGGCACTGAGTCTGACTGAGCTGGCATCTGCCCATCTTAGTTTGCATTCCCTTGGTGTTCCTGTAGCCCAGGGATGGAGGGCTAAAAGCGGACTGCCACTTGAAAAAAACGGCAGCGTTCCAAAGTCCTTGAGCCTCCGCCTCCTGTGCATCTGGGAAGGCATTCAGAGGGAGTGCAGGGAACCCTCCGCTCCAGCTGGACCGCACCCCTGCTGAGCTGGCAGAGCACCCTCGCCTCCCGTGCCCACTGCTAACCTGTGGTATAGCTCACTTCTCCATGTCAGTGCAGGGCAGTTTAAGTGGGGCAGAAGAAGTTTTACAATGACTGTGTTGCTGTTCTCAAGTGGTAGTGCTGGCTAGACTAGAGAGGAAGAGGAAAGCCTCGTCCAGAGACAGCCAAAGGGTGACGACACACTCCGGCTTGATGGACAGGGACCTGCTGGGCTACAGAAATGGCTCAGCAGCTCAGTACTCTTGTAGACCTGCAAATCTATGAGCCTAGTACGCGTGAGGATCAGGAGTTCAAGGCCATCTTTGGCTACGTGAGACCAGGCCTCAAAAATAAAACAAAACAAAACAAAAACAAACCCCACCCCCCAAAAAAAACTGAGATAAAATTATAACAATTAAAAAAAACAAAAATAGCACGAAGCAGTGGTGGTGCATGTCATTAATCCCAGCACTCAGAGGGGCAGAGGCAGGCGGATCTTTGTGAGTTCAAGGCCAGCCTGGTCTACAGAGTTCCAGGACTGGCTCTATAGCTACTGAGAAACCCTGTCTCAAAAAAAAAAAATAAATAAATAAAATAAATAAATGAATTCTAGTTAAATAAAAATAAAAATAGAAAAGCAATAAGTAGGTTGGGTAGATCACTTCCCAGCCTTGGAGAGGCCCTAGGTTTGATCCCTTCCAAGGAAAAACAGAAAAACAACAACAACAACAACAACAACAAAAAACCCAAAGAAAATACCTCTAAAATAACAAACTACTGGCTATTTTCTCCAGTGTATTTTTGATATAACATACAACTAGACATTCAAAACTAGAATAGATGGGTTTTTGGTAGTGAAAATCATGACTGTAATTTCCAGAAATGTCATACAAGAGAATCTGAAAACAGGTGTTGGGCAGTTCCCTGGGGATTCCCACAGCACTCAGCTGAGGGCCTTGCACAATCACGTGCTGGTGGAATTGAACTGTCCCAAAGGCAAACTGGGTGGTGTGTCTAGCCCTCCGAACTGTAGTGGTCTTAAAACAGAACCAAATAGTTATCCAGGGTCACGCACTGTAATGACAGCAAGGTACAAGAATGCCATCCCGGGCCGGGCGGTGGTGGCGCACGCCTTTAATCCCAGCACTTGGGAGGCAGAGGCAGGTGAATCTCTGTGAGTTCGAGACCAGCCTGGTCTACAAGAGCTAGTTCCAGGACAGACTCCAAAGCCACAGAGAAACCCTGTCTCGAAAAACCAAAAAAAAAAAAAAGAATGCCATCCCAGACATACCACAAATGCCATCATCTGCAGCTCTAGCTCCCACCGCCCAAATGCTCTGAGAGGACTGGGAGCCATCAAATGCTGGTGTTGGTAGATCAATTAACAGCTGGTTTGGTAGAAATTAATTTCCACGGAGAGTAATTCCTTGTGTTTAGTCCAGCTACGTGTGTTTTCTTAAATAGCACCTGCTAGGCCCTCCCAACCTGTTAAGCAACAAGAGTCCCCAGTCCTTCATTAAGGAGACTAAACAGGGAGGCAGTTCTTCCAGCAGCGGGGAGGAATTCGAATGACACCTCCTCCGGCTGAGGATGAGCAGGGTCTCCTGAGGCATTCATCTTGGCTCTTAATTTCTGAAGACTGAGGACTTCTCAGATCAGCAGTTTGTCATTATAGCCACGAGCAAGATGCCCCAGGACGAGCGATCTTCTTTATGTGTGTGTGCATGCATATTTGTGCGTGTGTGTATGTGTGTGTGGGTGTGCGTGGAGGCCAGGGGCTACCGTCAGGTGACTTCCCTGACCACTTCCCACTTGGGATTTTATTTTACAGAGGTGGGGGCTTTTGGCTGGCCTAGTTGGCCAGGTTGCCCTTCTGATTCTACTTCCCCAATGTGAATTACAGGAATGAACACCCTCGCCTGGTTTATTTCTAATATTATGTTATGTTTTCTTTATTCACTGTGTGTGTTTGTGGGTGCCACAGTGCTCACGTGGAGGTCAGAGAACAACGTGTGAGATTAGGTTCTCTCCTTCCATCAGGTGGGTCCGGGGCTCGAACTCAGGTCGGCAGGTTTGATCAATTGTCTTTACCACCCGAGCCACCTTGCTGACTCTCGCCTATTTTCGTAGCACTGAAGGAACCTAGGCAAATGTCAGACCCCTGGGGTGCACTCCCGACCCTATTTCCTTTTAATCTTTGGAGCTTTTGTTTGTTTGTTTGAGACAAGATCTCATGTAGTCTAAAGCGTCCTCAGACTATCTACGGAGCTGAAGAGAACCGAAAACTCTGGCTCCTCTGGCCTCCACCTCCCAAGCCTGAGAGTTCAGACATGCATATGCCTGACTACCCTACCCTAGTCCTGTTTTTTTATTTATATTTTGAGATAAGATCTTACTAAGTTTCACAGACTGGCCTGCAACTCTCTTATGTGGCCTAGACAGGCTCTGAACTAATGGCCCTGTGATGGTTTGAAAGAGACATGCCTGCCATTGGACATGTATTTGATCCCTAGATAGTGGCACTATTTGGAGGAGGTTATGGAGCCTTTATGGGGTACAGCCTTGCTAGAGGAAGTCGGTGACTGGGGCCGGGCTTTACAGTTTTGTAGCCTTCCTCCTCTTCCTGTCTCCTCTCTGCTTCCTGTATGTATAAAGACCAACCGGCTCCCCGCCTCGGCCAGCATCCCTTGCCTCTCTAGCTGATTCTTCTTCTGGATCCTTAAGCCAAAATACACTCTTTCTTCTGGCCTACTATGGTGTCATTCACCTTTCTTCCCAGCTGATCCCAGAACTCTGGAGGCAAAGGCAGGAGGATCTCTGTGAAGTCAGGGCCAGCCGGGTCTACAGAGAGAGGTCCATAGTGAATAAAAATCTCTTTCTTCCCTAAGTTGCTTTGGTCAAGGTAATTATCCCAGTAACATAAGTTTAACCAGTTCAGATCCCCGTGCCTCTGTGCCTCAGTAGCTGGGATCGCAGATTTGTGCCACCACACCTGGCTTGAACTCACCATTCTGAAGTAAATGGTTCAGTGGAGTTTACTATATTCTCAAGCTTGCACAGCCACCGCTTCCATCTGGTTCCAAAACATTTCTCTAACTCTCACACACACCATGTGTCATGAAGCAGTCATTTCCTACTCTTCAGCCTCTGGCCCTGGCAACCATCAGTCTGAATTAGCTCTCCATAGATTTACCTGCTCTTCCTGTTTTATCTAGAAAGATCTGTACACCACGCCTGGCTCCACCCCCTTACCCATCTCACTGCCAGGGTTCACCTGAGTCCTAGCACAGGCCAGCACGTCGTTATTGTTAGGGCTTGATAACATCCCACTGCACGGAGACACCGCATGGTTTATCCTCCCGGGGTCAGCAGTTTCCTATGCTTTTCCTGATGTCAGTCCCTCACACAATCCAAGGAAAGTGGCTTTGGTTTGCAACTCTGAAGGGATCTTGGCAGGGTTCAATCTCTTTGCACTGTGTTTGTGTCTGGGCACCTTTTTCAGATCTAACCTGCCTATAGTCTTCACATCCATGACAATAAGTAAAAATAAAGTTTTTACTAGTACTTTAACAAGTATTCCATAGAAGCGTGCACTGCCTGACACATCCCGAGGCCCAGAGTCTCACCTCTCTAACCCCGCCCCTCCGGTGAGTCCCCTTTCTCCTCCTAAGGCAGCTTCACTTTTGCTTTTAGGTCACATAAACATACAAGATTTCATCCATCTATTCATGCAAAATCTAGGCGCCATAAAAGAAAGAAAACAGGGTCAGGTGGTGGTGGTACACAACTTTAATCCCAGCACTTGGGAGGCAGAGGCAGGAGGATCTCTGTGAGTTTGAGACCAGCCTGGTCTAGAGCTAGTTCCAGGACAGGCTCCAAAGCTACAGAGAAACCCTGCCTCAAAAAACCAAAAAAAAAAGAAAAAAGAAAAGATATTTGTGTGTATGCGTGTGCACAGACTCACGCACATGCATAAGCACGTATGTATGTATGACTAGTCATCCACTATTGTTTTAAAGAAACATTATTTTTTTTTTTTTTTTTTTTGGTTTTTTCGAGACAGGGTTTCTCTGTGGTTTTGGAGCCTATCCTGGAACTAGCTCTTGTAGACCAGGCTGGTCTCGAACTCACAGAGATCCTCCTGCCTCTGCCTCCCAAGTGCTGGGATTAAAGGCGTGCGCCACCACCGCCCGGCCAGAAACATTAATTTTTGAGACAGATTCTAGCTATGTAGACCAACTGTCCTGAAATGCTAGAACTGTACACCCACCACTTAAAGGACACTTTCTAAAAAGGGTCCTAGCTGAGTGTCTGCCTGGGTCTAACCAAAAAGGTGTCCCAGAAACATACTCGTGGTGATTGACGTGCCCATGGATGGGCCGAGCATTCGGTGTGCAAAATAACATCCTCTCCTCTGTGAGGTTACTCTGGTCTCTGCCACACCAAAGGATCACGATAAGCGCAGCTTTCGCACTGGGCCCTGCAGTGCTGTTCAGACTGACCCTGAACCCATGGGCGCAGGTGACCAGTCTGCCTCAGCCTCAGTAGCCGGGATCCTAAACCGTGCCTCCTTCCCGGGCTTGAAATGAGTATTAGCTTGGCTTACACCTGCAGCCGTGTTCCAGCCCCTTCATTCCAAGCGTGTGAGTGGGGGTGCATCCATACCACAAACAAACATTGTTTATTTTTAAATAAGCAAATCTTTTTATAGACCGGCATGTGTGAGGAGATCCACTGAGTACTGCCACAGAGACTCTTCTCTGCACACGTGTGCAATTAACTGCTTAGGTTTTCAGTCATGATTTCATGACCAAACGCCAGTTTGAAGGAAACAGAGCCTGGCCCCTTTAGGAACTGCTCCCTGCGCCCCTGGTTCTTCAGGTTGATGGATCTGCTTAGAGTTATCCAAAGTGGTTTCTCCCCTGCCTGACTGCTTTCAGTGGTGTCTCTCTAGGTCGCCATCCTCCTCCTGCTCCTCCTCTTCCAAGGTAGATCTCTTGTATGCCCAGGCTAGCCTTGAAGGGACTATTGTAGCCAAGGCTGGCCTCCACCCCCCAGGGGCTAGAATGGCAATTCCCCACCACTTCCTGCTCCAGGTTTTCTTCTCCATCTGCTTGTTTGCACAGTCCACTTTCTCAGACAATCCCCGGTGTTCCAACACCCGAAGAAGCCAGAAGATGTTTCTAGCAGGTGTGATGGCTACTATCAAGCCAGGCCCGCTGCTGGTAAGCTTTTCTGGAATGATGCTATCTATTTTTCTTGTCTATTTTCTGACCTACTAAAGCAACGAAAAGGCAGTAACCTTTCAGGCCGCTCAGTCAAAAACCTGCACATGAGCGTGTGTGTGTATGTATGTGTGTGTGGTGTGTGTAGTGTGCGTGTGTGGTGTATGTATTGTGTGTGGTATATGTGTGTGTGCGTGTTATGTGTGTGTGGTATGTGTGTGTGGTGTGTGTGTGTGGTATGTGTGTGGTGTGTTTGTGTGTGGTATATGTGTGGTGTTCCACGTGCATGTAAAAGTCAGAGGAAAACCCGTGGGAGCCCTTTATTCCTTCCGCCATGTAGGTTTCAGGGACAGAACTCAGTAGGTTCATCAGGCTTGGCAGCCATGTTGACAACACCTCTTTTGTGAGACAAGGCCTCTCTCTGAACCTGGATGGCATGCCAGCAAGCCCCTGGGGTCCTCCTGTCTCCATAGTGTTGGGGCTGTAAGCTCCACCACTGTGCCCAGCTTTCATGTGGTGCTGGGGATCCAAAGCCAAGTCCTCAGTGCTTGCAAGGCAAGTGCATAATTGGCTAAGCCATTTTCCCATCACAACCAAAAAGTCTGACTTGGCAAAACAGACCGGGTACTTTTGCCTAAAGAGTCACACCCAGGATACCTAAGGCCTTCAGGAGGCCTAACAGCCTACGGAAAGCGTCTAATGACTCTATTTATGTCCCGCTGTGCAAGGGTCAGACATCTGCAACCCCCTATTAACGTTATTGGCGTTTCTTTGAGGTGCAGTGTGGGAACAGAGCATAAAAGTTCTAAGGAGAGTTTGCAGCTTCAGAGGCTGTTACAACCATCATAACCTACATGGAGTGCCCAGCCACACATTGTGAATCAGGACTTAATCTGAGCCCTCAACTTTAAAATGTTTATGTATTTTATATACTTGTGTGTTTGTGTGTGTGCCACATGTCTGTGAATGTCCTCAGAGGCAAGATCAGGGTGTTAAATCCCAGACAGCTAAAGTTATAGGCAGTTGCGAGCCACCACATGGGTGCTGGGAACTGAACCCAGGCCTTCTATAAGAGCAGCCAGAGCTCTTAACTGCTGAGCCAGCTCTCTGACCCCTGGTTCTGGAACTTTTGAACATTTAGGTGGAGGAATCTGAGGCTGGCTAGCTCCCCCAAGTTTGCTGACTAGAAATGAGTCAAACACACAAGGGGATCACTGGTGGCCCAGCTTGTTGCAACAGACACCACTACTGATGGCTAATCTTAGCTGTCAGCTTGACCGCCTCTGGAATCAACTAAAACCTAAGATGCTGTGCACTCCAGAGAGGGATTTCCTAGATTACACCTTTTTTGAATCAGGAAGATGCATTCTGAATGTGGGTGGCCCCTCCTGGTGGCAATCTAGACAGAAGGGCTCGGAGGAGGGAAGCTACTTTGAGCCTGTTTGCCCCAACTCTTGCTAGCAAGACCCTCTATTCTGCTGCAGCAGCTTTCCTTCACAGATATGAGACTGAATAAAAGCGAGGACATGACGGTTGTGAAATGTAATTTGAACTGGGCAAAGATGTGGTTACGCTAAGGAGCATTACTTTATGTGAAGATGTGCTACATTTGTTTCCCCTGCATTTGTTTAACAAGGTAGGGATGTGTGTTTAACTATGTAAAGATGTGTTGCTCTTCCACCTTGCCTGCCTAAGGCACTTGATTGGTCTAATAAAGAGTTGAATGACCAATAGGTAGACAGGAGAAGGATAGGAGGGGCTGGCAGGCAGAGAGAATAAGGAGGAGGAGGAATCTAAGAGTCTAGGAAGCCACGCAGCCGCTAACCAGATATAAGAATCAGGGAAGTAGGATGCACAGAAAGGTAAAAAGCCCTGAGGTAAAACGCAGATGAAGAGAAACAGGTTTTTATAAGAGTCAGCAAGAAATAAGCCTAAGTTAAGGTTGAGCATTCATAACTAGTAAGAAGCCTCCATGTCATGATTTGGGAGCTGGTTGGTAACCCAAAAGAAAGTCTGGTACACATGACCATCCAGGGTATAGTTGAGGAGAAGGTTTTTATTGTAAAAATGAGGAGCTGCAGGGGCTGGAGAGATGGCTCAGAGGTTAAAAGCTACTCTTCCAGAGGTCCTGAGTTCAATTCCCAGCAACCACATGGTAGCTCACAACCACCTACAATGAGATCTGGTGCCCTCTTCTAGTGCGCAGGCATACATTCTGACAGAACATTGTATACATAATAAATAAACAAATAAACAAAAAAATCTAGCCAGGTGGTGGTGCATGCCTTTAATTCCAGCACTTGGGAGGCAGAGGTCTACAAAAGCTAGTTCCGGAGAGGCTCCAAAGCTGCAGAAACCCTGTCTTAAATAAATAAATAAATAAATAAATAAATAAATAAATAAATAAATAAATAAGAAAAAGAAATGAGGGGGATGCACAGCCAGATGCAGCTGAAAGAGTCCAGACTGAACATAGCCAGCAGAATAGACCAAGCTATGAGAAGAGGGGGCAGGAATATATCGAGAGAGGAGAGAGAGGAACAATGAACCAACAGGGCAAGAACAAGCCAAGAGACCAAGACAGTGTGCAGTCAAAAGGGCTGAGTTAGAGAGGAAAGAGAAGCTAGGGCCCCAGGGAGGGAGAGGCTTAGGGTAGGGGGCGGGGTAAGAAAAGCTGGGAGGAGCCACAGGTACCGAGTGATGCTGGGAAAGCTCTCAGGCAGGCCTGTTTCAGATCTGACACCTTCACAGAGGAAGGAACCGAGGTAGAATGGCCTGTCCAAAATGACTCAGCAAGTTTGTAACTGGAGAGGAGCCCTGAGACCTGGCTCCAGACCCACGTCGTTGAGCAAGACCGCACACTGTCTGCAAACGGCTTGTAATAATAACAATGACAATAATAGCAACAACAATAATAATTACCTAGGTGTGGAATCCAAACCACGCAAGACACTGAGGCCACAAGTTCAAGGCCATCCTAGGCTGCATAGAAAGTTCTAGGCCAGTTTAACCTACAGAGTAAAACCTTGTTAAGTTGGGAACGTAGGTCCCAGTCCCATCTATCCCAGCCCCCAGGCCTGGTCTGGACTTCAAATCCCATCAGGCCAGGTCCTGACCCCTCCCTGGGGGTGGGGTCAGGACCACTCCCCAGGGTACTTAAGTGATTCCCCCCCCCCCCAAAGAAGAACACGTGGTCTCCCTTTCTCCCTCCTGGGTGTCGTGTTCCAGCAGCTTCCCGTTTCCCCTCAGGGCCACCCTAGAGCGCAGATCTCCCATTATCCTGGATATTTTTTAATTTGGCTTGATTGGGAATTTTTGCATCATTAGGGAGCTAATATTAAGAAATATTCCTAACACTTGTCTCAAAAAAAAGACCACCAACAACAAAACTCCACAACAAAAACCAAAAACACAAAAAGCAGTCAGATGTGGTGGTGCACACCTTTGATCCCAGCCCAGGAGGCAGAGGCAGGTGAATGGATCTCTGAGTTCCAGGCCAGCCAAAACTACACAATGAGGCCTTGTCTCAAACAAATGACAAACACCTACCAAAATAAAACAGAAAAACCCAACCAAACAAAAAGCAGTCCAAACCAAGCCAAAGCAGATGCCTTCTTTATCATCCTGCCTCAGAAATCATGTGGTGTTACTCCCAGCCCTCATCCTCATCAGTAACAGTCCCAGAGATCTGTCTGCACGCCTGTCCAGGGAAGGGACACAAGGCCCAGGGCAGCACTCAAAGCGAGGAGCTGGAGGTCACATTGTAAAATAAGCCTATGGGACAGAGACAGCTCTGTGGACATCTCTGCAAAGTAGAATCCGCATGACATAGGTGCCACCCATTCCCAGTCTCTCTCTCTCTCTCTCTCTCTCTCTCTCTCTCTCTCTCTCTCTCTCTCTCTCTCTCTCTCCCTCCCTCCCTCCCTCCCTCTCTCTCTCTCTCTTTTTCTCTCCCCTCATACCCTCCCAATGCCCTCTAAATAAACTCTCCATACCCAAGCGCTCTCTGCATGGCGTATTCTGTTTCCCGCCCGTGTTCCTCACCTGCCATCTTTCAACAATACTCTGCCACAAGGAACACAAAAGACTACATATGGTCATGGTCATGGAAGATGCTTGGAAGTCTGACTCGAGAGGATCACAAGCGTGAGGCCACGCCCACTCTTAAAAAAAAAAGGCAAATTAGACCTAAGATATTGCTAGACTTTTAAAAATTATTTTATTAGCCCTGAATGGGGGCACATGCCTTTAATCTAAGCACCTGGGAGAAAGAGGCAGGTGGGTTTCTGAGTTTGAGGCCAGCCTGGTCTACAGAGCGACTTCCAGGACAGCTAGGGGTGCAAAAAAAAAAAAAAAAAAGAAACAAAAAACAAAAAACCTGTCTCAGAAAACCAATAAATAAACAAATTATTACTCATTGTTACATGTATGGTGCTTTGCTTGCACGGCTGTCTGTGTGTGCCTGGTGCTCTCAGATCCCCTGGAACCTGAGTTGCAGACAGCGGCTAGCTAGCTGCCTGTGAATGCTGGGAACTGAACCCACATCCTTCCCAAGAGAAGCCAGAACTCTTAACCACTGAGCCATCTCTGTGGTCCTTTGTAGGTTTTAAATTTGTTGTAAAGAACAAGACATGCAGCCAGGCATTGCAGCTTCCTCCTGTAATTCCGATATTTGGGCGGCCAACGCAGGAGGACCCAGAGTTGAAGGCTAAAGAACGAGGAGGAACTGGTGAAAAAGATCTGGGGAACAGGTGCTTGCCTCGGAGTCCACCCACCCACCTGCCCGAGTTCGGTCCCCAGTGGAAACACAGTGGAGGGAGCACTGACTCCCACAGGCTGTCCTCTGACCTCCATTTACCTCCGGGTGGATCTCCTAACCCAGCACTCGGGAGGCAGAGGCGGGCAGGTCTCTATGAGATGGAGGCCAGCCTGGTCTACAGAGTCAAGTTCCAGGACAGTCAGAGAAGATACCCAGAGAGATGCTGTCTCGAAGGGGAAAAAAAAGTAAGTTAATCAAATAGGCTTTGGTTCCATATACCTTTTATTTCAGCACTCAGGAGCAAAGGCAGGAGAATTTCCATGAGTTTGAGGCCAGTCAAAGCTCACATTTCACATCATGAAATCTTGTCTCAAAAAACAAAAATAAATAAATAAAATAAATATCTTTTTTTGTTGTTGTTGTTGTTTTTGGTTTTTCGAGACAGGGTTTCTCTGTGGCTTTGGAGCCTGTCCTGGAACTAGCTCTTCTAGACCAGGCTGGCCTCGAACTCCAGATCCACCTGCCTCTGCCTCCTTCAGCAAATCCTACCGGTCTGCACCACCAGAACCGGCATCTTTTTTTTTTTTTTTTTAAAAAAAAAAAAAAAAGGGGGGGGGTCAATTAGTAGGTTCTGGCATGGGAAATGCTGGAGCAGGTCAGACGGTCCAGATGCTGGACCTAATCTGCGAGATACGGGATCAAACAGAGCTTGAATGAGAGGTGGGGGGTTTACTGTAGCCCTCAGCCTCTCTTCTCTCCCATTGCTAGCTCCACCCCCACCCCTCACCCTACCCACAGACACTGGCTCCTCCAGCATCCACAGCTTGCTGTCACTAGCCATTAAACCCATCCGATCCTGGTTGGACTTTACGCTCTCCAGGAAACTCAATATAGAATCTCATTTTCCACATAGATTAGCCTCTGGGGAAGGAATGTACAGACCAGTAAATGAGAAACTCCAGTCTCCACTTCTCGTGAAGTTTCAAATTTGCATTCCCTGTTATTCATCAGCCTTGGGGATTTGGTTAGTGTGAGTCACCTCCAGGCAAACTGAAAATACTCAAGCTGTAGTTTGAAAAGCTGGGGAGCCATTGCTGGTAACCCTAGTGGCCGAACAGATACAGAAGGCAAGGGAGAAGTGATGGCCAGTTTCATACGAGGACGGTGTGTGCACACGTGTGTATACGATACGTGTGTGTGTGTGTGTGTGTGTGCATGGAGGCCAGAGGAGGACCTGAGATGCTCTATTCAATCACTCTCGACCTTAAGACAATGTCTCTCACTAAACCTGCCCCTCAGCTGGTGGCCAGCAAACCCCAGTGATCTTCCTGTCACCCAACCACTAACCCTGTACAGCCACACCTAGCTTTTTACCTGTATTCTGGGGATGCGAACCCAGGTCCTCAATGGGCCATCTTCCCAGTTCTGGTTTGAGTTTCGTGCTCCACTGATCAGGACGAAGACTAGGAACCTGGCTAGTTACCTACAGCCAGGTAGAAGGTGTCTGACCTGTTCTGAGGGGGAAGCCAATTCCACAGTGGTTTGGGCTCTACCACTTTCTCAGGCCCCTTCTACAACCCAGGCACACCTGGCTCAATGGAGAGCTCTGGGTCCTCTCACACCTCACTCTTCTTTTGTCTTTCGCTTCCTCTTTCCTGGAAGGGTAGTTTGGTCTCCACCCGACCTGATCCAGGCTTCCTTGACAACTGACTACTCCTCAGCACTCCACCCGGATGGAACTCTTTTCCAACAGAGCTAAGCCCTCTCATTTGAATTTATGTGTGCGAGTGCCTGTCTGCAGGGCACAGAAGAGGGCGTCGGATTCCTCAGGGCTTGTTGTGAGCAGCACACAATGAATTCTGGAAACCAAAGCCAGGTCCTCAACAAGGGCAGCCGGTGCTCTTAACGGCTGAGCCATCTCCCCAGCCCCCATCCTGCTATCATTTCCTGCTACCTTCTTATCACACCCTAAACCACTGGAAGGCAAGAACCCCAACCATACTCTTAGAAGAAGCTCAAAAAATAGAATGGAAGGTAAGTCGCACAAACGCCACGCCACCCACGCTCGCCACGCCTGTTGCGCTCACCTGGCACACGGCCAGTTGTCTTCATTTTGTTCCCAGTCCATGGCGTTGTCATGTCATTGTTTCCCACTGACATTTGCCCAGAATAATAATGACAATTAAGAACATCACACACGCGGGCTGGAGAGTGTCTCGGTGGCTAGAAGTGCTGCTATGCACGCATGAAGACCTGAGTTTGAATCCCCAGGACCCACACAGAGGTCAGGCGTGGCTGAAGGTGCCTATCATCCTGACACTGGAGACAGATCTCAGGGGTTTGCTGGCCAGCCAGTCTGACCTAAGAAGTGAAGCGCTTCAGATAGAATGAGACCCCGTGTCAAGGAAGATGGGGGCAAGAAGGGAGACACCAGCCCTGCTCCTGCCCCCCAACACACAATTAAAGGCGATTGAAAATATTCAGAGCCACGGTGAAATTCCTATTTACAGACTCACAGACACCCAGGCAATCCAAACATCTTTGTCTAAACACTTACAGGAATGTCCACATACATCGTCCCTAAAGTAAATATTTTTAAATCTAAGTTATCTTTGTTGAGAAGAAATCGATCCTGAGCTAAGCTGATATGCAGAATAATTTATTAGATGTCTCAAGTGGCAAGTACCCAACTTTGTGAGGGGAGAAAGTATGTGACTTAAGTATCTGCTTTAAAAAGTGGTAAAAATAGCCCAAGAGAACTATTAAACTCTAGGATTTCTTAAAATTATATATTTAGTAGATCCAAGTATACAGTAAACCTTAGTCAGGTTTCTATTGCTTCAACAAAACACCATGACCAAAAAGCAAGTTGGGGAGGAAAGGGTTTATTTGGCTCACACTTCAACATTGCTGCTCATCACTGAAGGAAGTCAGGACAGGCATTCAAAGAGGGTAGGATCCTGGAGGCAGGAGCTGATGCAGAGGCCATGGAGGGTGCTGCTTACTGACTTGCTACTCCTGGCTTGGTTAACCTGCTTTTTTTTACAGAACGCAGGACCAGCAACCCAGGGATGGCCCAACCCACAATGGCCCTCGCCCATTGATCACTAATTGAGAAAATGCCTTACAGCTGGATCTCATGGAGGCCTTTCCTCAGCTGAGGCTCTCTGATGACTCTAGCTTGTGTCAAGCTGACTCACAAAACCAGCCGGTACAAGTGGGTTTTTATTTATTTGTTTTATGTGTGTGTCTGAGCGTATGTGCACCCCATGTGCGCAGGTGTCCAAAAGCCAGAAGAGGATTTGGATCCCCTGGAACTGGACGGAGTTACAGATGGTTGGGAGCTGGGGTGCTGAAAACCGAACCCCAATCCTGTGCAAGCACGGTCAGTAGTCTTACCAGCTGAGCTGTCTCTGCAGCCACAGTATAGTGTTTCGAGGGCTTTTTTTTTTTAATCTTTTTTTTTCTTGTTTTTTTTCATGTCAGGGTTTGTCTGTGTAGCCCTGGCTGTCTTGGAACTTGCTCTGTAGACCAGGCTGGCCTCACACTCAGAGATCCGCCTGCCTCTGCCTCCTGAGTGCTGGGATTAAAGGTGTGTGCCACCATGCTCAGTTTCTTTCTTTTCTTTAAAGAAAAAGGAAAACACACTGTAGTATGGCCTCCTGAGAACTAGACTGCTTTACAAAACAGTGTCTTGTAGGCATTTTTCAAAGATCAATTTGTTTTGATGCTTTTTATTGTTTTGTTTTTTGCTTGTTTGTTTTTATGTTTGTCGGTTTTTGAGACAGGGTTTTCTGTTGGGTTGACCTCAAACTTGATATGTAGATGAGAAGACCCTACACTTCCAAGACTCCTGACTCCGCCTCCTACATATTGGGACTCTGGGCGTGACCCACTACACCCAGCCTAATATCAGGTTGTCTTATTTTATTGTTAACACATACAAAGAATCAATTTTAAATCAAAGGACAAAGAGTCTGTGTGAAAACCGGAAGGCAGAGTGCCGTGATGCCAAGCCTTTGTGAAACCAGCCAGCATCAAGAGTCCTTAGTTCATGCCCAAGGACCAGGGCTTTTCTTCCCATAGCCCTCCTCTTCATTATAACTCCCACTGACTCTCTAGCTCTCACCAGACTCACGGTACAGGCAAGCGAGCACTCGCCCCAGTGCCTCCCCGGGAAGGAAAGCATCACCACAACGCAGAGGTCAGAAAGCGAGGGACAGAGATGACCAGCCCGGTGTCACCAGCTCTCTCAGGGGGAGATCTATGCACCACTTCTCCCCAGGGAAATGCCATCCCATCTCTGCAGCCCGCACACAACTTGGGCTGTGCATAAATAAATACAAGCCAAGGGGACCAGTTCCCTTTAAAGGTCCATGCTTCTCTTTGCCATGGAGAGTAGAGGAAGCGTTTGAAATCTTTACCTCAAGAACCAAAACACTGAGGGACAGGGGTGGTGGCCCAGTCACTAGAGCTTGAGGACTCACATTCAAATTCCACACGGAGAAAAAGTCAGCTGTGGTGTGGGACTTTTAATCCTTGCACTGGGGAGGTATGACAGGTGTGTCAGAGACAGGTGTGTCAGAGACAGACAGGTGTCAGCCAGCCCACCCAGCAGAAACAGAGAGCTGCAGGATGAGCGAGAAACCTTGCCTCACACACACAAAAAAGATAAGGGTGACAGAGAAAGACAAGATGAAGTCAACCTCTGTCTGCACAGGTGCACACACACACACAACACCAAAACAAACAAACAAATGACTAAATAGAACCTTTGAAAGCCTTACATATGATATCCGGAATACCCACAAAGTGGCCAATAGCTATTCTCCCTCTTATTCTTTCTCAATTTAGTTAAAAATACTTTTCAAACATACTTTGTTAGAAAAACAAACAAAATACCTACCAAAACAAACAAAAAATCAACACCTTTCTACTATTCTGGCTAAGAGCCGTATGAATTAATGTCTTTAAATGGGGGGGGGGGGAATTGGGAGATGGGATGCTGGGCTAAGACTTCCCAGGCATTCATGAGAACTTGGCTTCTGGGGATACAAAGATACTCAGCTGAGAGAACTTAACTGCTCTTTCAAAAGAACCTGGCACCTACACCAGCCTGCTCACAACTGCCTGGAACTCCAGCTGCAGGAGAGCCGACGCTGTCTTCTAGCATCCCTGCTTGGGTACCAGCACACACGTGGAACACATGCATGTAGGCAGGCACTCACACATACACATAAAACAGGAAAAGAAAAACACCTGAAGCAGGGCGGTGGTGGCGCACGCCTTTAATCCCAGCACTCGGGGGGGGGGGCAGAGGCAGGAGGATCTCTGTGAGTTCGAGATCAGCCTGGTCTACAGAGTAGTTCCAGGACAGGCTCCAAAGCCACAGAGAAACCCTCTCTCAAAAAACCAAAAACCACAGAGAAACCCTGTCTCGAAAAAGCAAAAAAAAAAAAAAAAAAAAAAAAAAAAAGAAAAAAGAAAAACACCTGAGTTCTGTTCCCAGCACCCAAAACCAAACGAATACAAAGGAGGGAGCCAGGAGTTGTGGCACTTGCACTCAGAAAGCAGAGGCTGGCCGATCCCTGAGTTCGAGGCCAGCCTGGTCTACAGAGCGAGTTTTAGGATAGCCAAGGCTACCACATAGAGACACCCTGCCTTAGAAAAAGAAAAAAGAAGAAAAAAAGAAAAAGAAAGAAAAGAAAAATGAAGGAATTGCTGAACCACTGACACCTGCCAACTTCCATTCACAGCCATGTCTACTGGTCCACCGCAGTTAGCCTAACCACACCTTCTCAATAAGACAGCAGCATCAAACGTTTCATAAGCCAGGCCTGAGGCACAGCTCAGTGATCACAGCTGCTGGAGAGACGACGCAGAAGATTCAAACACAAAACTAGGCTGGGCTCCAGAGCTCAAGGTCAGTCTAAACATCTTACTGAGACTCTAAAAGGAAAAATAAAAGGAGGGGGGATAAATTTCGGTGGAAGAGGATTTTTAAAATATTTATTTTATGTGTACAGTTTCTTTGCCTGCATGTGTGTCTGTGCACCACGTATGAGAAATGCCCTCAGCATCCAAAGAGTGCTTTGGATTCTGCTAGAACAGAAGTAACAGGTGGGTGCTGGGATTCGAACCCAGGTCCTCTGGAAGAACAGCTGTGGTATTAACTTTTGAGCCAGCTCAACAGCCTTTGGAAGAACATTTAACAAACTTGTGTCATGCCCTAGGTTCAACTCCAGCACCAAAACAAAACAAAAAACAAGTTTTAGGGACCCAACCCTGTATGGCTGACAAGGGAAACAGGAGTGAGCAAGGGGGACAGGGAACCATGACTACTCAGACAGAAACAAACTTTGAACTATTAGTGGCTGAGTTTGGTGCCAGGAAGAGAAAGTTTCATTTACATGGGAGCAGCACTCAGGGGTGAGCGTGGGGAGTGGCCTCACCAGCCCGAGCCTCATCTAGAAACTGGAACTAACTAGCTCCTTAGGTTCAGCAAGGAGGTGCTTATTGCCCTCAAATTAAGGCCACTAGATACCTAGTGAATTCTAGCTCTCTCCTTCTTCCATATTTTAAACAGTGGGGAGAACATGCGGCCCAGACATGGTTCCCCAGAAAACCAGGGAGCAGGAAGGCATTACAGTGTTCAGTTGAGACTGTTGAGGACCCTATGAGGGCACACTAGGTACAAAGTTTATTTGAAATTTTCTATATTATTCGAGGCCAGCCTGGTCTACAGAACGAGTTCCAGGACAGCTAGGGTTACACAGAGAAACCCTGCCTCAAAACAAAAAACAACACCAAAAAAAGAAAATTTATATATTAAAACACTCAAACAAACAAAAGAAAAAAACAACAAAACAAATGCTTAAAGAATAAAATTAGTCTTTTGTGTATCTTGCTATGTAACCCAGACTGACCTCAAACTTGCTGAGATCCTCTTGACTCAACTTTAGAGTGTTGGGGTTACAGTTGTGAGCCACAGTGCTTGCCTTTAAAATAATCTTTAGAAAAGCCGGGTGGTGGTGGCACATGCCTTTAATAACAGCACTTGAGAGGCAGAGGCAGGTGGATTTCTGTGTGTTCAAGGCCAGCCTGATCTATAAGAGCTAGTTCCAGGACAGGCACCAAAGCTATAGAGAAACCCTGTGGGTGGGTGGGTGGGGGGAGGCTTTGGTTTGGTAAGATGGCTCCATGGAAAAGGGGTCTGCCACCAAGTTTAATGACCCCAGTTTGATTTCAGGAACCCACGCTGTGGAAGAAAAGAACCAGCCTCAGCTAGCTGTCATCTGACCTCCCTCCTGTCAGGGTACATGTGTACCCCCATACACACGCATACAAAATTAATAAATAAAAATGTTAAAGCCAGCCGTGGTGGCGCATGCCTTTAATCCCAGCACTCGGGAGGCAGAGGCAGACAGATTTCTGTGAGTTCGAGGCCAGGCTGGTCTACAGAATAAGTTTCAGGACAACCAGGGATACCCAGAGAAATACAGCCTAAATGGAAAATAAACTTTCTTTTTTAATTTAAAGAAGGAGAGGCACCAGGGCTAATTCAGTAGAGATCTTACCTAGTATGTGAGAGGCTTGGGTTTGTTCTCAGGACTAAATAAATCAATCAGACCATTTCTGAGTACCGCAGAGCAGGACCCCTGACTCTGATCTTGGGCGAGCCGTTTACCCACAAGAGGCTCGATCTGCCTGATCTCGGATTGTTACAATGGGATCGCCTATGTGAAGAGGAGCCAAAAGTAGACTCACTGCGGTGTGGCAGGGCCTGTGACAAGCAGCCTCCCTGGCTCCCTGGGCTTTGCTCATCCTCTAAGTCAAGGCCTTGATCACATACCATCATCCCAAGCAAGATGAGAGCCAAGGTGGGGGTAGACGGTGGCCATCTCTGCTCAATGTGTGTCTCCCAGGATCTCCCTGATGGCTGGGTGGTGACTGAGGGACATCTGCAGTGACCTGCTGGTTTTCCTAACACAGGGTGACCCCCCAGGAGGTCGAGTTCACACATCTCCCAAACCAGAAACTGTTAATCCTCACTACTTCCAGTTGAAAAGGAATCAGTATTGCCTAGTTTAACACCTTAACACATTATAAAGTTTCCTGTGGTCGGGTGGTGGTGGCGCACACCTTTAACCCCAGCACTCAGGAGGCAGAAGCAGGAGGATCTCTAAGAGTTTGAGGCCAGCCTGGTCTACAAGAGCTAGTTCCAGGACAGGTTCCAAAGCTACAGAGAAAGCCTGTCTCAGAAAATAATAAATAAAATAAAATAAAACTAAAGTGTAACTCCTTTAGCTTCTAGGCATGAGTGCTCTGACCCACAGAGAAGAGACTGCTTTTCAAAACAATTTTTATATCTGTGTGTGTGTGTGTTTGTGTTGTGCGTGCATAGTGGGAGTGGAAGTGTGCGCCAAAGCATGTGGAGGATGAGAGCGAAAAGTTGCCCAGACTGTTTCATGTGGGACAAAGGGCACAGGGGGAAGTGACAATCTCTGTATCACCTCCTCACTTCTACTGGGAATCTCAAACTGTCATAAAAAAAGCCTATTTTTTATGTTGTCTAGAAATATATATGAACATAAATGCAAAATAATAACATATATGCATGTTACATGTAATTATATATATAATATATACATATTAGTGTATACATTGTGTGTGTGTACACGGTTGCCAAAATGCAGGAAAGTATTGTGATTAGGTTGATTTGAATTTTCACAATCAAATGTTAAACCAAAATGGTGGAAAGGATTCACTCCCCCATTTAATAAATATTTATTAAGCTCCTACATCAAGCCAGGTCTTGTTCCCAGGACAGCAGATAGAGCCCAGGGCCTCACGTACACTGCACAAGCTCTCTACCTTTGGACCACATCTGTAGCCGCTTGTATTTTTTATTTCGAGACAGAATTTTATTGAGTTGCCCCGAAAGTATTCTGAAGCATCTGATACTGATACCTCATTTCCAAGATAGGGTCTCACTAGGTCGCTCTGGCTGGCCTGGAACCCAGAGATCTACCTGCCTCTGCTTCCCGAGTGCTCAGCTCACGTTGCTGCCTCATAAAAAGCATACGCCACCATCACCGTTAGTGGCGGCACTTCCGTATATGTGATGTGCCTGGCAGTATCTTAAAAACACATCTAGAAAAAAAAACATATGATCTCTGCAAGTAGCCAGGTGTGCTGGCCAGCGTGCTTTTTGGGTTTCTCCTTCATTTACACTTGGCTAATTCATTCCTCGTGAGATACTGAGCGAAGATTAAAGATGGCCAACAGGATAACAGGAGACCTGGTCCTGTCACTGAGCCAGCTGCGAACTCAGACGGAGTAAAGATGAAAGCTAAATTTTCCAATGATTTTTTTCATATTTCATGCTAACAAGAAAGCTTTAAGAAAAAAAATAGGTGAGCTGATGGCTCAGTAACCTGTCATTGTCTTCCAATAATCAGAACAATAACAAAAAGTCACTCTAATGACCCTAATGTAACAAACTCTTGTCCTTTCACCAGTGAGTGACCACAGTGGCAACAAGTTGGAGCAGGGAAGATGGCTCAACATGTCACCACAAAGATCACAACTCCCAGTACCCACATAAAAAATAGCCTGGCCGGGTAGTAATAGCGCACGCCTTTAATCCCAGCACTTGGGAGGGAGAGACAGGTGGATCTCTGTGAGTTTGAAGCCAGCCTGGTCTACAGAGCTAGTTCCAGGACAGTTAGGGCCACACACACACACACACACACACACACACACACACACACACACACACACAAAAACTGTCGGGCTGGAGAGATGGCATTGCCTGCTCTTCCAAAGGTCCTGAGTTCAATTCCCAGCAACCACATGGTGGCTCACAACCATCTGTAATGGGGTCTGGTGCCCTCTTCTGGCCTGCAGGCACACACACAGACCAAATATTGTATACATAATAAATAAATATGAAAAAAAAAAAACAAAAAAAACACTGTCTTGGGGAAAAAAAAGCCAAACAAAAAACCCACCACCACCAACAACAAAAAAGTACATGCACAAAACAAAAACAAAAGCCTGAGGTCGGGGCTGGAGGTGTATCTCAGTGGTCAGTAGCACTGGCTGCTCTTCCAGAAGACCTGGCTTTAGTTGCCAGCACCCAGGAGGCAGCTCACAGCCATCTGTAACCGCAGTTTCTGGAGATCTGCTGTCCCTCTTCTGGTCGCTGTGGAAACTGCATGCAAGTGATACACAGACATACATGCAGGCAAAACATCCTAAAACAACAAACACACCCTGGCACGGTAGTGAATGCTTGTACTCTTGTACTCCTAGTGTGTGGGACCTCTGGCCTCCAGAACACACACACGCATGCGCGCGCGCACACACACACACACACACACACACACACACACACACGCCCCAATCTCAACAAAGTAGCTCAGGGTCTCATCACATATGCCTGGCAATCACTGCATCAGTGCACTACACCCCAGCTCTGTGTTGATGATACCGATATATTCATAGATATAGAATGTCCCAGACTAGAGGTAAAACCTGTATAGCAGTGCTGTCGGGAAGGTAAGTGCCGTCCTTCATCTTGTACAATGTGACTCACTCAGAGTATTGGGGTTTTGCACTGAGCAGTTGTTCTATGTTGTAGAGTTACAGAAATGATTTTTATAAGCCAACTACTGGAAGATTTTTGAAATTTGTAGTTAATTCAGTTTCCTTTTTCTTTGTCACACTGGAGATAAACCCAGGGTCTCACACATGCTATCCAAGCAACCTATCATTGTGCTACAGTTTTAGCTTTAACCTAATCATTTTATTTATTTATTTACTTATTTATTTTTGTCTTTCAAGACAGGGTTTCTCTGTGGTTTTAAAATTGTTATTTAAGCCAGGCAGTGGTGGTGCATGCCTTTAATCCCAGCACTCAGGAGGCAGAGGCAGGAGGATCTCTGTGAGTTCGAGGCCAGCCTGGTCCACACACTGAGATCCAGGACTACACAGAGATCCATGGCTACACAGAAAAAACCTGTCTTGAAAATCTCCCCCAAAGAGAAGAAAAAAAAAAGAAAAGAAAAGAAACAAACCTGCCTTCTAAGGAGGCAGAGAAAGGAGAATCTCTGTGAGTTTGAGGCCAGTTTGTCTACATAATGAGTTCCATGTCAGTCAGGGCTACACAGTTAGACCCTGTCTCACACAAAACAAAACATAAAATAAGTAAATAAAATTTAAAACTGGCATTTATTTTTTGTTTTGTCTTCAGGGCTCCATGTGTGCTATGCAAGCTCTGAGCTATGTCTCCACCCCTTTCTGTGTTCTAAGATTATTGACAAAAACTTCACTCTGAGCAGCCCAGGCAGGCCTTGAACTTTCCATCCTCCCATCTCAGCCTCCCACTAGCTGGGATTCCGGACCTGAACTAGCAGGCCTGGCTTTATTACACTCCTTTGATATGAAAATACAAGGCCTAATGTTCAACTACATGAATCTAACAGTTATAAACTACGAGTTTTGCATTCATTTTTATAACTTCCGGACATTTTACAGCTTGTCACAGCTCACCTAGACGGCGACTGCTTTCTGCCACACAGAGGTTTCTAGAAGAAGTGTTTCACTCTTTAGCAGAGCAGGATGTGGCTTAAGAGTGGGCTGTTGCTGTAGAATGAGCATTTGAAGCCAGGAGATTTTCACTAACGTCCCAAGACTGCATAAGATCTGTTGAGATCAGTGAAGGTCTACGAGAGTAGCAGCCACCAATCACCCATGGCCACCCAAACCGACTCCGTCTAGAAGCGTCATTCTGCCAAGTGAGGCTTTGGTACCCCATCATTATCTCATTACACACGAGCAAGGTCCCAAAGCCACCATGTAAGGAAAGCCCTTAATCAGGGCCGCAGCCTGGCCGCCAGGCGCACTATACACGGCCAAGCTCTGGCCACTGGACCCACAGACGGTTGCCTCAGCCCCATCCCCTCCGTTCCTCTGGGCTGGCTTTCTTTCTGTCTTTTTCTTTCTTTTCTTTTTTTCCTTGAAAACTGCTAAGAAATAATAATAATAATAATAATAATAATAATAATAATAATAATAATAAATTTAGGGGCTGGAGAGGAGGCTCAGCCCTTAACAGCACTGACTGCTCTTCCAGAGGTCCTGAGTTTGATTCCCAAAAACCACATGGTGGCTCACAGCCATCTATAGTGGGATCTGATGACCTCTTCTGGTGTACACGTAGACAGCGCACTCAAATACATAAAATGATTAAGTAAATAATAAAAAAGAAAATTGCTAAAAAGAAAAACTAACTGATAGTGGACATGTTGGCCTTAAAACACAGATTTTGCACCCAGTTTTCTTAGAGGGTGTCATATATGCTGACCCATTCCCTCCACTAAACTATAAGCTATCTGGAGGCAAACACTCCACTCAGCACACCCTAAAAACAAAACAGAAAAAAAAAAAAAAAACGTAAAACTACCTTTTTTCATTGCCACATACTTCATATATAATATGGCTGTCCAGTTTGTTATTGACCAGACGTAAACGCGTAAGTTTACTAAGTAAAATAAACCCAAACATTTCATATCTCTTGCCATTAACACTATTTCCCCATTTCCCAAGCGCTCTCTTTTTTCTCTCTACCTATAGCACTGGGTCCAACACCCAGAACCTCATGCATGCCACACAAGTATTTTACCAGAATCACATACTCGGTAGCTTTTTGCTTTGCTTTTTCAGACAAGGTCACGCCATGCAGACCCAGCTGATCTGGGGATTCACTGTGTATTCCAGACTGGATGTAAACTCAAAACAATCCTCCTGCCTCAGCCTCTCCAGTGTAGGGACTACAGTGCGAGCCGCCAGGGCTGCTTCTGTCTTTGACTTCCTGTCTTCCACTCCCAAAAGATAGGCAGGCAGGGCAGCCATGCTGCGGTTCTGGCCCCAGCCACCAGCCCTTTAGATCACCTGCTAGGACGCTCACCAGCAGGGCCAGGAAATGTCTACCCCCTAAACCACTCAGAATCATGTATGTTCTTCATTCCTAACCCCATCCTGCTCTATGAATAAGTGACTTCTGAGGTGCCCCCACCCCAGATAACACATGCCCAGACTTCTACGGCTGACCGTGACTTCTGAGGTGCCCCCACTCCATAACGACAACAACAAAACCCACAAAACAAAACTGAAGGAAGCGAAAATAAGAAAAGAACACCCAAAGGCCTACAGTTTTGCCTGACCTAGGCTGGTACAAGTGCTTCAAACTATGTGCTAATTTAATTCTTTCAAAATGGGTATTTGCACGCGTCAGTCACCTGACATTGACAGCAGGATGAATGGGAATTCCTTTGACAGAAGATGTTTATAAAATGAGTTCTCCTGATTTAAGAGCCAGTGCTCCCAGGATTCTAGTATTAACAGAATACTTTAGTTAAGAAATGGTTATGTAAAAACAATTGAAGCAAAAGAAGAAAATTAAGGAAGATTGCTGCATTCCTAACTGCCGAAACCTTGTTTTATTTTGACATGACATTTCTTGGCCTCATCTTGGACCGCAACACCACCCCACACTTTCTCCTCCACACCCTTCACAAATGGAATTCAGAAAGGTAGAGCGGGCACTTTGGAATCCATCACTGAGAATGACTGGTCTTGGGCATATTTCGGCGCAATAACCGCGGTTTCGTCCCCACCTACATCCAGACCACTGCACTGCCAGACTATGCCCTGCCTTTCCCTGGTGCTCCAGTCCAGAGGAAGGCAGGGCAACAGGCCTTGTCCCTGGGTCAACAGCCTCTTTTTCCCCGGAGACGGCCTGAGGGTTGCCCTGGCGTCCTCTGACCGCCCTCGGGTGGGACCGTTTCCAGACACCAAGCTGCTCGCTAACCCACACGTACCCCAAAACGAAGGGTCCTACGAAGCCAACCCCACTTGAAACCGTTTCCTCTGGGCAGCAGGACAGAAACAGGTCCCCAGCAACCCGCCATTCGTGGTATCCTTATGATCTCCCCCACCGCCGTCCTCCTGCGGACTAAACGCCGCAGCCCCCCTCAAGTTGGGGATCTGAGCTGTCCCCATAGAATTACAAGTGCGCCCCAATAGCCCTGGGGCTAAAGTCCTCACTTCCTGAGAGAAGACCTCATCCCTCGCTCGCAGCACCCCAAAACTCAAGACCCGAAACCCCGAGCCTGCCAGGCCGCCCCGCCCCCGGTAGCAGCGCGGGATCCGCCCGCACCCGGGAGCATAGGTCTGCCCCAGAGCTCCGTCCAGGGGCGCGCGCAATTACGCAGTCCGGCACGGCGCGGGCCCCACGCCCCCGGGGATTGCCCGCGGGTGGCCACTCCGGGCGCCGGGACCCACCCCTGCACCGGCTCCAGGCCGCCAGGGCCACCCGATCCGCGTTCCTTCCTCGCTGGGCGACAACGCACGCAGAGGCCCCTGGCCGCGCCTCCCGCCCAGGCCGCCCGCCCGCGGCCCGGCCCCTCACTCACCCAGAGCTCGGTGCCCCAGCTCATGATGCAGGGACCGGGAAAGGGCCCCCGACCCCCTTCGCCGGCGATCGCTGAGCCCCTCCGGACACTGCGAATGCGGGAAGCCCGCCGCCTGCCGTTTCCTCTGGCCCTCGCCTCCTCTAGCCCTGCTCTATACCTCTCTTCTCCCCGCGCGGAGCAAAATGGCCCGAGGAAGCAGCAGCAGCGACCGCCGCAGCACGCCCGCCCCGCACCGGAGCCGAGGGGCGGGGTGGGGCGGGACGAAAGGCGGGGCTGGGAGGGGCTGGACTGACAGCTCGAGCGGACCGTCCCGCCCCCAGACTCCCTTTGGCCCGGTTGCCCGGGGGTCCGGAAGGACGCGAGGCCTTCGGGACCTCTCCGTGTCGTCGGTTTTCGGCAGCTAGTGCGCCCTACGCTGTCGGGACCCGCGCTCTCTGCTTGCAGACTGGCCCGTTCGTGATCACGACACTGCATCGCGATCTGCCCTCCACCCACCGCTCCGAGCACAGCTTTGCGTTTCAGAACTTTCGCCCAGCGGCCACCGGCGCCCACCTTAGAGGCTCCCAGAGCGGTTTCTCCCACTATCCAGCCACCGTGGAGGCTAACGAGCCGGTCAGCGTGCTTGGGAGTGGGGCCTTGAACCGTGACGTCGTGCATTGTGTACACTGGGACGTTGAGGCAAATAGAGACCGAGCAGATCAGGGAAACCAGGGAAGGAACTCGAGGATGAGCACCCAAATAATTATTATATTTTATTTTTTTGGATTTTTCGAGACAGGGTTTCTCCGTAGCTTTTTTGGTTCCTGTCCTGGAACTAGCTCTTGTAGACCAGGCTGGCCTCGAACTCACAGAGATATGCCTGCCTCTGCCTCCTGCGTGCTGGGATTAAATTATAATCTGTAGAACAAGCCCTTTCCTACGTGTTCAGCCAGGAATCTCAGTAATGAAATCCTCTGACCGTGCTGACAGACCGCAGAATCTCTAGGGCCCACTGAGAACTTGGAGGGTTCAAATCCAGCCTCCAAGCTGGTGTTCTTGGACAGATTTCACCTCTAGTAGGAGAGCCCCAGCTGCCAAAGGGAGGTAGTGTTTGCCAGTCGCCCGCGGCCTACTGGTGTGAACCAAGGTGAACTGGCCAGTGGGTAGCTAGTGCAGAATTAGGATCATTAACTTTTCCAAAACTCCACAGAATGTCATTTCTCAGTAGCTGTGGGGAATCTGGGGGTTTTCAACTATTTCCTCAGAATCCCTCAGACTGTCTCCACAACTTTTCTTTCTTTGAATGCTACTGCAGACCTTTTCTCCAGGGCCATGACCTCCAGAACAGGTCCCTCTTCTAAAGGTTTTCTCCACTCCCTGCTCTCTTCAACCTGTTCAAAGATTCTCCTTGAAGGGTGAATCTCACCCCAGTGTGTGGACTGCAAGCCCACACTTGTAGTATCAGCACTTTTGAGGCAGAGGCAGGAAGAGGCCAACCTGAGCCACTAGTAAGTACCAAGCAGGCCGACCTGGACTTCAAAGTGAAACCTTCACAGAATAAATAAATAAATAAACAATAGACAGCTAGATAACAATAAGGGTGTGGTGGGAGGCATAGGGAGGTGGAGTTAAAGGTCTGGGTTACACAGTGAGTTCCAGGCCAAGGGCTACATAGTAAGACTGTTAAAAAAAAAATCAAACACCAAATAATAATAATAATAATACTTTGTTTAAAAAGTAAAAGGAAGGAAAGAAAAAGGAAGGAGGGGTGGAGCACAGAACATTGCCTCAAACCTCAAGACCTCCTACTTCCTTTGTGGGGTAGTTACATTGAAACCATCAAAACTGTTTGGGGCTCTTTTGTCAGTTACAAGCGCCTCCCCCATCCTTTGTGTCTTTAAATATTTTGTCCCCACACTTTCCAAGTCTGGTCTGGATATGTAAGGGTCAGGATGACCAGCTAGGGTGAGTTAGAGGACTTCAAAATGTAAGCAATGTCAATTAAGCCACAGGGTTGTTTTGTGGTTGTGTTTCAGTTTTTAATGTGTACCGGTGTTTTGTCTGCATGTATATCAGTGTACCACATTCGTGTCTGCTGCCCTTGGAGGCCAGAGAGGGTGTTAGATCCCCTAGAACTGAACTACAGATAGGTTGTGAGCCAACATGTTGGTGCTGAGAATCAAGCCAGTGCTCTGAGCCACACTACGCCATCTTCCCAGGCCCAGCACTGACACAGGTATTGTCTACTCAAAGTTGGAAATGGCCAGTTACTTAGCAAGACCCTGCCTGCGTCATCATTATCGTCACCTGTGCCTCTGCTTGTTGGTTGTTTCCTTCTTAGTCCACAAAATGATCTAATCTTGACTTCAGAAAACTAGAATGACCACTTGCAAAAAACAGTGTAGCCGGGGGAAGAACAACCTGCGCCCTACAGAGAAAGAAGCAGAAGCAGAAGACTGTAGAAGAGAGAGATGCCTAAACTGTTAGGGGACCCTTGAAAGCCACAGGAGGTTCAGGAGCCAAGTTAACTGGGCCCACTTAGCGCCTCTCACTGGTTTTGTTTTTGTTTTTTTAAGTCTGCAGGGCAACTGGAAAATGTTTACAGTCAAAAGCTTCAGAAAATGGAAGAGAAATGCGGTATTGACCTTTTAGCAGGGGTGTTCTCGCACTATGCAAATACTCACCCAGCTGCACACCTGCTCCAGCCTGACTCACAAAGCTGTGGTCTGTGCCTTCGAATGATCTGATGGCATGAAAGGGCTAATCTAAAGGGAGGCATCTGACGAACACAGCACAGACCCAGCCTGCATAAGCTCTTGGGCTGATTGGTCTGCTGTTCTTTTTTTTTTTTTTTCTTTTCTTTTTTTTTCTTTTTTTTTTTTTAAAGAAAGAATATTTTTTTTTATTCTTTTTTAATAAAATTTCTAACTGCTCCCCGTTTCCCATTTCCCTCCCCCTCTTTTTTTTTTTTTTTTGAGACAGTTTCTCTGTAGGTTTGGAGCCTGTCCTGGAACTAGCTCTGTAGACCAGGCTGGCCTTGAACTCAGAAATCCACCTGTCTCTGCCTCCTGAGTGCTGGCTGGGATTTAAGGCACGTGCCACCCCTGTCCAGAGGTTTGCTTTCTTTATAAAGTTTTTATATTTCTATATGTACTTAGTATGTGTGTGGGAGTACACATACAGCACACACGTAGCGGCCAGAGAACAACATGTGGGAGCTGTTTTCTCCTTCACCATGTGGTTCCTAGGAACTGTCTTTAGGTCATCAGGCTTGATAGCAAGTGCCTTTACTGGCTGAGCCATCTTCTGAGCCCTTATTTTCCGAGACAAGGTTTTATTCCATAGCCCAGGCTGGCCCACAACTTTGGTGGGTGGTCCTCTTGCTTCCGTAGGTACTTCTGAGTAGTCAGAAGCAAATCTATCAGGGATTTGGACAGTGCTCACCCTGCATGGAATTATAATGAACATCTCATTTGGGGTTTGTAGGTAGGTATCTGTTCAGTGGCAGATAGGGTTTTATAATTAATTGTTGGGGATCCGAGATTAAGTCCTTACTAGGCATGTGGCCTCTGGCAACCTATGCCATCTGTGCTTCAGTTTCCTCATTCACAAAAAGGGGGCTTCACAGACTCCCAGGAGGCTGAAACGCTGGGCAAACACACTTTACGCAGTTCAGACATGCAGAGCTCAGGGCCGGCAGCTCAGAGCTTCCCTTCTCCAAACCTCAGTTTCCTCTCTTACAATGGAACAATGACCTCATGGCTTCTTCAATACTAAAAGAAAATATCTGCAAAGGGTTGAGCAAAGAGGGCACAAGTACAAGCTTCCTTTCCTTTTCCTGTGTGCCACAGTAAGGAAGCAAGACTTTACAACCACTGCTAGAGCTAGACCCTTGGCTAGAACGGCAGGGCAAGACGACTGGTTGTCTACCACTAATTTCCTAATGACGCCCCCGTCAATGGTTTTTATCTGAGTGGAGCTTAAAATTTTCCATAGCTTTACTTACAATGGAGTTAAATCTCAATAAACTCCTTTTCTATTTTGTGCATCCCTGGCTGTCCCGGAACTCACTCTGTAGACCAGGCTGGTCTTGAACTCACAGAGATCTGTCTGCCTCTGCCTCTTGAGTACTGGGAGGGGTGTGCCATCAAACCTAGCTTACTGTTTGTTTGTTTTTTTAAGACAGGGTTCCACATAGTCTAGGCAGACTTCAAGCTCACTATGTAGCCAAGGCTGGCTTTGAAATGACCTGAGTACAAAACAAAGCATTTAGTATTCCAGGAAACTCACAACTGTTGATTGAGTCATGGTAAATTGAGAACTGGCTGTACATTCTTGGGACCCCAGAAGCAGCCAAGCGGAAGAACTAGGAACAGGATAAAAGCAGGAACTTTCTAGTGAGTGTAATCTTAAAACTGCAACTAGATTTTAATACCAACGATGGAGTTCTCTGAAGGACTGTAAAGACAGTATAAACATGAAACATGGGCTGCCTGGAGCTGGGCAGATTATATACAGTGTCCCTAGGTTGAAAAATGATTCTCAAGTTCATTTCCATCGCACCTTCAGCCCACGGAAGGTGTGTTGGGGCTACTGGACTGATGTTTTCTCAGTTGCCAAAAAGATGTTCTCAAAGTTTTCTTCTGTGTCTCAGGAGATGCTGAAATTCTCCACCACAATCTGGAAGACATGGCCAATGGATGTTGCCAAGTTCTGAGAAGCCTCTGATTCCTTACGGTGTTAGCTTTGGGGTCTGAAAGAACTCTTCTGGAAAGACAGACAGAACTGTTGGGCAAACGAGCTGCCACAAACCTGCCGACTTGAGTTCTATCCTGGTTACTCATGGTGGGAAGAGAAGACTTTTTTTTTTTTTTTTTTTTGGTTTTTCGAGACAGGGTTTCTCTGTGGCTTTGGAGCCTGTCCTGGAACTAGCTCTGTAGACCAGGCTGGTCTCGAACTCACAGAGATCCGCCTGCCTCTGCCTCCCTAGTGCTGGGATTAAAGGCGTGCGCCACCATCGCCCGGCTTAGCTCTGCCCTTCTTGACCTCAGGCTTTTCCAGTAGTTGCCTTGGTTTATTGCCCCCTGGAAGGCGCTGCCAGGGAGAAGCAGGCATAACTTGTTTTGTTACTCAACAAGATGTGCTGGTCACAGCATCCTGGTTACACAAATGACCTTTTCCGGAAAGTAGGAAGTCATATGTTAAACCTTTCTGGGACCCAGCATTGAAAGGACATTCCGCACCGACTCCTGGTAACAGGTTTTCTAAGACTTTGTAAGGGGTCTTCCATGCTCCTTCCTCTGGATTTCAAAATAACCATTGAGTTCACAGAGTTCCCAAACACACAAAGACAGACATTCCCACAAAGCACGGGCAGACTGGACTGCTGTGGTCTTGTGCAAGTTTTGTCATAATTCCCAGGCTCAAAAATGAAGAAATACTGAAGACTTCAACGTTTGGCAAAAGTGTCACCACCACGAGACAGAAATCTTCTTTGGAATAGATACTTTGTCACACTAAGAAGACCTGAAGGTACCTGGACATTCTGTTTTCAGGTTAGTCAGACTGAAAGACAGACCTTCTAAAAAGTGGTATTGAACTTTATTATTTATTGGTCTTTATTATTTTTACTTATGTGTTTACATGTGTATATGTGTGTGAGGTGCCATGGAGGCCAGAGGAAGAAATTGAATCCTCTGGAGCTGGACTGACAGGTGGTTGTGAGCTTCCTGATATGGGTGCTAGGAACTGAACTTGGGTTCTCTGGACAAAGAGTAAGTGCTCTTAACCACCAACTCCAGCTTATTAATTATTATTTTGAGACAGGGTCTCACAATGTAGCTCTGACTGTCCTGGAATTCACTATATAGACGAGGCTGGCCTTGAACACACAGAGATCCACCTACCTTTGCCTCTGTGTCCCAAGTGCTATGATTAAATGTGTGTGTCATCATGCATGGCTTTTATTATTATTATATTTATGTGCATGTTTGTATGTGTGCCAGGTGCCCACAGAGGCCAGAAGAGGGCAATGGATCCCTGGAACTGGGATTATGGGTGGCTGTTAGTCACCATATTGGTGCTGGGAACAAACTCCAGTCCTCTATAAGATCAGTAAGTGCGGGGCTGGAGAGATGGCTCAGTGGTTAAGAGCATTGCTTGCTCTTCCAAAGGTCCTGAGTTCAATTCCCAGCAACCACATGGTGGCTCACAACCATCTGTAATGAGGTCTGGCGCCCTCTTCTGAACTGCAGACATACACACAGACAGAATATTGTATACATAATAAATAAATAAATATTAAAAAAAAAAAAGATCAGTAAGTGCTTTTTTTGTGGAGGGGGGGGTCCTGTCTGTAGCTTTGGTGCCTGTCCTGGAACTAGTTCTTTTCTCTTTTCTTTTCTTCTTCTTTTTTTTTTTTTTTTTTTGGTTTTGTTTTTTCGAGACAGGGTTTCTCTGTAGCTTTGGAGCCTGTCCTGAAACTAGCTCTTGTAGACCAGGCTGGCCTCGAACTCACAGAGATCCCCCGCCTCTGCCTCCTGAGTGCTGGGATTAAAGGCAAGCACCACCACTGCTCTGCTGGAATTAGTTTTTATAAACCAGGCTGGTTTTGGACTCACAGAGATCCACCTGTCTCTGCCTCCTGAGTGATCCTCCCGAGTGCTGGGATTAAAGTCGTGCGCCACCACCTCCTGGCCAGTAAGTGCTCTTAAATGCTGAGTATCTCTCTAGTCCAGATTATTATTATCATCAATTAGGCACTGAACTTTAAAAAGTAAAAGATAGGGTGGGACCAGTGGACAAGGGCTTGTCTAGCATGTATGAAGTCTCAGTATTACAACATCAGAAAGGAAAATCTCTCTGAAAAATTCATCTGTTAAACATTTTTCTTAAGTAAAAATCACTTATGTAGGGGCAGGAGAAATGGCTCAATTAAGAGCACAGACTGCCATCCATACGACCCAGTTTCAGTTCCCAGCAGCCACACAGTGGCCAACAACCATGTGTAACTCCAGCTGCAGAGGAGCTGATGCTCTCTTTTGGCCTCTGCAGGCTCCTGCATGCATATGGCATGTATGCACGTACACTCAGGTATACAAGTATACACATAAACATTTACATTTTTTCTCCTTAACCGTCTTTAGCCTTTCTTCTTGCTCCCCAAAGCAAAGTATCAGATTTCTCACACTTTTATTCTCTTTTTCAGGATTTTTTAAATGTCCTGGTGTGGAGAACTGAATCCCAGATCACATTCATGCACATACTGGGCTGCTAAGCTCCATCCCCAACAGGTGACTTTTATCTCAGACTTCCTGTCCTGAAGTCAAAGCTATGTTACCATGCCAGCTTGCTACCTTTTTTAAAAATACAAAATCACAAAAATCAGAAAGCTGAGGCTGGAGGGGCAGCTCAGCAGTAGGCATGCGCCCTGCTCTTGTGGAGGATCTGAATTGGATTCCCATATCATAGGGCTCACTTCCACCTTCCAGCTCCAGGGGTTCTGAAACCCTCTTTTGGCCTCCAGGAAACCTGTGTTCACACACACTCCCCCCCACACACACATACACGAAACTCCTCAAAAGGCTGTGTGACCTTTGGAAAGTCACATAGCATTCCCTGGCACTGTTCATACCTGGGAAAGAAAACGGACAGACCTGGGTTCCCTACGGAGGCGTCCAGTCTAACCCAGCATGCAATGATCTTTCTCTACAGCAGGCAGGACAGAGGATTTGCTCTGGGCTTCGTGAGTAGGGTGGATATGAGCGTGCTGGCGGGTCATTTCTGCAGACACAGACTGCCTCTGAGTTAGTTCACCCAACCAAACCTCATCTGAAAAAAGAACATATGCATCTTGGCAGACTTTCCTGATTTTAGACAACACAACATACGTATAGATCACATAAGTTCACTTGGAAAACCATTTCCCATCTCTCCGCAAAGAGCTGCAAAAGATTAATTCTAGAGTTTCCTGCTCTAGGCTTCATTATCTGTAGAGGGGTGGGGTCAAATGAAAATCCTGCTCAAACATGGAAGATTGCATATTCAAAAGAGATGGCCCAACACCCAAGGGAAGAGAAGGACAGCCACCAACCAGTAGTTACTGTCTTTCCCTCCCTGAAACTTACAGGTATTTTAAGATAAACTACACCTCTGTGTCTCCACCTACCTGCTCTACTTTTGCCTTTGAAGAGGGTGTGACTAGGCTTGCACTGGTTTTTAGTCAAGAGAAGGATTAGATTTGTCAGTTCTGAAGATTCTGACATGGGGAACTGAGTCCCTTCTCACTTTCAGTTCTGTATGTCTATATTGTACCAAATGATTTGTGTTTTTTTTTTTTAATTTCTTCCTTCCTTTCTTTTCTTTCTCTCTCTCTCTCTCTCTCTCTCTCTCTCTCTCTCTCTCTCTCTTTCTTTCTTTCTTGAGACAGGGTTTCCTGTGTATTTCTGGCTAGCCTTGAACTCAGAGATTCTCAAAGGTGTGAGTCAACACCACTAGTGACAAGTGATTTTTTTTTCTTCTTTTTTTTGGTTTTTTGAGACAGGGTTTCATTGTAGTTTTTAGAGCCTGTCCTATAACTAGCTCTTTTAGACCAGGC
This sequence comes from Chionomys nivalis, assembly GCF_950005125.1. Taxonomy (NCBI): domain Eukaryota; kingdom Metazoa; phylum Chordata; class Mammalia; order Rodentia; family Cricetidae; genus Chionomys; species Chionomys nivalis. Next base: position 46,106,079 of record NC_080107.1, read on the forward strand.
TGGCCTTGAACTCACAGAGATCCCCCTGCCTCCCAAGTGCTGGGATTAAAGGCATATGCCACCACTGCCCAGCTTCCAAATGAATTTTTAAGTTGACTGTTTTGCATCACGTTGGGCTGAAGAGATGGCTCAGCAGGACCTGACACTATCTTCTGGCACCTTCTACCCTCAGGTACCTGAACATGGTACACATACATATATAAAAATGAACAAACAATGTTGGGCGGTGGTGGCGCACGCCTTTAATCCCAGCACTCGGGAGGCAGAGGCAGGTGGATCTCTGTGAGTTCGAGACCAGCCTGGTCTACAAGAGCTAGTTCCAGGACAGGCTCCAAAACCACAGAGAAACCCTGTCTTGGGGAAAAAAAAAAAAAAAAGAACAAACAAAAATTCTATATTCCATTCCTATTTCCAGTTAGAAGTTTTGGGAATCTGATTCTGTCATAGGTGTCAACACACACCTATACATTGGTGGCTGCCTGGTATAGGGATTCCTAGTCATTTTTATTATAGCCTGTTTTGTTTAAATAATTAGCACACACACACACAGACACACCACATGAACATACATTACTTGTGTGTTCAGTTAAAAACAAGGACCTAAAGTCAGGCAGTGGTGGTACACGTCTTTAATCCCAGCACTCTGGAGGCAGAGGGACATGGGTCTTTGTGAGTTCGAGGACAGCCTGGTCTATAAAGCAAGTTCCAGGACAGCAAGAGAAACTGTTTTGAAAAGCTGGGGGGGGGGGGTGTTTAAAAAGTAAACACACTTGACAATCAGCACTTTTAATATACTTGTTTCCTGTAACTCCTTGATAAACAATGCTATCAGGGACCTCCTACCAAGTCCTCAAGTGCCAAGGACCAGAAGCAAGGTTTCCACAGGGACAAAAATAGAAGACATTACAGCTCAGACTCTAGTAGTGGCATGAAATCACATGAGCAAAATGATCATCAGTGAAAAATTTCCATGTGATTCCTGGCTCAGCCTGAACCAAATGACCATTCTCAGAGCTTAGGTATAGCTGGGGAGAAGTATGACCCCTATTTCTTATCAGAGTAGATTGTCCCAAAGATTAAATACCATCAAAAAAAAAAAAAAAAGCCTAGATGATTGCTTCATATACACTCAATAAATCCTGTTACTGTAACTATTTCGCCTGTGGTTTGTGGTAAAGGGCTTAGGATAATAATAAATCAAGCGGTCTAAGACAAGCCAGCAATTTCTAAGTTATTTACCACCGACGACAGACCAGTCCACAGCCAGGGAGTGTGTGGCAGCCACTGCGGGTTCCAGCCTTTGGTCCAGGTCCCCAAGCCCGGCAAGGCAGAAAGGAGGCCCGGGTTGGTCTTGCCCCGCCATGGTTGTCATGGCAAACGCTTCAGGGTCCTCAGAGGGGCTTCACCGGAAGTCTGCACTGAGAAGTCAACTGAAAAGTCCCGAGATGGCCCGCTGAAATCCCTGCGTGACCAAAGAGCTGTATTTTGAAGTAAAATGATCTTAAGGACCTCAGAGGTGGTGGCCGCACCCCCTTCCTGGAGCACTTCCGGGGTGTCGCACTTTGACCCGGAAGTGGGTGGGAGAGGAAGTAGCTGGTGATGCTGGAACAAACATGGCAGTCCCGGTGCCCGTCAGCTGCTCGGGCCCCTACTGTCTGCGACTGCTATCACTGCTGGCGTTCCTGGAGCTGATGGTCGACCCAGGCTTGGGCCGCGTCCACCATCTGGCGCTCAAAGTAAGGCCTGGCGGACTGGGGACAGGGACAGGGGGTGGAGACCGGGGCGCGACAGCTGCTCCAGGATGAACCAACTTCGGCCCTGCGGGTTCTCTAAGTTTGGTTCCCAAGCTAGGGGTCTGCGCGGCCCTATCGCGACGGACTACGCGGTGCGGGTGCCTCGGGTAGTCTGGTCCCTGCAGCTTTGAGGTCTTGGGGAAGGGGCCTAGTGACTGTCTAAAGCCCCAAGGACCAGGGAGGCCGCTCCTGCGATCCCCGCTGCCTTCCTTACGCCGGTGGTAACCTCCTTTCCCTGCTTACCCTTACACACAACTTTAATCCCAATTTCTCTTGTCCGCGATCTCCGCCCTTCCGTGCGCCTGTACCTGGCGCTTTGAAGGTGTGTGGAATCTCTTTCCCTGCTTGCTTTAGGGTGCTCGATTGACTGACCAAGGCGAGGATCCCTAAGAGAAATTCAAATCTCGCCGGAAATATATGCCTTGATTTCAAAAAGAAAGAAAGAGAGAAGAAAGGAAGGAAGAACAACCCTCACGATCCAAACTCAACATTTAAAGTGCTTCTAAAAGTGGGTCTTTTTCTTTCTGTCTCTAAGGCCATTTTCTAAGGGATAGATCTGGAATGAACACTAGGAACCGCTATGGTAACCCACAGTTTAAAGTTCTCTAAGGCTTACACAGGGTTGTCAGCAGGTTAGCATATTTGGGGAACAGAAGATGACATCATTATGACTCAAAACCTTGTACGTTTTCCTAATAGTGTTCCAAGAAGTATGTGGACCTGGACACAGCTGTCTTGTAAAACACCTTGCATTAGTCGTGAAGCATCAGTCTTGTGAACATAGAGTTTGAAGAACACAGAGTCTGGATTTGAAACCTGGCCAGATCCATACAGGCGTACTTGCAATGCTGGCTTTTGTTTGTAGATACAAATGGTCTGGAGTAAGGTGACTCTTAACCACAGGTCAGTCTGGCTCCTTTTGAAGATCCCACAGAGAGATATAGGAGTTCTGCCCAGAGAAGTGCTTGTCCTTTCTTTCAGCCACACCGCTTTCTTTGCCTTCCCATGGCCTCGTGGTTCTGGTACATCTTATCAGTAGTTCCCAACCAGAGCTAAGAACTCCTAACTTCTAAGTTCTCCCATTTCAAAGTTTACAGATTGTTTTTACTGCATAATCAATGGAGCTGAGATCGTAAAGCTTAGGAATTAGAAAGAAAACTTGCAACAGAACACACTAGGACCATGTCTCCTGGTTCCCTGTCCAACATTTCCAGTATTAAAATGCCAGTTGCCTGGTATCATCAGGTAAACACTGGCAGCATTTATATCGGCCAGCCTTAGTGGCCATTATATACCAACCTGATATCCCGCCTTAGTGGTAGAAGCAAACCTAGAGTGGTTCTGCAGTTGATTTCTCTCTTGTGCTAACTTAGTGTAGTGCTGTGATTGTGCCAAGTGACTTGATGGTTCTCTTTTGTAACATCTTCCCTAAACTTATTCCATAGTTGGTGCTAGAATCTTTTCTTTTTTTTAATATTTATTTTTTTATTAGGTATACAACATTCTGTCTGTGTGTATGCCTGCAGGCCAGAAGAGAGCACCAGACCCCATTACAGATGGTTGTGAGCCACCATGTGGTTGCTGGGAATTGAACTCAGGACCTCTGGAAGAGCAGGCAATGCTCTTAACCTCTGAGCCATCTCTCCATCCCTAGAATCTTTTCTTAGTCTTAATTTATTGTCTAAGTAGATGGCATTTGCCCAGAGAAGGCCTATCTAAAAGGCTCAAGATGGTCTTGCTCTGCTTGAGGTTGGGAAGTATGGACTTGATCAGGTTAGAAACCCAGACTGGAAGAACTTGATCACCAAATCTGGAATATCAATTGATTCTTTAAAAGATTCGTTTTCTTTCTCTTTATGTGTGTCTGTGTGTATGTGCATGTGCGAGCAGGAGTAGTAGGCAGTTGTAAGCTGCCCCACATAGGTGCAAGGAATCACACTTGGGTCCCCTGCAAGGGCCATACATTCTCTTAACTGCTGAGCCATTTCTGTGGCATTGATGCTTATAAAACTTTTTAGCACCAACAATTTTGAATGCAGCAGAGTAGGTACAGTTGTGTTAAGAACTCCCATGTACCTGCCCACTTGCGCAGATGTCACTTCTCTCTTCTCAACTGTTTATAGTTTCCTAAAGTAGAAAAGAATCTCTTCATTTTTAATTTGCTCTCGATATTTTCCATCTCTCATTTGTTTTCTTGGTCTTCTCACAGCCCTTGTCTTTTGACCTTTCTGTATATTCCTTACTCTTCTTTTTTCTTGAGACAGGGTTTCTTTGCATAGCCCTGGCTGTCCTGGAATTTGCTCTATAGACCAGGCTGGCCTTGAACTCACAGACCCAACCTCCTGCCTCTGCACACCTTTAATCCCAGCACTAGGGAGGCAGAGGCAGACAGATCTCTGTGAGTTCTAGACCAGCCTGGTCTACAGAGCTAGTTCCAGGACAGACTCCAAAGCCACAGAGAAATTCTGTCTCGAAAAACAAAACAAAACAAAAAAACCAGCTTTTAAAATAAACCAAAACCAGATAAAGTGATTGTCAGCTCCCCTTTCTCTCCTGAAAAAGTTATGTTCTAAAAAAAAATGAAAAAGAGACTTTAAAAGACTAAGATTTTTTTGACCTAGGCAACTGGCTAGAGGGATGATTGATGCGGGGACAGTCCCTGTCCGTGTGGAGGCTGCTCACCTGAGGGCAGGACCTGGCTCAACCCCTCTAGCTGACAGTTATAACTAACAGCCTGCGGTGATGGTGTACCTGGATACCATGGGGAGGCGGAAGGAGAGTGGAGCCTGTGGGTGTGGGAGAGGTCTGTGGGAACCCACTTTGGGTTCCCAGGACTGTGGGTGTGCTGGAATACTGGCCACAGAGGCCTCCAGGAGGCTCTCAGTCAGCCTGGCTGGCTTGGGATATGGGCTCAGAGAAGACACTGCTGGGTTGTGCCAAGGAGGGAACTTCCTAGCCTGTAGGACCAAGGCCAGACTATTGAGGTGTTGAAATCACTGCTCTCAGGCTGTCTGCTGACTTCCTTATCTGGGGTACTTCCCGATGCCTGTCCTTCTGCCCTCTTGGGTGCCAGCTTGCCCATGTCTCCAGCTAGCTTCTGCACACTCCTGGTCTGAGTCACCCTGGATATCAGGGACTGCATCCTGATGGCCTGTCGGTCACCCGAGATGAAGTCCAAGTAGGAGGACTCAGCCTCCATCATGCCTGTCGTATTGATCCTCAGGCCTAGTTTAATATCTTTTTTTCTGCTTGCATCTCTTCAGATTTTTCACTCTTGATTAATCATTGTGGAAGTCTGCTGCCACATCTCTTTTGTTCCATGCCCAGTCAGCGACACTTCTACTTTGTGTTTTCATAGATTGTCCTTTGCCAGGTACTCCATGAAAAATGGAGTCACACAGCAGGGCTGCTTTTGTCCCTGGCTTCTTAGACTTTTTAGACTCATCCATGTTGTGCCATGGCTCAGTTTATCTTCTGTGTATTCATACTGTGTGTGTATGTGTGCCCTGAGATGTTTGTGTAGAAGTCAGAGGGCAGATTTGGGTGTCCTTGCCTCCCATCTTGTATGAAGCAGGGATTTATTTACTATTGTATGTGTCAGCTTAGTTTGCAAGTTTCTGGGGATTCTCCTGTCTCCGCCTCTTATAGACCCAAGCATGAGTGCTACCACACACCTGCCTTTAGGTGGGTCCATGGGGTCTGGGTTAAGGTCCTTGTGCTTATATGGCAAGCATTTTTATCCACTGAGCCATCTCCCAAATCCAATCAGTAATTTGATGTTATTTATTATTACACCACTCCACTCTAGGCCTGTACAGCTGGCGTTTGTTTTTCTCCCTCCATCTTCCCAGTGCTGGATTACAGGCGTGTGCCCCATGCCCATCTCTGTACGAAGAACAGTCCTGCCACCGTCATTCACATGCAAGTCTGTGACACTGCCTGTCCTTGTTTCTCTGGGTGACACCCAGGACTGGAGTGGAATTGCCAGGCTATCCTATAGGGTAGGGTTGGGTTTAATTTTTAAGAAAGTACCACACTACCTGTGTGTGGTGGCACACACCTTTAATCCCAGCACTCAGGAGGCAGAGGCAGGCAGATCTCTGTGAGTTCGGGGTCGACCTGGTCTACAGAGTGGGTTCCCAGACAGCCAGGACTGTTATAGAGAAACCCTGTTTCAGAAAACAAAAAACAAAAAACAAAAAAAAAGGAAGAAGAAAAAAATGAAGCTCCACACTCAACTTTCCAAGGTAGCTAGCTTATTTTACATCCTGCCAGCAACGAATGAGGGTTCCCCTTTCTCCACAGTTGGCAGCATTTGTCATTGTCATTCTTTATTTAGAGCAAACCAAAAGTATCCTGTTACCCATCTGTAAATACTCAGTGCATCCCTGGAAAGTGTGAGGCGCCCTAAAAAAAAAAAAAAAAAAAAAAACCCAGATGCCATTAGAACAGAAATCCTTAAGAACAAATCAAATCAGGTCCACATTTTCTCTGTTTTTAGAAGCTTCAGACTTTGACTCCTTTCCACTGTGACTGTATACTCAGTGAACCGAAACTCTAAATATTAATCTTCTGGGGGCAGGGTCTCTGTTGCCAGTAGACAGTGACCAGTATGTGATGCACAGTATTGTTCTTTTCTAATGGTGCATAAGGGTGCTTTTGCTTAGTTTTTGAATCTGATCATTGTTTTGATCAGAGGTGGCAGATTCAGCTGTTGTGAGAAGTCAGGTAGGTCCTGGTAGAGATCTGACTGCTGGAGGGCCAGTGGAGTGTCCACTGAAGGATGCTTGCTCTTCCAGCTGTATTAATGTGCCCTGGGAGAGTCTAGGTCTCCCTTCTTTTTTACCTTTCCCCACCTCCTCAGGTCAGGGTTTCCTTATATAGCCCAATTTGGGCTCAGACTCACCATTCTCTTGCCTCAGCCTCCTGAGTGCTGGGATTATGGACCATCTTGCCTATATAGTCAGTCAGTCTGTCTGTCTGTCTCTCTCTCTTTCTCTCTCAAAAGAGACACTAGAGGGTTGGAGAGATGGTTCAGCAGTTAAAAATACTGCCTGCTCTTCCAGAGGACCTGGGTTTGATTCTTAGCTTCCATATGGCAACTCACAAATGTTTGTAACTCTAGTTCCAGGGTATCCAATGCCCTTTTCTAACCTCTAGGGGTACCAGCCATGCGTGTGGTGTATAAGCAACATACATGCACGCAAAATATCCATACACATAATTTTTACCCCTGAAACAAGGTTCTCTGTGTAGTCCTGGCTGTCCTGGAACTTGCTCTGTAAATCAGACTGGCCTTGAACTCAGAGATCTCCCTGCCTGGGCCTCCCAAATGCTAGGGTTAAAGGCTCAGTAGAATTAGAATTCTTTCTCTCTGTCTCAGACAGGGTTTTTTTTTTTTTTTTTTTTTTGGTTTTTCGAGACAGGGTTTCTCTGTAGCTTTGGTGCCTGTCCCGAAACTAGCTCTTGTAGACCAGGCTGGCCTCGAACTCCCAGAGATCACCTGCCTCTGCCTCCCGAGTGCTGGGATTAAAGGCGTGCGCCACCACCGCCTGGCTCAGACAGGGTTTCTTTGTGTGGCCTTGGCTGCAGAGTTCTCCTGGAACTCACTCTGTAGATCAGGCTGGTTTCGAACTCACAGAGATCCGCCTGCCTCTGCCTCCTGTGTGCTGGGATTAAAGGTGTGTGCCACTGCTGCCCAACAAAAATTAGAATTTTTAGGCTGGGCGGTGGTGGCGCACGCCTTTAATCCCAGCACTTGGGAGGCAGAGGCAGGCGGATCTCTGTGAGTTCGAGACCAGCCTGGTCTACAAGAGATAGTTCCAGGACAGGCTCCAAAACCACAGAGAAACCCTGTCTCAAAAAAAACAAAAAAAAAAAAAAAAAATTAGAATTTTTAATGTGAAATTAGCTTGCAATGAATTCAGTGATAAAATAGTGCCTGGGGTTGTAGTTTAACAGTGGAACACTTGTCTAGCATGCATACAATCCTAAATTTTGTCCCCAGCATTCCAAAAATCAAAACAAACCAGGAGCTGGAGGAGGTGTGGCTCAGTAGTGCCACGTGTACTAAGCATAGGGAAGGCTCTGGTTGCACTCATCATGGAAACAAAGAAAGCAGTGTGCTGCCTGCATACCTTATCTACACAGATATGCTAGTACAATCTGACAGTACCAGCCAGTGAGCTGTTGTTTAAGGAATCAGCTGGCTAAGTGACCATCAGCTAGCTCAAACAGGCATCACTTTATTATTTTCTAAAGTTTAAAGAACTACATGGAGCATTACTCCACCTGCTTTTTTATTAATGTGTATATATGATGTGTGTGTCCTCGAGTATGGGTACCGTGGCTTATGTGTAGAGGTTAAACAGGAATCTTGAGTGTTAGTCTTTGCCTGCCACAGGACCCTTTCACAAGACAGAGTCTCTTGCTCTTCACTGTGTACGCCAGCTCCGCTGGCCCATGGGTTTCTGAGCTTCTTTGTCCCTTGCCTTGTGTGAGATGTATTACAGGTGTGTACTACTGTGTGTGTGTTCTGTGTGTTCAGCTCTGGTTCTCACGCTTGTGTGGCAAGTACTTTATCCACAGAGCCATCTCCTCATACCTGGCTGTTGTTGCTATTTTATATTGGTTGTGATCTATCAGTGTCTATGTATGTGTGTAAATACATATATTTGGGGGGTGGGGTTCAAGACAGTGTTTCTCAGTGAAGCTCTGGCTGTCCTGGAAGTAGCTCTGTAGACCAGGCTGGCCTCAAACTCATAGATCCGCCTGCCTCTGACATGTGACAGGTCGGGACAGTCAGCAGTGTAAGCAGAGGTGTCTGAATAGGAGTGTGCCGTACAGAGGTGGTATCACAGAGCAGTAGGTGTTAGGGGGTACTGGTCCTACATAGTCTTAGCACAGTGACTATGGTGTGCCTACCTCATACTTACACAGAAATGTAGTCTACAAAGATTAATGTTTTGGGATGAAATATCCATGAGTATTCTACAACCTTGGATTCAAGGATTGTCTAAATTTAATTAATTTGTGTGTGTGCATATGTGCATGCAGATGTGCATGCCTGAATGCAGGTGTAAAGCCAGGCTAGGGATGGTGTTGAATGTCTTCCTCTATTACTATCACCTATTCCTTTGATGCTGTGATGGAGAACCTCCTTCAGCAAATGGCCTTTAAGAGGCTAGACCAGGTTGAGGCACGACTTTGGGTACCAAAAAGCCTTGGTCCTGCCCCGCTCAGTCTCTTCTTCCCGTGAGCCACAGCTGGATGTCAGACCCCATTCCTATTTCCTTTATGTGATCCATGAGTTCCCTTTTAATAAAGAAAAACTTTAAAATACTCTATTTGGAGTTAACGTGGGATTATTTGACTCGCTTTCCCCCATTTGACACATTCAGCATCAATGCAGGGTCTCTCTCTGAGCTTGGTTTTGTGTCTTCTAGGCTGGAGATCATCAGCCCTAGCAATCCTGCCTCCATTTCCTCAGAGCTGGGGTACGGGGTATTGAGGATCTGTAGCTTGTTATGTGGGGGAGGAGATCTGGACTTAAGTCCTTTGATTGTAGGGTAAGTGTTCTTCACTGCTGAAGCAACTCTCTTCAGCCCAAAGAAGAATTAAAGAAAAAAAAAAAGGTGTTTAAGAAAATACTACCAGGAGGGCTAGGGAAGAGGCTCAGATGGTAATGTGCTTGGCTTCTAAGCCTGAAGACCTGAATTCAGTCCCATGTAAACCTGCCAGACATGGTGGGGAAGCAGAGACAGGAGGACCCCAGGGACTCTGTAGTCTCATCTGTGAGTTTCTGGCAGTGAGAGTCCTTATCTCGAAGAAGGTAGAGGTGTTGATGAGGATGAAGTTGGAGGTTGTCCTCTGGCCTTGCTGCTTACAACTCCCCCACTCCACACACAGTGTGTTAAATAGCTACTAGCAGTAAATATTGGCAGGTTTTCTTCTTCATAATTGAAAAACAAAAATGAAAAACGTACATATGACAATATGTAGTACACAGTTAAAAGAATTTAAAAGACTGGAAGAGAGGCATGCAGCCTAAGTTCAAAGGTAAGTGAATCCGTCGACCAGTGAGATGGCTCAGCAGGTTCTGTAGGGAGTCTTTCTCTTTCCCACCAATCAGTTCCCCAATAATGACACTGAGACTTATTAGTTATGAAAGTGCGGCCTTAGCTTATGCTTATCCCACTATCTAAGTTAAATTAGCCTGCTTTTTATTTTCATTTATTTATTTATTTATTTTTGGATTTTCGAGACAGGGTTTCTCCATAGCTTTTGGTTCCTGTCCTGGAACTAGCTCTTGTAGACCAGGCTGGCCTCGAACTCCCAGAGATCCGCCTGCCTCTGCCTCCCGAGTGCTGGGATTAAAGGCGTGCGCCACCACCGCCCGGCTAGCCTGCTTTTTATTAATCTACATTTTACCATGTGGCTTTTTACATTTTGTGCTGTATGTCCGACTCCCCGCGTCTCCAATGCATCTCCTGCACCCCTTGAATCTCTCCTCCTACTTCCTCTCTTTGCCCAGAAGTCCCACCTATACCTCCTGCCTAGCTATTGGCCTTTCGGCTTTTTATTCCACCGATGATAGCAATGTATCCTCACACAGTGTACAAATATCTCAAAACAAGGTACCACACTTGCCACACAAGCCCAACCACCTGACTTCAGTTCCCAGAGCCCTTGTAAAGGTGAAAGGAGCAAACCCACTCCACAGAGTTGTCTTCCACACCACACACTACTAATAAAACAGCAGTGATGGTGATGGCAAAAAGATAACTTTCCACAATATATAAAGGACTTTCAGTCTGGAGAGATGTTCAGGGGATAAGAGCACTTGCTGCTTTGGACAGACTGGAATTCCGTTTCCAGTATGCATGAGGGATGGTTCACAACTCCAATTCCAGGACTTTGACATTTTCTTCTGCCTCCAAGGGTACCCTCATGCACATCCATGTTTACAGGTACACAGACAGACACAGTAAATAATAAAAATAACCCTTAAAAACTACAAGAAAAATCTAATAGGAATAGGCATAAGAGAGATAAACAAAGATACTTTATAACAGAGAAGCGGCTAGCTAACAGACAAGGGGTACAGACAGACAGACATTCAGAAAATAGAAACTGAATCACCAGCAGCTTTATTTTCCCTGAATGGGAACCGTGAGGCCCAGCATCTTCTGGGATGATGAGGATGTGAGGAACCATGGCCCTCCTGGTGTTGGGAAGCAGTTGCAGTTTCTGGCCAGATTCCTACAGCCTAGAAGTCAGTACACATAGCAGGGGTGAGAAGAGGCACAGGTGCACGCCAGACAGTGTGGTAGCCACAGAGCCTGAGAAATGGCTGCACACTCATGAGTGTATGTTGGAGACATGTGATCTTGTGTAGGCAGAGGGACTACGAGCAACAATATGAAAATGTATCCACACAGAGTCCACAAAGAAGACATTGTTGTTGAAAATGAAAAGTGCAGATCCATATAAACTTTATTGATCCAGCTTTTAAAACTGATGCTCATCGAGACCAGCCTGGTCTACAGAGCTAGTTCCAGGACAGGCTCCAAAGCCACAGAGAAACCCTGTCTCGAAAAACCAAAAAAAAAACAAAAACAAAATAAAACTGATGCTCAGTGATATTTATGGGTCTGCATATGGGTCCTTCCTTCTTTTCTTTCTTCCAACCAACCTTCTGGGTTTTGCCAGTTTGCCCAGGCTGGCCTGTAACTTGCCATCCTCTAACATGGCTGGACAAGTAGCTGCAATTATATGCAAGTATCACCAAGTCTTGCCAGTGACTGAGGTTTCCGTTCTTGTTTTGAGACAGGTTCTTAGGTGTCACAGGCTGGCTCCAGACTTGTTAAATAGCTGAGAATGGCCTTAACTTGTGGTCCTTTTGCCTCTATCTCCCCAGAGCTGTGGTTTTAGGTGTGTACCATGGTTGGTGTATGCAGTAGGGGTTCAAAACCAGGGCCTTGTGCGCGTAAGCCTTCTAACAACACTCATAGCTCCAGGGACCTTTTTTTCTTTCTGGAAAAGGGGTCACATTCTGTAGCCCAGGTGACTTGGCATTATTCTAGTTAAGTCTGGCCTTGAGCTCATGGCAGTCCTCCTGCATCAAGTTTTCAGAGGAAACTTGAAGGAAGGAGCCACTGTGACTATGGTGATCTAAGGTAAAAACTGAAAGAGGACCTAGCCACTTGATGACTGAGGAGAGGGTGGCGGAATGAGAGCAGAGGACTGGTTCATCACTAACACTCCTTCCCTTCCTTCTCCCTCACTGAGATCTGAGACAGCTGGAATGTGGGCATCTGCTGGACCTGTGGAACTTGTTACTCCTAACTGAGTCAGCCTGCGTGGACTGAGTGTTCTGTTGCCCACATTCTTTCCAGCACAGCCCGTGCTCAGACGGCCCCTGTCAGCCCGGTAGTAAAATGGTGACATCTCATTTAAGTCGACTGTTGGTGAGGTTCAGGATGTCAGCATGTTTTCTGTTGTCTTTTATTTTCAGGTTTATTTTAGTTTATTTTTCTGAAAGCCTGAATTTTTAGGGCAACTTACTTTTGTAGGAATTCATATCTGTTTGTCTGTCTCTTTCTCTAATACAACCTACATAAGATACATTAAAAAATTTTTTTGAGGCCAGATCTTATCATATAGCTCTATTTAACATGGAACTCACAGTGTAGACTAGGGTGACCTTGAACTCATATAGATCTGTCTGCCTTTGCCTCCCTAGTGCTAGAATTTAAAAATTCTACACAGAGGTAAGGTCTGTGTAGCACAGGCTGACCTTCAGCCTGTCATTCTTTCCCCTCAGCCTCCCTAAAGCTGGCATTACAGTTGTGTGTTGCCACATCCACATCTGACTTTAACTATTTATTATTTTTAATTTTTTGTTCATTTAGTGTGGGAGGTGGGGCACATGTGCACCCGAGCTTGTAGGCTTTGGAGGGCCACTTGTGGGTGTAGGTTATCTTCTTCACCGTGTGGATCCTGAGAATTGAACTTAGGTTGTCAGGCTTAGCAGGAAGGTGACAAGTGCCCTTGCTTACTGAACCATCTTATAGGCCCTTATTTTATTTGTTTGAGACAAGTTCTCTGTGCAGACTTGGCTGACCTAAAACTCAGATTCATCTGTCTCTGCCTTGCCAGTGCTGGGATTAAAGGCATGCGTCTCTATTACACCTGCTTTAAAAGAAAGTATCATCTTAACGAAGTAGATTATTGAAAATAAGAGCAAACATTTCAGCATAACTTTACATAACCTAGAATAATCAGGGACTGCCTTTTCTCTCTGATGCCTGTATCTAGGCTTGGTGTATTGGTGAATACTGGCATTCCCAGTAGTGGATTCAGGAGGGTGAAGAGAAAGGAAGGAGTTCCTGTTCAAGGTCAGTCTGGGCCTCTCAGTGAGACCCGGTTGAAGGCAAAAACAAGCACAAACACAAAGGTACATTAATCAACAGTGTTTCACCTTCAAACTGGGGTCTGCCCATTGTTTGGGTTGTTGGCAGAGAGCCTGTGAGGAGAGCTAGGCAAGACCCACACACTCCTAACACTGACCTTGTTTGGGTATCTGGGAACTTCCTTTCAGGAAGTGCTTACAGTCCAGCCTAGCTTCTCAGTCACACACTCCAGACAACACTCTCCTTCTGAATCGCACCCTCAGTCCAGTATTTCATTCCCCCATGACCTTGACTTTTCACAGCTGAATGATCTGGTTGAATTAACCTATCATGCAGCTTACTGTGATTAAGAGTACACCATACTCTTGTTTTTTTTTTTTTTTTCTTAAAGCCCACATTGGAGAGCTATACTAAGATACCTGTAGGTGAAATTGTGGGTTGTCTGGGCTTTCTTCCTCTAATTGGCTGGACTGTGCCTGTCTATAGGGACAAAGCTGGCTCTTTCAACTCCCGTGGGATGCAGACTAGTTCAAAGCAAAGTAAGACGCACTGCTAGTTTGCTTGTGGAAGTCCTGCGATGAGTAAGAGCCCAGGTGTGGAGCTCCCGCCTGCTCTGGGACGCTGGTTCTGCTCCTGCTGTGATCTAAGCAGGCTTACCTGTCCAGACCTGCTTCTTCATCAGTAGCCTGAGCAGAACAGCACCTGCCTTGTCGAGTTGTAGAGAGGCAGCACGGCATTGCAGAGAGTCCTGCGAGGCCCAGTGCAAAGGAGGTGGCCCCTGGTTGCTGACGGTGTCTCCTCTGGTGCTCATGACCAGCAGGTCAGCTGGGATGCTCCTGTGGGCTTCATACGTTGGAAGAAGAGATTGGACTCCTACAAGTTGTCCTCTTTGTACTGTGACATGTGCATGCATACACAAGAAAATAAACAAAATATAAGAAAAATGTAAAATTTCTGTACATGCTGAAAGCTATATAAATGTACAACTTAATTATTTCTACAATGGAAACACAGTGGAACCAGCAGGAAATAATTAGTGCTTTTATAATTTTCTGAAGCTCTGCGTTCCCTCAAGTGCCCGGAAAGTCCCTTTCTCTGGGGAGCAGTCACCCTCCTGAAGGCCCCTCTCTGAATCCTTGTGTTCCGTGAATGGGCTTGCTTCTCCCTGAGGTGGTGTGAGGAGGTTCTGGGATCTCCCTGCCACTCTGCCAGCTCAGCTGGACACTATCACAGAGGACTGAATATCCTCAATGCCAAATATTGTCAAAGTAGTCTCTTTTCTTTTGCATTTGCAATGGTAGCAGGCATGTGTGTTCTCTGAAGAACAGGGAAGGCAGTCACTGGGGTCACTTTCTGAAGGACTTAATTCCACCCCAGAAGGACAGAAGCTTTCACTCTTCCTGTTTTTTCCTTTGCAGGCCTCACAGTCCTGCAGGTTACTTCTCTGTGGGAGGGTTGGTTTGCCTCAAGCTCCTCTGTCTCACTGGGAAGTGAGAGTGAGCAGACATGCTTTAAATGCTTAGCTGAACTCTGGCACTAAGGGAAACTCCCAGAGGACCAAAAAAGGGAAGAGGGAATTGAAACCAGCGGATAATAGAAGGGGGTTTAAGGAAGAGGGAGCCAGTGCCATTCTGAGATGTTTCAGGAGTCTGGAGAGAGAGCTTGGATTAGATCGTTGCCAAGGGCTTGTGTTCCAGCCGTCAGATCCAGTTGGGAGGGGCCAGAGTCAGCCAGGAAATAAAACCCTCCTGGTGGCAAGTGTTCCAGTGCATTGTCTCCGGGCCGTGTGGATGTGGCGTATATTGATTTCCTCAGAGGGTCCCCTTTGACAGCCTCTGATACCTGGGAACCTCAGCTGTAGGGGAGGATCCCATAAACAGCCTCCGATGTCTGGGTAATTCTAGCTCTAAGGTAAAGAGCCAGCTGTTACAGACGGTCCATGTAGTTCCCAGTAATGTTACATGCTATGAAGAACCCCAGGCACTGGGTGTTAGAGGGCTTTGCCGATATCTGTCCTGGTCCCGGAATGTGTGCTCCTGCTTGAGACGGGGACATGAGGCAGGCAGGGCTGGGCATATCCTTGTGAGCTATGGTTTCAGAGGGCACAGGATTTCCCCATGCCCAGTAGAGTCTGTCCCCACTTAACTCACTCCGGAGAGTCCTTCTGCATTGGCTCCTGTCCTGAAGGCCCGCATACTCTGTATCCAGTCTGAGCTGTGCGTTAGGGAAGTCAGGAAGGAGCTGAGCTCAGCAGTGCATTTGTGTGTTTCAGGAGAATGTTTTTCTTTTATAAATTAAAAAAATTTTTTTTCAAGTAGGGTCTCCTCTATGCCTAACTGGCCAGGAACTCTGTGTAGACTAGGCTGGCTTTGAATTCACAGAGAACCTCTTGCCTCTTGAGTACTTGGATTAAAGGTGTGTACCACATGAGGTGACCTCCTTGATCACGTTTTCAGTGCTTCCCAGATGCCACTGCTCTGTCAGGAAGAATGCAGGGGGTTAAACCATGGTTCATCTGACTGTGGAATTCACTTGTCAAGTTGACCCTGACCAATTTGCCCCCAGAGCCCATACAAATGTGCTGAACTGAATGAGTCCATGATTGCCTTCTGCAAAGTTTGCCATCTGTGGGATTTCTGAAGTCTTTTCCAGCTTTTGAAGGCTAACTGTGATAGCTGTGGCTATCCCTGTACCTGTGGGAACTTTGACTGTCGTGAAACCGGATACCACAGCTTTACCAGCATGAACAGACTGACTGATCAGAAATCTCCAATCTCTCTAGGATGACGTGAGGCATAAAGTCCATCTGAACACCTTTGGCTTCTTCAAGGACGGGTACATGGTGGTCAACGTCAGCAGTCTGTCTGTGAACGAGCCTAAGGGAGCCGTGGGCACAAGCGGTGAGGCAAGTGTCTCTCCTAGAGCAGGGGTTACTCTGTCAGCCTCCTCCCTCCTTCCTAACTGGAGAAAATTCTTCATGGTTGTACCAAAGTCTACATAGGAGTCAGCTTGACTTTTCTCTTTCTGTGGTCAGGGAGATGCTGGGGGTGGAACCTAGGGCCTTTCCCGTGCTAGGCAAATGCTCTTGTCCTTCCACACCCCAGCCCTAAAAATCTTTTTTTTAATTTTATTTGCTTATGTATTTTATGTATGAGTAGCTTTGTCTACATGTACACTTGGACACCTCAAAAGGGAATTGTACCCTATTACAGCTGGCTGTGAGCCCTCACGTTGTTGCTGGGAGCTGACTCAGGACCTGTGGGAGAGCTCACTGAGCCTCCTCTCCAGCCCTGCGACTCTTGAGTAAATGTGTGACTAGTGACTTCACGTGAGCAGCTATTTCCATCTTTCAAAAGTGCACTAAGGAAAACGAGAAGCCAGGCCTCAGGGTCCATGCTTTCTGTGTGTATTTTTCTTGTTCTTTGAGTTAGAAGGGCATGGACAGTGTGAGGGACTTAGTCGTTTCTCTTTTCATTGCCCTCAGATCGGATTCAGTCTAGATCGGACCAAGAACGACGGCTTTTCTTCTTACCTGGTAAGTTGCTTATAAAAAAATTGTGTATATTGATATTTTGCTTGCATGCATGTCTATGCACCACATACTTGCCTGGTGCCCTCAGAAGTCAGGAGAGTTAGATACCCTGGAACTGAGCAACAGGTAATTGTGATTGTTTGGGTGCTGAGAATCAAACCCAGCACCTCTGTAAGAGCAGTAAGTACTCTTAACAACTGAATCATCTTTCTGGCCCTCTGTCTCTCTTGAGGGGACAGTAGTGATTGACGGGGTTTCATTCTGTAGCTCAGGGTGGCCTCAAACTTGGAGCAGTCCTCCTGCCTCAGTCTCCCAAGACTGGGATCACAAGCATGAGTAACCACAGTTTGTATCCCAGACTAGCCTGGAACCCACTATATAACTGAAGCCAGACTTGAATTCCTGGTACCTCTGTCTCAGTCTCATAGGTGCTAGTATGATTGCAGGTGCCTGGTCAGTTTTAGGTCACAGTCTGACTGGTCCTTACTGGAGTCAGCCCACAGTGCCTGTTCTGGAGGTGGTAGCGGCTGTAGCTTCCAGGCTTCACTGTTGGAGAAGCGTGAGTCTCTCATCTGCCTTGTTCTTGCCACAGCAGGTGCAATGATACATGCTTGTTCTTCCCTTGGCAGGACGAAGATGCCAGTTACTGTATTTTAAAAAAGCAGTTTATGTCATCTGTCACCCTTCTCATCTTAAACATCTCCGGAAGCGTGTAAGTAATCCTAAGTCCTCTCTGCTCGCCCTTAGTACAGTGAGGGCGCTGGTGCAGCCAGCATCCCCACGATATCTGCCACATGCTCGTCTTCCACTGAGTGCTGAGATGAGTTACATGTTAAGAGACACAGGACCACCTGGGAGGGAGGCAGACGAAGTACAATTCAAATGATCCCCCTGCACCCCAACACACACACCATGGCAGGGAAGGCATGACAGTTTAGGTCAGACTTAGGCAGGTAGCCTTCTGGTGAATCATCTTTTCCAGATGAATGAGAGTAGGAAGGGTGTCCATGTGTGCAAGAGAGGGAGTGGCCTGTGGAATAAGAGAGGGAGTGGCCTGTGGAATATGAGAGGGAGTGGCCTGTGGAATAAGAGAGGGAGTGGCCTGTGGAGTAAGAGAGGGAGTGGCCTGTGGAATAAGAGAGGGAGTGGCCTGTGGAATAAGAGAGGGAGTGGCCTGTGGAATAAGAGAGGGAGTGGCCTGTGGAATAGCGTGTGATCAGCGCTGCATCAGCACCAGGTCTGCTGTCGGGAGCACAGTAGAGGATGCAAGTAAGAAACTGGACAGGATCCAGGCAGCGGCTTCTGCCACTCAGGGTCTGTGTGACTCCAGGGCTCAGGGTCCTTTCCTACCTCACAGTAGTGAGTCTCTTTTGTGAGATTGTTCTTGTGGCAGAGCATGGGAGAAGGATTTTGTGTTTTTAAGTTAGGTACATTTCTATCTGACTACAGCCTGGGTTTCATGTTTGTGTGTGGGGTTGGGCAGCAGAAGCTGATGTTGGGTATCTTCCTCAACCACTCCCCCCAACCCTCCCTCGTGAGACAGGCTATCACTACATAGGCCAGGCTGGCCTTGAACTCAGAGATTGACTTGTCTTTGCCTCCTGAGCACTGGGATTAAAGATGGGAAAGCCTGTAATTAATTTGCTAATCCTAGCACTTGGGAGGCAGAAGCTGGTGAATCTCTGTGAGTTCAAAGACAGCCTGGTCTATGGAGTGAGTTTCAGTACAGCCAGGGCTAAGGCTACACAGAGAAACCCTGTCTCAAAAAACAAAAGAAAGAAAGAGAAAGAAAGAAAGAAAGAAAGAAAGAAAGAAAGAAAGAAAGAAAGAAAGAAAGAAAGGTGTACCCCACCGTGCTCAGCTGTTTTACCATATCTTCTTTATGGAGAGTCCTTCACTGCCTGAGTTCTTGCCGATTTACCTAGACTAGCCGGCCGGCAAACTCCAGGCACCCTCCTGTGGCCACCTTACCCCCTGGGGTTGCAGGCTCTCATCACATGCCCCACTTTTACACATGCCCTCTGGGGATCAAATTCAGGTCCCATAATTTGGAGGCAAGTACTTTGCCACCAAGCACCTCTATGGTCCAACCACCCCAACTCGTAACTTTTTGCTCACTTTTTTACATTTTTGTTTTGGCTGGGCACGTGTGTATGTCATGCCATGCACGTGGGGTCAGAGAGCAGTTTGTGGAAGTCAGGTCTCTTCTTCCTGCTGTGTAGGCTTCAGGGTTTGGATTCAGGTTCAGGCTTTTCCCAGTGAGCTAGCTCTCTGGCCCTGTGTATAATTTCCGAGGGAGCCTTCATAGGCTTTAAGCTAAGAATCTGTGTCCAGATTGTTTCAGATCTAGCCGATAGCAGCCCAGAGTGGCCAAGTTAGAGATGAACAATGTCAGAGGTAGAAAAGACCAGTGAGGAGACATCTTTAAAAAGAAGGCACTTGCCACAGAGCTCCTCTGGGCCTCACAGCAGACATCCTCCTGCTCACCTCTGCTATCATCTGTCAGGAAGGCAGCAGTTTCCTAGGTTACCATGTGTTTGGCATCTTGAGAGAAAGACCTGACTGAGCCTGGCAGAAGGAATGAGAGCAGGGATGGACCCACCCACCTGAAGTTCCTAGGTGGCAGGAGGCTCAGGAAAGGGCAGGTCAGTGGCAACTTGCTCACATCAGGGGCTCAGGCCTTTGATCTCTGCTCTCCCATCCTGGGTGCTCACTCCCCAGGCAGTGTCATGGGTGTGGTTTTCAGCACTCACACAGTGGCTCACAACCACTTTTAAGTCCAGCTCTAGGGGATTGGAAGCCCTCCCTCTTCTGGCTTCTGCGGGCTCCTGCATGCACATAGTACACAACCCCCCCTCCCATGCACACAAACACATAATTAATCTTTAAGACAAAAAGAAGGGGAAAGGAAGAAATTTTTTTTAGTCCGGTAATTAATTAATGGTGTCCTCAGCTCCTCACACACATGGCTTCAGTTGACTGTATTATAGAGCCTCTGTCTTCTTCCGTTTCCCTTTTCATCAATCTGAGCACATTAAGAATCGTTAAGGGAGCCCTGTGATGGTGATGGTACACGTCTTTATCCCAGCACTCAAGAGGCAGAGGCGGGCAGATCTCTCTGAGTTTGAGGCCAGCCTGTTCTACAGACTGAGTTCCAGGACAGCCAGGGCTACACAGAGAAACCCTACTTGAAAAACAAACACACAAAAAGATAGAGCTTGAGCTGGCCCCACAGCAACCTTTAGTGAAAGCTGGAGCGCTGATCTCAACTCTCCTTTCTGTCTTCCGTGGATATAGAGTCAAGGTCAGATCCCCACCAGAAGCTGGCATCCAGTTACCAAAGATCGTCTTCAGCAAGGACGAGAAAGTCCAGGGTCAGAGCCAGGAGCCTGTCGTCAGCTCTGTCCCCGAAGTCAGCAAGATGCAGAGAGCCCAAGGTAAACCCGCTTTGTAGAGATCTTGTTTTCATGAACTGCAGCCTGGTCTGTATTGTCTGAGCATTGTGTTCTTGAGGCCACACAGAATTAACTGTAACCAAAGAAGGAAGAGAGAAATGAGCTCTCCTCTGTTCCCACTTAGCACCTTGGGCGTTGTCCCTGGTTAGGCTTGTTTTCTTGGTCTAGAAATTGGTGCCTCACAACTCCTAGTCATGTGTCCAGCCTGTGCATGCTCATTGGTTTTGCTTTATTCCATCCCCCTGTCCTAGTTAATGATTTGTCACTAGCTCGACCTTTTTCCTAAAGTGAAACATTGTCCTTTCCATTCTTCATTCATAGAAATCCTTTTGGGGCGGGGGCTAGAGAGAGGACTCAGCAGCTCACCTCCCAGCACACATATCAGTTGGTTCACAACACCTGTAACCCAGTTCCAAGGGCTTCCACAGGTACTCATATACACTAACAGACAGACAGACAGACAGACACACACACACACACACACACACACAAAGATGTCTTTTTTTTTTTCTTTTGGTTTTTCAAGATAGCATTTCTCTGTGTAGACCAGACTGGCCTTGAACTCACAGAAATCCACCTGCCTCTGCCTCCCAAGTGCTGGGATTAAAGGCGTGCGCCACCACCATACATCTAAGTCAAATCTTTTTAAAAAGAAAAATTATTTTTTGTGTGTAATGCTGTCTTTAGGATAAGTTAGTGGAGCTGGATTCTCTGGCTCAGAGGATACAATAGTCTTTGAGAATATTGATACTTCATTCCAGATCAGGCGGGTGAACAGCGTCTATCAGAATGCAGAAGTACTGGCGGAAGTACCCTGGGATACCGGGTTGTTTTGTTTGTTTGTTTATCTAAAGTGCTGCGTACTGTGCACGTCTGCAGTTCCAGTACTTGGGAGACTGAGGCAGAAAGAGCACTTGCGCCTAGTCTGAGCAAGCCTGTGCAGTGAAGGGAAACCCTTTTGGAGGGAAATGCTAAAATGGAAAGGCAGAGACCATGGTGGATTTTGTTTTTCCTTTTCTGTTGGTTTTGGGAGAGGAGTTTGCATGACCAGGCCTTGAGCTCCTGCTTCCTGGCCTCCACCTGCTGTGCCCTGGGCCTTACTCAATGCTGTTCCTGAGGCAGCACCCCTCTCCAGATGTTGATGTGTTGTGTTAGTCCTGTCCAATGGTTTATATACGTTCTTTCAAGGTCATTTGCCACTTATTTATTTCTTCCAAGATTTGTTGAAAGTTGGTACAAATTAAGAATCATAGAAAGAACTGGAGTGTAGATACAGTTCCACGCCTGTGCTCTGCTTGTGCAGATCCCTTTGCTCACAACGCCCTCTTCCTGTAATAGGGCTGAACTACTGTCGTAGTTGGGGTTCTCCTGCTGTGAGGAGACACCGTGACCACGGCAACTCTTATAGATGAAAACATTGAAATGGGGTGGCTCGCTTACAGTTTCAGAGGTTCAGTCCATTATCATTGTGGTTTGGAGCAGGGCAGCGTGCAGGCGGACATTGCATTGGCTACATCTTGGCTTGCAGGCAACAGGAAGTCAACTGACGAAAGTCCTGAGTGGTACCCTGAGCATAGGAAACTTCAGAACTCACCCTGCAGTGACACACTTCCTCTAACAAGGCCATACACACTCCAACAAAATCACACCTCCTAGTAGTGCCACTCACTGTGAGATTACAGAGACCAGTTACATTTGAACTGCCACAGCAGCCTTCCCCAGAAGGGTTGTCCTAAGGACAGTGAGGCAGATGCCCACTCTGTTCCATGAAAAAAGCTGCTATCGATCTTTTTTTTTTTTGAGACAGGATCTCATAGCACAGGCTAGCCTTGACTTCTGTATGTAGCTTAGGATGACCTTGAATTTCTTCTTTTCTTCCACCCCAGAGTACTATGATTACAGGTGTGCATTACCACACTCATTTTCATACGGTGCTAGGGAACTGGGGCCTCGTGCATGCAGGCAAGCACTTTGCTAACTGAGCTACATCCCCAGCCATAGTTAGCTTTTTGGGATTTTTTTATTTGTTTTAGTTTTTTATTTTCTTTCCTTTTATTATTCTTATTTTTTAAAGATTTATTTACTTATTAGTCTTCTGTCTGCATGTTTGCCTGCACACTAGAAGAGGGCACAAGATCTCATTATAGATGGTTGTGAGCCACTGTGTGGTTGCTGGGAATTGAACTCAGGAACACTGAAAAAGCAGCCAGTGCTCTTAACCTCTGAGCCATCTCTCCAGCCCCTCTGAGCCATCTCTCTAACACCCCTCCTTTATGTAATTATGTCATTTTTCTCCACTAGTAATCTTAACACACTGCTTTTGGGGGGACCCCAAAAAACAACAGCAAGAAAAAGCTGGTGGCGCAGCTCCAGGAAGAGTCTGCTTCTCATGCAGAGGCCGAGTATCATCCCCAGCACACACACAGTCTAGCCACGTAAGATTCTCTCCAAGTCAACTGCACCAATCAGGTGCTTGTTAAACTGCCTCCGAACAAGCTGACTTAGAAAGTATGCAAAGTTGTTCCATGTGGCATCTCTGCCATTCACATTATCTACACAGAGGCTTTCCCTTGGTTCTGTAATCATTGACACAGTAACATTTGCAGTATGCCACTTTGATTTGCTGCTGCTTCTGCCAGTAATTATGTGTGGGGACCCAAAGAGGTGGAGGCCGTGAAATTTGTTTGTTTTGGTGCTGGGATATTAGATTAGTTGGAGCTCTGTCAAATGATACTGTGATGTTTGATGTGTGAGGTGAGTTGGGTAGTGATGGCTTTTAAATTTTGTGCTTCTAGATGGTTCGAAGGCAGTGGATTCAAAGGTAAGCATGGACCTCCCTCCTGCTCTGCTTCTCTGGATGTGTATGTGTGCTTGCATGAATGGGCGTCTGTGCATGTATGTGTGCATGACTTGTGGCTTGCGTTTAGAGAGACAGCATCAACACACTGAAACCATTTTGAACTTAGATGGAATGCTGGATTGCACAACACAGAGGAAGCCCTAGCAGTGGGGGTGCACCCTAAGACAGACCTGGAGTAGCATAGGTGGTACATTCCTTCTTACTCCGTGGCTGGCTGGGTGGCTGACCCCTGACATCCTCCTCTCCTTGTTCTCTTTTTCCTCATTCTTCCTCATTTCTCCTATTTACCCTCTACCTGCCAGCCCCGCCTATCCTTCATCGCTTTATTAGACCATCAGGTGTTTTAGACAGGCATAGTAACATAACTTACTGAGTTAAACAAATACAGGGTAAACAAAAGTCACACACCTGAAAATAATACTCCCCAGCAGTACAGGGTACTGACATCCAGGTCATGGGAAGTTGTCATGAGCCTTTAATCAGATATTTATTGGATATCATGATTCTGAAAACACTGCAGGGTCAGCAGGGTGATGCCCAGGCCCAGAAAGGACCTGCTGTGATAAGACAGGGTTGAGGTGGTCTGGACTAGCCTAGAGCTTTGTAATGTAAAACAAGGTTTGTGTGTGTGTGTGTGTGGGAGGGGGGGAGGGATGGAAGAGTGGAAGGGAAGGGGTGAGAGAGGTGTTACTGCGCAGAAGTGAACCGAAGAGCAGAGAAGGGTTTGCTTTGGAATGTCCTGATTCTTCATTGAAGGTACTGTGTTATTTGCTTGTAGACAGGGTCTCCTGTAGCCCAGGCTGGCTTCACCTTGTTACATAGCCATGGTTGGCCTTGAACTCCTGGTCCTCCTGCCTCTGCCTCCCAAGCCTGGGTGCACATTATCAGGCCTGGCTTTGCTTGCTTGCTTGTTTTCTTCCTTCTAACCTATTGTGAAGGCATGATTGGACAATAAGCTGCTCATATTTACAGTGACAGTTAGATACATTTGACTGCTAGGCAGTGGTGGTGCACACTTTTAATCCCAGCACTTGAGAGGCAGAGGCAGACAGATCTCTGTTAAGTTTGAGGCCAGCCTGGTCTACAGAGTGAGTTCCAAGATAGGATCCAAAGCTACAGAGAAATCCTGTCTTGAAAAGCCAAAAAAGAAAGAAAAAAAAGATACATTTTACATTTGACCTACCAGTCAAGATGGTGGATGTGTTCGCCACCTCAGAGGCTTCTCATGCTCCTTTTTCATCCGGTGCCCAGGAAACAGTCGCTGCAGTAGAGAGCAGCTTTAGGGGCCTTATGGAAATGAGCCACACAGGGTGTATTCTTCCTTTGCCTTTGTTCAGCACAACCATCAGAGTTTTTCCTGCTCCTGTGTGTGTGTAGCTGGTTTCTTTCCATGGCTTGCTGTCAGTCTCTTGACTTGTGCAGATGACAGTGCTCTGGTGTTTCAAGTCTGGAGCAGATTCCAGGTGGGACCTTCTGCTCTGCCCAGGGCAGCAAGCATCCTTGGTCCTGCACAAGCTGTATTATACACATGTAATGCCCATAGAGGCCAAAATAGGGCATCAGATCCTCTGGGATTGGAATTGTAGTCAGTTGTGAGATGCTGTGTTCTGGGAATTGAGCCCAGGACCTTTGCAAAAAATATGCAGTGGTCTTAATCATTGAGCTCTCAACCCCCAACTAGCTTTGATCTTCCTAAGCTTCTTTTCTGTCACTTTTGGCCTGAAGCAGATTCTTGTGTCTTTTAGGCAACAGCAGAGACATCCGTCTCAATTCATAAGAACGATGGGGCGGTTTCATTTCAGGTATGTGTCACCTTGGAGTAAAGTTTACTCCCATTTCTGTGTGCTGAGGTCCCTAACTTATTTTTGAGTCTGGGAGCTGTGACCAAGGCTGTGAGCATCTCTTTATTCTCCACTTCCAGTTCTTTTTTAACATCAGCACTGATGACCAGGAAGGCCTATACAGTCTTTACTTCCACAAGTGCCCAAGCAACAGGCCTACTGAACAGGTGTCATTCAGCCTGAATGTGAGTACCTCATGGGGCATTCACAAGGGTGCTATCAGTGTGAGATATCTGCTTCTCCGGAAGAACAGGGTGGGCTCTGGGGAGGTTTTTTGTTTTGTTTGCTTTGGCCTTGGTGCTGGGCTGAAGCAGGCTTTGTTCCCCCTTGGCCATTGAGGGCATGTAAATGCCACTTTGAGAAAGTGGGGCTTGTCAGCACCCTGCAGTGAGTGGGTGCTCCTGCAGAGGACTCGTGAAGAAGAAAGTGTAGCATAGGGTGGGGTAACAAGCAGCTTGCTTGATACCCACTGGCACACATGCCCTCAAGCTTCAGTGAGGCAGCTATGAGTGTGTGTTGTTTAAGAGGGATCCATCTTCCGCTGGCTGCAGATTGTCATCACTGAGAAGAACCCTGACAGCTTCCTCTCTGCTGGGGAGATTCCTCTCCCCAAACTGTACGTTTCCATGGCCTTGTTCTTCTTCCTTTCTGGGACCATCTGGATTCATATCCTTCGGAAGCGAAGGTAAGTGCTCTGAGGGTGTGGAGAGCTGTGTGTTTCAGGCTGCTGGATTCTGCCCCTGGGGAGATGGCACTGAACAGCCCTGCCATCTTCCAGAGTATCTTCCCCGAGACCTAGAGGCTAGTGGGAGACACTGCCTAGGGCACTGTTGACTGACTCTTAGTGTTTTGTTTAGAAAGCTTATCAATATTACTGTAAACACACAAGCAAACACGATGCACTGGCCTAGTGTTGCCTAGCAGAGACACTAGCCCAGGGAGCTTCACAGGGAGTATGTTGGGTCGTGCCTTTCCAGGCGATCCATCTTGAGAGGAGTGAGTGAGGATGCCACTGCCTAAGTGGAAGCATAAAGCCTCCAGCTATGCAGGTTTCAGCCCAAAGCCTCCCTGGACTTTCTGTTGTCTGCCTGGAGCGTGAGCCCCGGAAAAAACCCTTGAGAGTCTATGTATCATTCACCAGAACCCTTGTCCTAAAACCCTGAGGCTCTGACTTTCTGTTCTCTGTTGTTGAGGGGAGTGGCTACGTAGGTATGGATTCTATGTCTCCCTGCCCAGAAATCTTAGGAAAAAATAGTGTGAAGCATTAAAAGGCCCTTAAACTTAGTGTGTGCAAGTCTGATACACCATGTTACCCAAAACTCACATGGTAATTAGGTGCACAGACCCCTCCTTCCTGGAGCACCAGGGTGGAAGTCTTGAGTGCCTTTTAACAGGCACTCGGAGTCTTGGATGTGGACCTTCTAAAAGGGTCTTGCATATTTGCAAGATGACTTAAATGCTACCTAGCCTAATGATGACTTGAGTTCAATCCCCTGGTTCTGTGTGGTAGAAAAAGAAAACTGACTCCGGCAAGTTGTTCTCTGACCTGTACGTGTTCACTGAGGCTCTCCCCCAGCACACACTTGGCTTGTGGCTTCCTGTCTACCTCTCTTCACTGTGTCTCTTTCTTCATCTACAAAACTGGGGCAGTAATGATTGCCCTTCTTTCTGCGGGTTCTCTTCTGTCCTTAGCTCTGCTCTGTGTCTTTGTCCCATCAGGATGCTATGCAAATGAGGTACCTCTAGACCCCTTACTTGCCTGTGTTTCCTCGTGTTTCGTTTCCCTTTGTTCAGCAGTGGCAATGTCATTGTCTTGGCTCACTTGGATAAAATAGTGGCTATGGTTTTAAATCTGTGGTGAAGTGGGACTGACCTATTTTGTGCCAGTTACACATTTAACTTTGTGTGGATGTGTACACATCAAAAAGATGCAACTTGAACCATCTCCATGTCATAGCCTGTGGATGTCCGTAGGTTGGAAGTTTGTGTTTCACTTAGTCATGTGACCCCCAAGGCTGCCAGGAGTTTTAGGACAGACACTTGTTACCTTCATAGAGCTGGAAAGAACGAGACATCTTTGTCACGTAAGTGTACTGAGGCCCAGAGAGTAGAAGTGAGAGATAGCCCGACTGCACTGGGGCTGGAGGCCAGGGCCGCCTGCTGGTGCCTGCCTCTCCTTTCAGGGTTACCATGCCGTGGACCCGAGTGTGAGCGAGGAGGGCTGGGCTGGCAGAGGCAGGCAACTGATGATTTTCCGTGTTTAGAGGTTGGCGGCTGTCCTAGGCTTGTTGAGGTAGAGCTGTGCCATTTCAGAGATGAAGGTCATCAGGACCGAGTCAGCGGCAGGCCCGGGTTGCCATGGTTTCAGAGCCTTTCATTGACAGGATGTGAGAGTGGCCTTTCACAGTGGGCAGTGTTGCACTCTTGCTAAAGCCCACTGCCATTCAGTAGTGACAGGCTGCTCTGGCCTTGACTTCCTTTTTGACCTTCAAGTAAGAGGTCTCTAGAACAGGAAAGTACCCAGGAAATGAGCCCAGGAGCCCCGTGTGCGTCAGCCTATGGTGTGGTGTGGTCTCATCGCTGTGTGTTTGCTCCTCTCCCAAGTAACCATCCCCCTTACTTCCTGTCCCTCACCCACTTTTCCCCAACCATGGAAAGTAACCCCAGTATGCTGACTATACACTTTGGGACATTTGTAAGGAATGTACCGAAAGTGTTGTCTGCAGAGGCAGCTGTGTAAATTCGGTGTTGCCGTTTCCATCAGCTGTACTGCTGTGTCTGCATCCAGAGTCTCATGGGCTGTCTTGTCATGCACTGCAATCCTTAGAGACAGGGCTGCATCCAGGCTGCCGCTGTCCCTGCTGCCCAGACAGTGCTGGATAACCTGCTCTCCTACTTTCTGAGATCTCCTCGGGACTTGTCCTCTGAGGAACAGTCCCGAGTGGAGACCCACAGGGTTGTGACCTGCTCTGGCTGAGTTGCGTTGTTATTGGATTGCCCACCATGTGGCTGCACCATTTTCCACTTTTGTCAGGGGAGTCTGAGCCCTGTCAGCATCCTCTTACCACAGCTGACCTCTTGATATGTGCCAGTCTGGTGTGTATAACTGCTGGGCCTTACTTCCCGTGTCTCCGAATGTTCTTGCTAGGGACTATCATTGCAGGCCTATATTGTTTGCATATTTTCCTGTTGAATTTTCTTATTGTCTGGCTGCTTTGCATGAACAAAACTCTTATGTGTTCTAGACCGACCCCTTCCCTAGCTCCATATGCGGGTTTTGTCTCTGGTCATTCTGGTCACTCGGCTTGTCAGCAGTGTGTGTTATTGAATGAAGGTTTTGATTGTGATGGAGCCCCACCGTCTAATTATGTCTTTACAGTAGTGCTTCTTGGATCTTTGTTACTCCAGGTCACAGGTGTGTTTCATTCAGGGCTGAGCTATTCTAGAATCCCTCTGGATAAGTGGGCAGTGAACCCAGCTTTACTTTCCTCTGCGTGTAGTTCCAGGTGATTTTCTGCCACCACAATCACATAACAGTGTGCCCTTTCCCATCGAGTTGGATCACTTTCTCTTCCATCAAGCTTCTATGCATGTGTGGATCTTCCTTGTGCATTCTCCTGTCTGCTACACTGGTTTACCCCTCATGGTGGCAAATATACTGTTCCTATTCCATGTGATATTCACCGGTGTGGTGTTGCCAGTGTCTTGATGTGAGAGAGTGTACACATGGCCTAGGCTCTTACTCAAATTTTTGTATACTTTGAGAGTTTTATTTTTCTCCAAAACAGCCAGGAGTTCCTACCTGCAGGGGTGGGGGTAGACACAGGAGGAAGAGTCTAATGCCCAGAGCCCAAGGGTGGCCTGGAGCCTGTGAGGGGAGATGTGGGTAGGGACTTTATCCACTGGGCTGGCAAGTAGGAAAGAAGGGCATGATGATGGCAATTTCTCCTCACCTGTTACCATGGCCACCTCCCAGACCTTCTGTGTTGGGCTCAGACATTTGCAGTTATATCTCATTTTTTGTCTTCCTTGGGATTTCATGTTATCTCTGGGACTGCCCTCCTTATTCCTGTGTGACTGACTCGGTGTGGTTTCCAGGGAGCAAGGTGGTGGGCTGTGTTAGATGCCTAGCCTAGCACGCCTCAGCAGCCATCCTGCCTGTCTGTAGTGTAGCTCCCAGTCAGCTGCATTGGACTGTGTTGGAAATGTTGTGATAAGACACCATGACCAAGGCAGCTTACAGAAGGGAGACTTTACTTGAGGGTGGCAGTTTCCAAGGGTGAGTCCATGCCCATCATGGTGGAGAGCATGGCAGCTGCAGGCATGGTGGCAGAGCAGCAGCTGAGAACTCACATCCACCAACAAGGCCACACACACCTCTTCATCCTTCCCAAACAGTTTACCAACTAGGGACCAAGTATTCAACCTTATGAGCCTATAGGGACCCTTCTCATTTAAACCACCACAGACTCATCTGAGGTCGTTCCTACTGGCAAAAACTACTTTGTAGAAAGAAACAAAAATGACTTCATGTTTGTGGTTTGCTCAGGTTGTACTTGCTGCTTGCTTAGAAATGTATCTGATGAAGCTGGGCATGGTGGCACATACCTTTATTCCCAGCACTTGGAAGGCAGAAGGAGGCAGATCTCTGTGAGTTCCAGGACAGCTTGGTCTACATAGTGAGTTCCAGGACAGCCAGGACTATATATAGAGAGATCCTGTCTCAAAAAAAAAAAAAAAAAAAAAAAGCCTGTGGCTGCCTTTGGGAAGTGGAATTTTCTAATTCCTTCTTCTCTCTTTTTATAGGAATGAAGTGTTTAAAATTCACTGGTTGATGGCGGCCCTTCCTTTCACCAAGTCTCTTTCTTTGGTGTTTCATGCAGTATGTATTAGCCTTTGGGGTCATTTATGAAGTGAAGGATGTGCATACCCGATTGGGAAAATAAGTTAGAAGGCAGAGGAAAAGTGGGAGACGAGGGAAAGAATGTGTTTCTCATAGAGTCCCTTGTGCAGAGAACTGGCCATGAGGCCAGTGAACTCAGCCTCCTGACCTACTTACAGGCCACAGTCTCTCCAGAACACTGGCTTTTGTTCTTACTGTTTTTGAGACCATCTCACTCTGTAGTCCAGGCTGGCCTCGAACTCATGATTCTCCTGGCTTAACCTCCTGAGTGCTGAGATTACAAATGTAGGTCTCTGTGCAAATCAAACACACATCCCGCATGTTCCTGTCATCTGAAGACACTGTGCTCCCTGCTGGGTCGTTGCTGAACTCCCCTCATTTTACTTGGCACCCTTGTATTCCTGCCAGTGAAGTTCAGTATCAGTAAATTTTCTGGAGGAAAAAACCAAATCTTACAATGGCCAGGAGCCCAAGAACTGAGAACTGGTGCACATCAAAATGAGCTTGCCTGTGGAGCCAAGATCACGGCTTCCCTGATTTTGGGTCCGCAAGGTGTGTATAAAGTGCATGTGGTTGGCTCTCCTGCTACACTTGAAAATGGAGTCATAGAAGAAAGCAAAAATACACCCAGTTAAAACAACAGGGCATGACAGTTACTTGGGTAATTACCCCTTTGGATATAAGTTAACAGATTCTTGGGAGGGCCCTAAGCCACTTTAAAATCTAGATGCCATTTAGAAAATGAGGGCTTTCTGCCATGGCCAGCTCTCCCAGTTCTGTCAGAGTCTTCCTCATAAGTTACAATGCTTGGCGGTCCCTAGTGTCTAAACTTGGAGATTGTTGAAGTCAGGTCCCTCTACACAGGTCTTGTTACTGACCTATAACTATAAGCAGTAGGACTTCGAGGCAGTGTGTTTGACTGGGGAGTGAGAGCACTTGCCAGTGTAAACTCAGAGAGTGACCTGGGCCAAATGTTGGGTCTTTTAAGCCTCTGTCGACTTTTCTCAGTTAAGTGTGTTAGCACACTGGTGTACTTGCTGGTGACTTGGCAGTGGAGGTATTAGATGGCGGAGTGGGCGGGCACAACCCAGTCCCCATCCCAAACTTTCCTGGAGTCATATATTGATTCGCCCTGCACTGAGGTGCATGGCCCAGCCTTTCTGAAACACAGCTGTTTGATTTCAGATCGACTACCACTACATCTCCTCGCAGGGCTTCCCAATTGAAGGCTGGG
Organism: Chionomys nivalis; assembly: GCF_950005125.1. Taxonomy (NCBI): domain Eukaryota; kingdom Metazoa; phylum Chordata; class Mammalia; order Rodentia; family Cricetidae; genus Chionomys; species Chionomys nivalis. The sequence continues at coordinate 46,137,111 of NC_080107.1, forward strand.
CTGTTGTGTACTACATAACTCATCTGTAAGTATGCAGACCCACAAGACAGTGGCGCCAGTGTATGCACCATGAAAGGGTTTCCAAAGATGTTTACGGGCTAGAACTGGGGATGTGGCTCCGTTGGTAGAGTGCTTCCCAGGCATGTATGACTCCCTCTGCTCCATCCCCAGCACTGTAGAAATCAGGTATAGTGGTGCACACCCATGACCCTAGACTCAGAAGGTGGAGACAGCCAGGAGGACTTGTTCAAGATCATCTTTGACTGCATTTTGAGTTAAAAGTTTGAGCTAGCTTTGATTATGTAAGATCTTGTCTCAAAAAAATAATAAATAAATAAAAGGAAATTGGGTGGCTAGAGAGATGGCTCAGTGGTTAAGAGCACTGGCTGCTCATCCAGAGGTCCTGAGTTCAATTCCAAGCAACTACATGGTGGCTCACAACCATTATAATGGAATCCGATGCCTTCTTCTGAACCACAGGCATGCATACATACATACAAACAGAGCACTCATATATGTAACAAATAAATCTTAAAGAAAAGAAGAAGAGATTGGGGGTGTGTGGAACCATGGAATGAGTTGACAGAGTGACCAACAGGACTGGAGTCTGTAGGGCCTGGTGGTATCTGTGAAATGTTCTGTCTTCCAGTCTGAAGGGGGCGCTGCTGTTCATCACCATCGCTCTCATCGGCACTGGCTGGGCCTTCATCAAGCACATCTTGTCTGATAAAGACAAGAAGATCTTCATGATCGTCATCCCGCTGCAGGTACTAGAACTGTGGCTGACTTGTCAGTCCTCCCTGGCTTTGGACAGGACTCAGCTCCAGACCTGTCTGTAGGGAGTCAGCTCGCTTGGAGTCCTGAGCTTCTACCATTGCAGACTGCAGATAGGGGCTCCCTTTCTGACTGACAGACCTAGGCATCAGGAGTGTGCTGGAAGTCCTGGTGGCTACTCGTCTTCAGACAGAGAGCATCCTCAGTTGTGGTAGAGAGCTGCAGAAAAATGAGGAACAAATGCTCTCATGCCTTTGCTTCCTCTAGCAGAAGGTTTCTCTTCCTGAGTGGGCTCAGGTGCCCTCCACTGTTGCAGAACTGAGTAGCTTCAGAGAGTTTCCCTGCAGGGTGGGCATACCCTGCATGGTGGTCAACCCCCCCGGGCTGACATTTTTTAACTTACCCTGTGTTTGGAGGACCTGTGGTTTGCCTTACACCAGCAGTCCATGCAAGTAAGCAGAGACTGGAACTGAGGGCAACATGGCCTGGTACCTCTTCCCAGCTGCCTGGTCACAGCCATGCCTTTGGTGAGGTCAGCTCCTCCCATTTAAGACCTTAGCATAGGTGTGATTGGCAGGAGAGGAAGGAAGAGGGAAATTTCTGGGTCTGGGTCATCTCTGGGGGTTGATTGGCTGCTTGGTAGCATTCAGCAAGCAGGGAGAAGCGTGGGTTAGCTCCAGACCTGTGGCTTAAACCAGTTGTTGTAGGTTTTCAGAATGTCTAGAAGGGTCTTGTAATGGAGATGGAGCTTGACTGGTTGTTTAAGAAAAGGAATGTGGTCACAGATAGCTGTGACACTGTTGTCAGAGGAACCAGACAGGCTAAGGTCTGCTAGTGACCAGACCACCAGGGCCAGCTCCAGGCAGATGGGGTTCCGTGCCCTGCCATGGTTTGGTGGGTGTGTCATTGTTGGGGTCTGATGCCCCAACATAAACTGTTTTTCTCTCTCTGGACCAGCGTGGAGGCGCAGGAATAATTGAGACACATTTCACACAGCAATATCGGAAGGGAGTCTCAGGGTTCATTCAGATCCTGAAGATCACCCATGTTTATTATCCAAACACCTTTTATTCCCCCAAGGTAAACCGAGGTGGAAGTTCACTAACATTCTGTTTTTGGGGTAGCAGGACTACAGTCACGTCTGCAGCACTGTCACTAACTTGAAATTGACACCTCTTTTTAGGCATATACATAATTACAAAGCAAAGGAGCGGCGTATCCTGAGCTTTTGTTAGGGTTGCGACAGCCTGTCTGCAAGGGTATGTGCCTGCTTCAGGTACTAACCGTGGCCCAAAAGCTTGGCTGTCACACCATGTAGAAATATGGGCCTACATGTCATGGCAGAGCCTGAGTTCTCCTTGCACTCTGGGATGTTCATGCTCCTCTGGCAGATTCAGGCTGTTTTGTCCATTGACTCCTCCCCCAACTTGAGCTGGGTGTGATGAAGAACCCTCTGTTCTGCTGACTCCTAAAGGTGAACACGCAGGGCCACGTTGAATATCACCCCAAGGAAATAAGGATGTTTGAAACTAAAGATAAGGAAGTTAGTGTTTAGACAATGGGACTGGTCTGGGAAGGTCCTGACCAAGGTCTAAGCAGCTTCCTTTTGCGATGAGGAATATCAGAGAGTTTCTTTGCTTTTTCCTTTGTTTTTTCTTGTGGTACATGGCACGCAACCCAGGACCTTGAACAGGCAAGGCAAACACTCTGCTGAGCCCCGCCCTAACCCTTACCTGCAGCAGGAGTGAGTAAAGTGATGTTGAAGAGGATTGTGGGGCATGGCTCAGCATTGCCTTTCATGCAGTCTGTGTGAACTGGGTTGCGTTTATAGACTAGTCTAGAAACCAGCAAGCCCAACAATTGTCCTGTCTCCATCCCACTCTAAGCTGGGGTTACAGTGTGTTCAGGACCCCTGGCTTGTTAAATGGGTGCTGGGATCCAACCTCTGATCCTCACGATTGCTTGGCAAGCATCTTAGCTGCTGTGCTCTCTCCAGCCTCAACATGCCTCATTATCTCTGCATCACAGCTCGTGGGTTTTCTGGAGGAAGCATCACAGACCAGAAACTTCCGTGATGCACAGTGGCTTCTTAATTAAGCCAGCTGAAAACTCTTCATTGTTGCTGAGAGCCCAAGGGTGGGGCTAAAATCACAAGGCAAAGCCTCAGTTCTGGAAATAGAAGCAAGACATGAGGCAGATGAGCCTCAGGATGGGCTGTGTGGGTAGGGCCAGACTGGCTAGCCCATATGAGGAGTGGAGCAGTCTCATATCCACACTTCCTGCTGCTCCAACCTCTCTTCTCTGGATCAGCCACTTAGGAATTGCTGTTCCTGAGGACCAAGAAGTCTCAGGAAGAGCTGGGCCTGAGGAGGGTTGGAATCCTGGCTGTTGGATGTGAAGTGTCACGTGCTTAGTAGCTTTTGGGACTGCCTGAGGCTTTGGGTGCCAAAGCAAAGTGTTCCCATTACCCATGGCTACGTACCACCCCAGACTTAATGATTTGAAGCAACACCAAGTAGTAAATCTCCATTCTGGGGGCCAGGGATTTGGGGGGTATCTTTATTGGGTAGGCTTGACCTGCAGCCTAGTTGCAATCTTGGTGACTGGGGTTTGGGATATTGTATTCTTCACTGAGTCTGTGTCCTGGACTGGGCAGACCTGATGGGACAGAAGAGAAACAGCTGAGGTTCCTTGGGTATCTCTCTTAACACAATTTCTTCACCATTGCAGTACAAGGGAGTCAAACTACCATATGAGAAGGCTCAGGTTTCTGTAGCCCAGCAGAGGACCAGGAGGAAGCTGTACCCACTTTGGAAGTCAAGCAGCGGTTAGAACCCGTCACAGGCCTGATAGGTTCAGGGGTTGGCGAGCTGAGAGGCAGGGCTCTCAAGGGGCTTATGGGTGACAGTAGCACTGCAGCCACAGGGCGACTTCCCACTTCAGGCCACTGTCATAGCCACTTATGCCTTGGCGTCTTCTGTTGTAGGTGCTGGCAAATGTGGCCTACATCATCATAGAGTCTACCGAGGAAGGCACGACCGAGTATGGCTTGTGGAAGGACTCTCTCTTCCTGGTTGACTTGCTGTGCTGCGGGGCCATCCTCTTCCCAGTGGTGTGGTAAGTGACTTAGAAAGGCAGCACGCGTGAGGCCAGACTCACATGGGTGTCTGAAAAGACGACCCTGTGGACCCCAGGCTGTCCCAAATAACAGCTAGGGGTGGGATTCTGGGACTTCACAATACCCCAGGCCTTAGCTACTGAGAGTCACCAGGGGACTTCAACAGAGCTGGTCTGGCCCATAGGCCACAAGGCCCAGCTCTAACCCAGTCAAGAGGTTCTAGAAGGGAAAGCTTAGCGGAAGTTAAAATGTCCGCCAGAATTTGGTAAGGGCTAAGTAGGAGAATCCTTCTTCTTGCCGGTTTAGATGGAAAATGAGAACAGACTCTGACATAAAACTAGTGCTTGTTCTCAGGCCACCCAGGGGTTAGGGCACCGGAGAGTGACGTCTCTGACCCAGAAATGTCAGGCTTCCGGCTCGTGCTTCAGCTGTGTGAAAAGAGGTGTCATTGCCGTGCCCTGTGAGGGGGACAGTCTTCGTGAACCCTGGCAGAGAGGTGCAGGTGGAAAGAACAGGCTGATGACAGCACAGCTCCCTGCTCATCCTGTGTCTGGCTCGTAGCTTCTCCAGTGCAGTTCATGCTCTGTGAGTGTTGAGGGAGTGAGTCAGTGCTTTCCAGAATCCTAAGGTTGTCGGGTATACTATCCAGCCACTATATATTGAGAGCCTGGTTCTAGTTAGAGTCACCCCCCCCCCAGTCTTTGTATAACATAAGTATTCATGTTATATATGTTATATATGAATACTGCTGCTGGTATAGAGAACTAGGAGGGCTGGGATGTGGCCTTGGTGGCAGAGTTCTTGCCTAGCATGCTTGAAGCCATGGGTTTCTTCCCCAGTACCATATAACAGGCAGTGTGGTGCATCTGTAATCTTGGCATGGAGGAGGTAGAGGCAGAAGGATCCTAAGTTTCAGATCATCCTCTGCTACATAACAAGTTTGAGGCCAGATCCTGTCTCAGAAAAAAAGAAATTGGGGTGAGACCACTACCATGCAGTCTCCTCAGCTGCCCTACCATCCTGCCCTGTTACCATCAGGATGGCCAGTGCTGTTGTCAGGTAGTAAAGACCTTGCTGAGAAGCAGGAGTTAGGTCCTATTCTTAACGGCTGTCATTGTTGGAACACTAAAGTCAAGGGTCCCAGATGAGCATTGTCTTAGTTGCTTTTCTGTTGCCATGGATAAGATACCGTGACCAAGGCAACTTATAGAAGAGAGAGTTTATTTCGGGCTTATGATTTCAGATGTTTAAGAGTCCATGACCATCATAGCAGGGAGCATGGCAGCAGGCAGGCTGACATGGCATAGGAGTAGTAGCTGAGACCTCACTTCTTGATCTCTAAATAGAAAACAGAAAGTGCTAACTCAACCTCAAAATCCTACCTTCTGTGACACCCCCCTCCAACAAGACCACACCTTCTAATCCTTCCCAAACACTTCCACCAATTGGTGCCCAAGTATTCAAGTGTATGTGTCTATGGGGAGTGGGGTAGGGAGAGCATTCTCATTTAAACCACTGCAAGTATAGATCCACCAAACCACCAGTGGTCATTTTTTGTCACTTGATCATGCACTGAGAAGGTACCCAATGACGATATTCCTTATGGTGCACATCCTAAAAGTTGCTGCAAGAGATGAGATGCTAATAAATACGGAAGAGGCAGCATCAGTGGGCCAGTGAGATGATTCAGTAACTGCCAAGCCTAATGACCTGAGTTTCATCCCTGGAACCCACATGAGGGAAGGAGAAAACCAGTACCAGCAAGTTGTTTTCTGACCTCCACATGGGGGTGTGCATACACATACACATCAAGATTTAACTACAAATAAATAGCACTATTGAATTTCTGAAACATTTGATTCAGCCAGCCTTTGTTCAACAGCAACATAAACCATCTTCCTGCTGATAGCATTCGTGTGTTCATTTTCTCATGAAGTTTGGGGCAGCACTTTGCTGAGGTTTTTAGGTGTGATTTATCTGTAGATAACAGCGTCAACATTAGACCAGGAGCCCCACCCGCAGATCTCTGGCCTGCCTCCATTGTCCTTCCTTGTCTGTCTGCTCAGTGCAGGCTTTCCCTGTGGCTGTGAGTTGTGCCTGCAGCTCCAAGTCTTTCTTAGTTTGTCTTGTTCCTTGAGTGGGGATTCACTATGTAGCTCTGTCTGGCCTGAGTGGGCTCCTGAGTGCTGGGATAGCAGGCATGCACCACAGAGCCTGGCTTCATGGCATCTTTAGTAATGTTAATGTCCCCTTCCTGGAGCATAGTGATGGTGGTCATTTATTACAGCGCTGCCAGAGACGGCCGTTTCCAGAGCTGTAAATATTACCAAGTGCAGTGAGTTTACATGAAGCCTAGACCTGCACAGCTGCTAGACCTCAGTTAGGAATCAGCAACAGCTTTCTCTCGGGTCACTACACCCTGACAGGGCTGCTCAATATGTTCACTGTCTTCTAGGGACAGGGTGGCTGGGGGAATGAGAGCCAAGTTTTATGATGGGTGTTTCCACTGCCCCTCGTGCTGACCCGGATTCTGCCAGCAGAGGGCAGCCTCATCTCAGCTTGAGTACCATAAATGGCCAAATGTGGTCTGACAAAGAGAGACCTCTTGTGTTAGGGAGGGTGCTGTCCAGTCATCTGGTCTGACCCTTTTGGTTTACAGTGGGGGTTCAGGTCCCAAGCTACTAGAGCCAGAAATAGAAGAGAATGCAGGCTCCTCTACTAACCTCTGCTCTCCACATGGTCATTTTTAGGTCAATCAGACATTTACAAGAAGCCTCAGCCACAGATGGAAAAGGCAAGTTCCCTTGTGCTCCCTTGTGTCCCCCCCACTGCACTGGCATTTGTCCTGCTGAGAACTGGGGCACAGGACAGGCAGGAATTGGGGGTGTGGTGGGGAAGCAGGTAACAGAGACAGAGACAGTTGTACAGGAAGGCCTGGGGCAGTGGCCTTGTGTCCTGCTGTCCATTGTGATTGTGATATTTACATTTTAAAAAATTATTTAGCCGGGCGGTGGTGGTGCACACCTTTAATCCCAGTACTCGGGAGGCAGAGGCAGGCGGATCTCTGTGAGTTCGAGGCCAGCCTGGTCTACAAGAGCTAGTTCTAAGACAGGAACCAAAAGCTACGGAGAAACCCTGTCTTGAAAAAAAAAATTATTTAAAATTTTGTTTTGTTTTTGTTTCTTATTTTACATTTTTTATTCATTTTACATATGAACTATAGTTCCTCCCTCCTCTCTTCCCACTCCCCCCCCCCCATACCTCCCATCCACTCCTCAGAAAGGATAAGGTCTCCCATGGGAGTCACCTAAACCTGGCACATCAAGTTGAGGCAGAACCAAACCCCTCCCCTCTGCATCAAGGCTGGGTGAGGCATCCCACCATAGAGAATAGGCTCCAAAAAGCCAGTTCATGTGCCAGGAACAGATCCTGGTCCCACTGCCAGGGGCCCCACAAACAGACCAAGCCACACAAATGTCCCCTTTCAGAGGGCCCAGGTTGGTCCCATGCAGGCTCCCTAGCTATGGGTCCAGAGTTCCTAAGTTCCTACTATCTCAAGTCGACTGTCTCTGTTTGCTTCCCCATCATGATCTTGACCTCCCTGCTCATATACTTTTTCCTCCCGCCCTTCAGCTGGACTCCTGGTTGTTTTGTTTTCCCAGGCAGGGTTTCTCTGTGTAGCCCTGGCTGTCCTGGAACTCACTCTGTAGACCAGGCTGGCCTCGAACTCAGAGATCTTCCTGCCTCTACCTCCTGAGTGCTGGGATAAAAGGTGTGTGCCACCACCTGGCCCAAGATCTTCACTTTTCTAAACTAAATCCAGTAGAAAATCTTGTCTTGGTGGAATATATTGGGGTCTGGGAAGGGTCAAAGAGCTGTGTCCCACGGGTAGAGATGGCAGTGTTCAGCATCCTTCTGGTTACTGCAGCACACCCTGTGTCCATGTTTGACTTCTGCATTGCCTGGTGTCCCAGCACTTCCCTTTGTATTGTGGGGAGTGACCGGTGTGTTTCAGGTCTGCACTAGTTTGTGGACTGGCCCACCAGGTGGAGGAACAGTGCTCCTGGAACACATGAAATTGCTCAGCCAACTGCATTCCGGAGTTTTATTTCTGAGCCTTTGTTTTGTCTTGTTTTTGTTAGAAGAATATGGGTTCATTTTACAAAATGTAGAAAATAATATACTAGCTGCAAATAATTCCATAGGCTTGATAATTTATGTCAAGTTATTTCACTTTGGGGGTTGTTTTGTGTTTGTTTTAAAAGATTTAGTTATCTTTTTATGTACATTGGGGTTTTGTCTGCGTGTATGTCTGTGTGAGGGAATCAGGTCCCCTGAAACTGGAGTTACAGACAGTTGTGAGCTGCCATGTGGGTGCTGGGAATTGAACCTGGGAAGAGCAGCCAGTGCTCATAACTCCATCACTCCAGCCCTTTGTCTTTCTTTTCTGTTTTTGAGACAGGTCTCACTGGGTAGGACTGGCTATCCGGTCTCATAATTTTCTTCCTTGCTTGGTTTGGTGTTTCTAAATTAAGATCCACCGTCTTCCTTCCACTGCTTCTTCTAGCCTCTGCCTTCCCCACTTGGTCCTCCATCTTGTCTTAAGGCCCTGACTGTGACTGGAGATTGGTCTGTGATGATTCACCCACACTGATCCTAGCTGAGGATGGCAAGAAAGGGCTTGGCCTATGGCACAGCAGGTTCTGCAATGAAGAGACTCTACGGAGAAGTTATTTTCTGTCTAAAATGGTGATTCTCAACCTTCCTAACGCTGAAACCTTATGTTGTGGTGACCCCAGCCATAAATTATTTTCACTGTTACTTCATAACTGTGGTTTTGCTACTGTTATGAATTGTAACTATCTGATATGCAGATAGTTTTAGGCATCTCCTGAGAAGGGGTCAGGACTCAACCGTTGACAATTGTTGGTCTAGACCAAGGGCACATGGAGGTCATTCCTGTATCTTCCACTAGGTGGCGGTATGAGACTTCTGTATTTATGAAAACAGCCTGGCTTCTTCCCATGAGGAAGTGTATGCACAGGAGGGTGAGAGGCGAGATGAAGGCGTCATCTCCATAGGATGGTTTTGAGCTGGTCTGCAGTGTGTGTTTCACTCTGTTCTTTGAAAAGTAACTTCCATAGTCCAGGAAGCCATGTTCCCTCAGTGGAAGTCCCCACAGAGAAGCATGGGACCAGCGCTCTGCTAACAGGTCAGGGTCAGTGTCACCACCATATGGCCCTGACTAAGGGGCGGGCAATGTTCTTCCAGACCTTTGGTCCCCCTCTCTAGGATCTGGAGGCGCGTGGTCAGACGAAGCCTGGCGTCACCGCCTCTCCTCATCTCGTCACCCATTGATCTGTCACCTGGCCTCAGCGGTGACTTTGGCATGTTTAGGTGCAGTGCAGACTGCGTGAGCAAGAATGCTTTTCAGCATGGCTTCCGAGGAGTATGTGTGGGGCTCGTGTGCACCCCTTTGTCTCTGGATTGATTCCCTTTGGCTGAACTTGAGGAAGAGCAAAGGAAATCATTAAGGAGAAGCTGCCCGAGCCCTGCCTTTTTCTTTCCCACCACACACTGGGGGTTCTCTCAGGTCATCTGTCATTGCAGTCTGTAGCCTTGGAGGGGCATGGTGGTTGCCCATGCTCAGCTTCCTGCCAAGATCTGCTGACCACTTGGCCTTGGAACCTGCAGCCAGGTTCCTGCTCTCTCCAGTTCTCTCTGGTGTCATGACCTGACAGGACTGGCTTCTGAATACACTGCTTAACTTGATTGGTGGCCCCTACCTCTAGCTTTTACTTTCTGTTCCTGAGGGAAAGGCAGAGGAAGTATTCTAAAGAATCTTCCATTTTCCACGTGCTTCAGAAACATGGGGTGTGATTGGAGCTGTAGGCTGGTGGAGGCATGGCCTTTTTCTGAGTGGCTGCCATGTTCAAAAAGGGACCGTGGCCTAGGATGTCCTTTTAGCGCTCTCAGGGTCTTTGGGTCACGTTGGCTTCAAGTCTGACATTGTAGTGTCTTAGTCACTGTGAAGAGACACCATGACTGCAGCAGCTCTAACAAAGGAAAACATTTCACTGGGGGTTGCTTACAGTTTCAGAGGTTTAGTTCATTATCAGCATGGCAGGGGGCATGGTGGCAGGCATGTCAACATGGTGCTGAGAAATAGCTGAGAGTGACATCCTGATCCACAGACAAAGAGGATAAGAGAGCCTGGGCCTGGCACGGGCTTTTGAAACCTCAGAAAGTTCGCCCCGAGTCACATACTTCCACCAATAAGTATATGAGCCTATGAGAGCCATTCTCACTCAAACCACCACATGGAGCTCCTCACTGACAGGTTGAACAGCGATGCCTGTGCGGGATGGGGCAGCAGCCCCCACATCACAGCAATCACCGAGTTATTTTTACTATTTTATTTTCTGTGTGTGGGCATTTTGCCTGTGTGTGTGTGTGTGTGTGTGTGTGTGTGTGTGTGTGTGCGTACGTGCACCATATACATGCCTGGTGCCCTTGACAGCCAGAAAAGGGTAACAGATTCTGTGGAACTGGAGCTATAGACTGTGAGCTGCCACATGGATGCTGAGAATCAAACTGAGGCAGTGAGTGCTCTTAACCTCAGAGTCATCTCTCCAGCCAAGCCACCAAATTCTTTACTGGCATTACTTGTGGGGTGACCCAGGTCTGTGTCCTTTCAGAATGTCTGTGATGATATAGCAAGTAGTTGTATCAAGTCTCAGGCCCAGTGCCTGTCTTTATATCCAGTGTGGAAGGATGGAGAGGACACTCGGTACTGCAGTGAGTGAGAAGCCACGAGTCTGAAGAAAGGACAGCCCCTGTGTCACTCGGAAGTGAGTGAAGTGAACATGTCATAGAGGAAACAGCTGGCAGTGTTTATTGCCGGATACAAGTTGTGCTTTTGAGGACAAAGTACAGCATAGGAGAGTTCACGGCTGTCACATGAGCCAGTGTCCTAGTTCTTGAAACCCTCCAGGGCGTGCAGAAGGAACACTACCAGTGTGGAGTTGATTTAGAAGTGCTTCAGTGTTTGAGAGCAGTGCCGGTCACTGAAACAGTGTGCTCCACCTCATGCATGACGTCACACTGTGTTCTACCTGGTAGGTGACATCACAGTCAGGCAGGGACACAACTTCAGAAGGCAGAATCGGGGCCTTGTGAATGTTGCTTACCCCCAGGACACTTGTATTTATTTGAGATGTGCTAGCCCCCAATGGCTGGTAAACTTGAACTGTTTCTGAGTGTCCAGTCCTGTGCTGCTCTGGGTGTTGCCATGGTTGCGCAGCTGTTAGCACCGTCCGTCGCCAGTTCTCTAACTTCCCAAACTGAAGCTGTGCCCTCCCACTCCTCAACCCTTTGTGAATTCGGCTGCTCTGGGACCTCATGTTAGTGGTGTCTGCATTGTTTGCCTTTTTGTGTCTGGCTTGTTCAACTTAGCACAGTTTCCTAAAGTTGGTCCACATCATAAGCCTGGGTCTGAATTTCCTGGCTCTTTAGTGCTGACTAACACCGCATTATATGTATGCACCTTTTTTCACTCACCATCCATGTGTTGAGGGTCATTTGAGTTGCTGTCACCTTTTGGTTATGGTGGGCTTGGGTGTACACATACCTGTTTAGGTCTGCCGTGTTGTTTGTATCTGCTTAAAGGCACCGAATCTCATGGTCCTCCTGTATCTGTTTGCCAAAGTATTATCCAAAGTATCTGCACCATTATACATTCTTGCCCGGATTCCATGTTGGATTCTGACTCTTCCACATCATCACCGGCACTTTCTAGGTTTTTTGGTGTGTGTCAAGGATTGAACTGAGGCTCTCAGTGCTCAGCACTTGCCTACCCAGGGGGTGTGCATTCGTAGACCATTTTTGTTTGTATTGTTCTGTTGCCATCTGTTCTAGTTTCATTTCTGGTGCTGTAAAACCTATCCTGGTAAGAAGCTTTTAGAAAGGTAGAAAAGAAGTTTAGGGTTACAGTTCCAGGCTACAGTTCATTATTGGGGAAAGTCAAGGCAGGAACTTAAAACAGCACATTCACACTAAAGAGCAGGAGAATCAACATAGATCCTTGCTTACGTGCTTCTTCTCAGCCAGCTTTCCCCTCTCTTCCACTGCTCTGTACCTCCTGCATAGAGAGTGGTGCCTCCCACAATGGACGGGTCTTCCTACATCAGTTATCAGTCAAGACAGTCTCCCACGGGCCAACCTGACCTAGACTCACTGAGACTCTCCTTCCGGGTGTCTGTTTGCTACAACAGATGGTGGTTTAACTGTGGAAACAATTATCAGGCATGCCTGTGAGGATTATCTAGATTAGGTTATTGAGGTGGGAAGATCTACTCTAAATGTGGGGACCACCCTCCCTGTGCTGGGGTTTCAGGTTGTGTAAGAAGGAGAAAGCAAGCTAAACTAGCCTTTGTCTCTGCTTCCTGACTGCGGACACAGTGACCAGCGACACTGCCACTGTGCCTTGCCTGCTGCGATGGAGCAGGCTTGTGCAGCCGTGAGACAGTAGCTGCAGCTTCCTAGCGAGGGTGACGTGCTGCCTCAGTGTGCTTTCCCTTTGCACTTGCTGGTGATTAGTGGTGCCGTCCGGACTCCAGGAGCTCATTGGCCATTAGTATATCTTCTTTGGGAAGATGTTATTTCAAATCATTTGCCCGTGTTTTCACTGGATCATGCTGTGTTTTAGTTATGATCCATGTGCCTCTATCACATCCCATGTGCTGGGATTACAGACATGTACCACCACGCCCATTTTTATGAGTGCTGAAGATCAAACTAGACAACCTTAACAACTCAGCTGTATCCGCATGTTTTTATAAATAATACTGTATTTGACTGTAGCCATGACTGTCTGCAGTGGCAGAGCTGGGTAGTCACAGGGATTTGAGAGTCCATGGAGCTTAACATCTGCTCTCCTGCCCTGCACAGACAAAGTTTGCCACCCCCGGCTACTTTAGGCGTTTAAGAGATGTCATGCTTCAGACCACATATAGCATGCAGTGATCCTGACTGCTGGCCTGGCCTTGTGCTTCAGTGTAAACCTTGGTTGCTTTTAAGGCTTTGCTGAATTCCAGCTTGGTGGCCTGAGCTGTACTCGTCAAGCCTTAGACTGTTCTGCTGTCCTACCTTGCCTGTCATGTGGGACTGTGTACTTCTTGTCAACTAGTTAGTGTCTCATGGGAGACTGTGTACTTCCCCTTAACTAGTTAGTGTCTCATGGGAGACTGTGTACTCCCCCTTAACTAGTTAGTGTCTCTTGAGAGTCTGTGTACTTCCCCTTAACTAGTCAGTGTCTCGTGAGGGACTGTGTACTTCCTCTTAACTAGTCAGTGTCTTGTGGGGGACTGTGTACTTCCCATTAACTAGTTAGTGTCTCGTGAGGGACTGTGAACTTCCCCTTAACTAGTCAGTGTCTTGTGAGGGACTGTGGACTTGTCCTTAGCAGACACCTTTGAACATGGAGCAGAGCCCTGGCTTTAGTGGTTCGTGAGCACATTTCCCCCAGCTCTTTCACTTCGGTTCTCTGCGACAGGCTTGTCCAGCCTCAGCTTCACTTTCCACATAGGAGCCATGCATGATGCTGTGGGCAGCAAGTGAGGGCTGTTGCCAGGGGAAACCTAGAGCCTTGAGCTGGAAGCCCTCAGGGAAGAGGCCAAGAGAAGGGGAGCCCTCTCAGCTATACTTCCAAGTCTCTCTCCCTGCTGTGGGGACATCCGTGAAGCTGGGTGCAGCTATGTGCTTCCCTGCCCCACAGTGCCTTTGCATGCACTGTTGCTGAGGCCCAGCTGTTGGACCCTGTCACTTACAACGTGTTTTTTTTTTAAACAACTTTATTTTATGTGCATTGGTGTGAGGGTGTCAGATTCCCTGGAACTGGAATTACAGACAGGTGTGAACTGCCATATAGGTTTTGGGAATAGAACCCAGGTCCTCTGGAAGAGCAGTCAGTGCTCTTAACCACTGAGCCATCTCTCCAGCCCTAGAACAGGGTGTTGTAACAGAAGAGGCAAAGAAATGATTTCCTTTATTTGATCACAGAACATCGTCACGTTCCTTTTGACCCTGTGTGGCTAAGGACATCAGAACACCCTAACCAAAAGCCTGGAACTGCTTCCCAGGGTGCTGTGCTGGCTTCCTGCGGCCTGACAGAAGCTGCCTGTAGTTGTATTCTCTCCTGGTCTGTTCCAGGAACACCTCAAAGGTGCCTGTTTCTCTTGTGTCTGCAGACAACTCCTCCAGGGCTCCTGCGGGGCTCCATACTGTGGGGGCAGTTGTTTACACATTATCAGAGGGTTCAGGAGCCTAGAAAAATGTCAAGCACAGCAATCGAAAGAATATCTCATAAAGCTAGTTTAAAACAAACTATTTAATATGTTATTCACCAAAAATCTGTTTTTTTCCCCTCAGACACATTCAAAATTCCCAAATTGTTACCAACTCGTATCTTCCAACACTGTGAAATAATTAATCCCTTACTTAATGAGTAGTGAGTGCCATCTTGAGGTCAAGCAACACACAACCCAGAGCCCAGGGGCTTCTCCCAGCACAGACTGAGAAGCTGCGGATGGCGGATGCACCACTTCATTAAGTATCAGGAGTTCAGTGTGCCCGCTCTGTGCTGGCTGCCCCCCATGGCCTGCTTCTTCTGCCCCGAGCTGCTGGCATGTCTCAGGACTGCAGCTTATTCTTCCTGATTGATCACTGCAGTAGTGCAGGAAGGTCAGACTCTCTACCCAGAGATCATTGCTTGCATTGGTGGCCTGTGTTATCAAACAGGCAGAGGTATGACCTTCATCCTGGCTCCCTGCTGGTTGTAACTGCAGTGGAGAGCTGAGAGTGATGTGTGCTCAAGCTCAGCTGCTGTCTCTCCTGTGTCCATCTGATGCGCTTATTCTCTGCAGCTGCACGCTGTGCTGCTGGAGTGGTGGAGGCACAGCCAGCCAGTCTGGACTAGCCCTTTGTACCCCTCCTTGAGCAGTCTGATGATGGGTGGGATCTGGAGGCCAAGGGAAAAAGAGCATTGCACTCCCCTGCCCTGTGGTCTTTGAACTTGGGTTTTTACTTTAATGCCTGGGCTAATCCCAAACTTCTAGACTAGAGATTCTCCCTTGAAGCTCCTGAGAAACGAGCCATCCTCTAGGCCTGACCACCTGTCCGGCTGGCCCACTAGCATTTCTGTTGTTGAAAAGATGGTCTGGCGCAGGTGCACAGCCCCGATGGGTCAGCTCACCTTTGACATCTTTGGACTGTTGCTTGAAATGCATGTAGGAATAGATTTTAATCACTTTTCACACCCCTGATGGCTTGAGGAAAGTGTCCTGTGCTCTGAGTAACTTAGCTCAGAGGCTGTCTCTGAGCAACCATCTTATTGCCCTTACTGGCGGTTACAGCCCCTTTCCCTGTGCTCACTCCCCCAAACTGTCTGAGATTTGTCAGTGGATTTCCTCATGGAGGCTGTAGGGCTCCCGTTAACACTTTAAGGCCAGAGTAGTCCCAGATCTCCGGGGCTTGTCTCATTGCTGACAGTGATGGTGATAGCGAGGCTGTGCATAGGCCATGGGGCCAGCGTGTGAGCATGTGCAGAGCTCTTCTCTCTGCAGAGTGGGCTTGAGCTGCAGCTTAAGCAGATGGAGGGCGGGGGCTTGGCTCAGAGTGAGTCTGAGCAATTCATGCTGCTGGCAAAAACCTACTCCTTGAGCTTTTGTGTTTGAGTAAGAATTGCCTCCATGGCACAACAGGGAGGAGCAGGGGGAAAGGTGAGGAAGTCGTGTCTTAAGTCTGGGGCTTTCTTCACACAGGCAAAGATTAATAAGCTGTCCTGGGCTTTTGCTTCTGTGTGCCCTGTAAGTCATCGGTCATTGCTGAGACTGGCACTGGCCGTCACCAGCAAGAACCCTGATGACAGTGGTCAGTGGAGTGTAGGCAGAGGGAACTTGGTGCTAAGGACGGTGGCCTTGGGCTTGAGGCCTGGCTTCTCCACTTACAGACTGAGTCTGTAGCCTTCACCAGGCCAGATCCTTCATCCCAGACACATCTCTAAGGAGCCTGTGAGATGAAGCAGAAGAAATGGCACAGTGGGGGCACCTTCAGCAGACAGTGACAGTCGCGGTGGTTCTCCTTGTTTCTGGGTAGTTTCAAAACTATCAAAGGAATCAGCTGGGGGCAGGTGTGAGCAGTCTCTGGCCTTCTTAGGGGTTTAGTCTTAAGATTTGAGAAAGTTTAATTCTGTATATTCATGTGTGTCTGGGAGGGCGGGAGTTGGTTATGCACATGTGTGTGGAGACTAGACGATGCAATCAGATCCCCTGAAACTGGGTTTGCGGGCGGTTGTGAGCCAGCTCGTATGGGTGCTGGGAGCCAAACTCAGGTCCTCTGCAGGAGCAGCATATGCTTGCTTTTAGTAGCAGAGCTCCCTTTCCGATTCCCTTTTAGAGATGGTTTTGAATTTTTTGTCAACCTCATACATGTCTAGTGTATTTTGTTTACATCTGCTCCATCTCTTCTATCACCGTCCCTTCTGGAACCCTTTTCCTCAGCACATTTCCCTCCTTTCATGTCCTTCATTTTATTTATTTTTGAATTTTTTCTCCTAGTCTCTGTGTGTGTACACATCATACCTGTATGTGCTAGGGTGAAGTTATGAAAGTCAGCGGACAGCTCTGTTGAATCCATTCTCTCCTTGTACTGTGTGGCTCTCAGGGATGAGGTCAGATTGTCAGGTGTGTAGCAATCACCTTTACCTACTGAGCCATCTTACTGGCCCTTAATTTTATCTTATCTACTATTTGTATGTGTGCACATGCATGCATACATATACAAGGGAGTGGAGAACATGTATGAGCCACAGCGCTCCCATTGAGGGGAGTCAGGAGGATACTTTTGAGGAGTTTGTTTTTAATCTCAGACCGTGGATTCTAGGAATCAAACTCAGGCCCCCTTTAACCTCCTGACCAGCCCGCAGCAGAGAGTAACTTGCCTGTGTGACATGGTGTGGGGCTTTTTCCAGAACCATTGGCAACTCGCCACTGCTGCTCCCCCTCCCCAAGTAGCTGCCACCTGCTTTTTGGTCTTTTTGGTCACCGTGGCTTGAGGGAGGGCGGCAGTCTAGGGAAGGGCAGCAACACCTCCCGTAGCAGCTGTGTGTTAACTCTTGACCCGGGGGCATTGGCAGGAAGATGCCTTCGCCAGGCTTCAGGCTCCACTTGTGGCCCGTTTCCTCTGGGCAGGAGAACCTGGTGGGGGGGCTCTAACTCGGGGAGCCCTGGAGCTGTGGCCGTGCAGCTTGTTCCCCTCCCAGCAGAAGCTCCAACCTCCACAGCTGGGCCCAGGTGGTGGTGATGGCAGCACATGCCGTTAACCCCAGCAGGGGCAGGTGATCCTGAGTTCTGCAGACCAAGTTCTGAGACAGCCAGGGCTACAACGAAGAAACCCTATCTTGAAAACAAAGTAAAATGCTTTAATTACTTTGGTGCTCCCTGGGCAGGAGCCTCTGCCCTAAAGAAGCTCCAGATGAGGAGGAGGATGCACGGGTCAGGGGCAGGCATGTGTACTTACAATGGAGTAGGGGCTGGAACTGAGGGCTCCTGGCTCCCTCTGGCCTGCTCATTCTTTGACCATATTTTGCTACTGCAGTGTAGCAGAGTCAGAAATAGCCAGCCAAGCCTCAGCAAACTAGAACTCCCATGAGAGCCCAGGGAGCAGCAAGCTGTCAGCCTCCTAAACTCCCAGGAAATCTTTGGAAGAAAAGAAAGGGAGGCTTGGGATTCCAGGTTGTAACCTGCTCCTGGCTGCTCCTCTCATGATGCTGGGAGGTTTCACCTTGCGGCTGGTCCTCTGCGCTGTGCCCTGACTCATCAATTCCATGTAGCAGGCTGCACTGTTTCCAGGAGGGCCTGGGCATGCTAGCAGTCCCGGGTTCACATTTTGTTCCAGTAATACTAGACTCTGGGTTTCTGCCAGTCATTGTGGCCACCTTTGATGCAAGCTAGCCCCATGTAATCCTGACAGGATTCTGTTCAACTTGGAACAGCATCCAGGTGCTGAGCTGTTTGCTGCCTGTATTACCTTGCCGATTACCCCAGTGAGCCTATGGGTAGATATTATTGTTCCTGCCTTAACAGATGGACAGACTGAAGTTCAGACAGAGGGTAGATGGCTTGCTTAGTATCACATGAGTAGAACTGGCAGAAGAATTGAGGTTTGAACCCTGGACGTACAGCTCCACTGTGCTGTGTGTTCTGTGTTCTTCTGTCCTGCTCCACCTCCACTTACACACTTGCAGGGGTGGCTAGAGAGAACTGACTAACAGGGTTGAGGCCTGAGGGGCCTGGTGCCTGCCAGCAGCAGTGCTAACTAATGCCAAGGTATTAGCAACGATGTCTTCGTGACTGCTTTAGGGAATGGCCTGGAGCTCTTCACACATTCTTCCAAGACCAATTTGTCAGCCCTGGGAGTGCTGGGTAACATGGTAGTGTTCTATGTCCTTCGTAGTTCCCCATGGGACTCCCTCCTAGTCTCTGCCACAGTGTCTGGCTGAACCTGCTGCTTGCTGTCTTGACCACACCCAATCACTGTACGCCGGGGGGGGGGGGGGGGGGGGGGGGGGGGGCATTCACTCAGCTGGGCTCTTACTATTGGTTTTCTCTGTTAAAACCCTCAGAACCAGTAACGACAAGTCTTGTGTCTTTACTCTCTGTCTAGCCCTGTTGCCAGCTTCCCCAAGGTCTAGCATGCTGAGCCCCCTTCTCTTCCACAGTAGGGCCCATTGGTTCCTTCCCTGCCTGCCTGACTCCCCTGGAAAACCCTGCCTCATCCTCTGTCATCTCGTCCCTTTCCCAGCACCTCCCAGCACCCGGGACTCTTAAGAAGGAAAGCAGAACACCCCCTGCCAGGCAGTCACTTCTCTGGGTGCAAAGCTTCCATCTTCAGGACTCCTTCAGCCTGCAGAGTTTGGAAGAGAACTTGAGAGCACTAAACACTTTATGGCCTTTTAGGAAAAGAGAAAATTAGTGGTTGCCCTGGGTGACAAGGTGTAATGCCCTCAAGCTTTGGCTGGCTCTGCTACATTGCAGAGTGTGGTGGGACCTGGCCCTGTTGTGGAAACAAGATGTGTGTGTGTGGGGGCGAGTGCATGTGGGCAAAACCCAAGCTCTAGGATAGTCTGATTCACCTCGTGTGTCTCAAATTTAGCATCTGTCCTCAGTGACATCCCTCCCAGCCTCTGGGTGTCCCCGACAGCTGGGATGATACTGCAACTGCCCAGAGCACTGTTTGTACCCAATGCCTCGTGCAAGTCAGGACTTGGTCAACTAGTATTGACTGGACAAACAAAGGGTGAGAACCAGAGAGCTTGTTTTAAAAAAATAACAAAAAAAAAACATGATTCTCAGAGGTGCAGAGTTGAGAGTGTTGGGTAATCTGCCAGTTGTCACCTCCCTTGCTTGCTAGGTGTGTGTACTTGTTCCTGCATGCATGACCACACACACACAAGCCCACACGAAAAGCCAGTGTGTCTCTGGACTTTGGAAGTCTCTGGAAAGGCTGCCTCTCAGAAGACCTGGCAGCACCCTTAGTTGACAATCACCTTGATGACTTAGGGTTCCTGGAATCTCTGTGGGCATCCTAAGCTTCCTTCCCCCACTCATCATGAGCCAGAGGGGAAGGGAAGAAGAAATTTGAATGTCTGCCACCCACAGTCCCATTCTTAAACTGAATCAGTAATTGAATGCTGTTAAGCAAAATTAATTTGTCTCCTGCAGGAAGGCAATGATGAATGAAAGGGTTGCTAATCGGGGAGGAGCCAGGCTACTCTCTGCGGTCATCAATATTTCATAGCTATAGGCAGTGTCGGAAGCTGGGTGTCCCGGTGTGGCTGACCTTGAACATTCTTGAAGGGAAAGCTTAACCAAGGAGCCTGATTTCCAAGTAGTTAACTCTGAAGCCTGTAAAGGAAATGGAAGTGAGGTTTCCCAAGTGCACCTGAGAGTTGTTTGCATTTGCCCCTCTGAGAGGCCCTCAGATGGGTGTGTGGGCCACCCTGGTCTGCTTCTGGCGGAGGGGGCAGCTGTCCCACAGTGCAGCGCAGGGCTGGAGATGTTAGCCCTGACCCTTGTCTTTACTGAGATCCATTTCTGACTAGAGTGGCCCATCTCCTGAGTGAGGTGTCGCCCCAAACAGTTGAGAGATTGATGGCATCATGCTACTGGCCAGGTACTCAACTTGTTCCTTTTCTTCTTTCTATCTATCTATCTATCTATCTATCTATCTATCTATCTATCTATCTATCTATCTATCTATATCACTCTCTCTCTGTCTCTGTGCGCACACGTGTGTGATTATCACCTCTGCACCCACAGGGTATACAGATACAGAAGGGACATGATTTTTAAAATCATACATATATGATATAAATAATATATATATATATATGATTACAAATCATGTCCCTTCTGTATCTGTATACCCTGTGAAGTTCAAGCACAGCACTTCAAACTGCTTAGGGCTGAGGAGGTGTTTTTGCCTCAGAGCAGTCTGGCCCACATAGTAAGACTTTGTCTCCATATGGACGAATGGGAGTAGGTGGCAGGACAGGTGGTTGGTGATTGGATGAAAAAAAAAGTTAATGCACTTTTTATTCTCTTCTTTGTAGCTGCCATTAACTTAGCAAAGCTGAAGCTTTTCAGACATTACTACGTCTTGGTGAGTAAAACACAAAACTAAGTCTGTAAATAAGATCAGTGTGCGGGCCTGGGGACAACAGCCACCGCACCTGGACCCACCAGTGGCCTCACAACCTCACGTCCCCTCTCCTAAAGTGGCAGTGAAAGATCTGGGTTGCTGCTTTTAAGCCTTAGTGTTAGAAGTGTCTTTAAATACTTAGGAAAGTAGCACATACACTTCGTGGGAAACCAGAACTGCAGGAGTGTGAGAGTGACGGGGTGTGGGTGGGTGTGTGGGTGTGTAGTGTCCAGGATAGTATGTGATCCCCAAGTTCTAGGCCACACCCAGTCATTCCCTGACTTGCCCTTTCTGCCCACTTAGGAATATGGGTTCATCCCTGTGCTTTCCTGCAGGCTCCCCACAAAATTTCTGCGTGTTCACCACTCTCTCCGTTGCCAGGCAGGAGCTAGCTGTATTGCAGTGATATATCCCTTAAAAACAGAAAGTTGAGGCTGGTTTTGTTGTGTTCCATTGCTTCTCCCTCCCAAGAGCTGGGATTAAAGGTGTGCATCATTGTGTCCAGCAAGTCAATGGTGAACATAAAGCCTTGTGTAAGTGTAGCCCCGTAGCCCCGTGGTGTGAGCACATTATTTCCTTGACTCCCACAAGGAAGCTTGACAGCTCTGCTCGAGCTGATGTTCAGATGTTGGAGGTGGCAGCAGAGAAGCAGGGCGGACGCCCATCAGCTGCTGCTCTTGTCCTTGCTCGCCCCTTCTCATTGTCTATTTTGTTTATACGGATCTTGTGTCACCACAGAGCATTTCCTGATGCCTATGACGATACAGAGAAGTGGTTCTTTGGCAAGACCAGGAGACACTGTACCTATACTGCCTGGCCTGCAAGCCTAGCCAACCCTAACCTGATCTGGTGTTCAGTATGGCCTCATGGCCAGTTCACTGAGGCCTCATCACAGGGAGAGAAGGTGTTAGCGGCTTGGGCGTGTGGTTCCATATGTCCTGGAGTTTGGGCCTCAGTTGCTCATTGTGTCGTCCACGTGCTCCCCATGGGACTGTTTCGCTGTAGCTGCTGGGAACTGCTCCCAGGCCTGGGGGTGAAAGCAGTGCCCTTGGAGACTGACACCAAATGACCTGCATGTGGGTGGTGAGAAGGGTTAGAACAGCCACACAAAGGGGCTAGTCTCCCAGGGCGGATCTGGTCAGTGTCTTAGCCACTGTGAGGAAGACGTGTAGAGCAGAGCCTCCAGCTTTCCTTGCTGAATTGGTAACCAGGGCTATAGACCACATCTTTTCCTTCTGGGAACTGTTTTCTGCTTTGGAGGTAATTAGTGGCAGAAAGCAGTACTCTAATTTCTGATGTCCTTCTTCTGTAGATCGTGTGCTACATTTACTTCACCAGGATCATCGCCTTCCTTCTCAAGTTTGCTGTTCCATTCCAGTGGAAGTGGCTCTACCAGGTCTGCAGCTCTGGGGGGCAGTTTGGAATTTATAGCTTAAGATTGCGTCTGACTTTCCTGGGGATGACTGCTAAGACCTTCCGTCTCCTCTGCTCTCCAGATACAGTGATCTGTGTGCCTAGAAGAGCTGTTGGGTTACATGAGGGATCTGGATGTAATTGCATTATTGATTAATTCTAAGTATTTGAGGAGAAAAGCCTCAAGCAGAGCGAGATTCGCTCTGTGTAATTAGAATGTATTCACCTTCGCCTTCAGTCACAGAGCCTGAGTGGTTTTGAATTTAGTTCTTCATGATTTAGTGATTTGTTTTTTAATTTTGGGTTTTTGAACCTATTACTTTTATTATGATTATGAATTATCTTTGTAAGATACTAGAACTAGTCATGGGTCACCGAGTGCTACTGTGCAGTAGGGCCTTTGTTCTTGGGACTGGAGAGGTGACTTAGAGGTCAAGAGCACTTGCTGTTCTCCCAGAGGACTCACAGTCAGTTCCCAGAAACTACATAGAGTGGGCAACTCACAATGGTTTGTAAATCCAGCCCCAGTGGAGCCAACACTCTCTTCTGGTCTGTGCAGCCACTGTACAGGTGTGCAACACACGTAGACAGACACACACACACGCATAGATAAAAAGTACAATGACAGTCTTTTTTTTTTTTTTTTTTTTTTTTAAAGAAGGATTAATTTACTAGAACCCCCACCCCATGCCCCAGCTAGGCAGGTGGCTCAGGTAGTAAAGGTGTCTGCTGCCAAGACTGATGACCTGAGTTTGATCCCCCAGGACCCACATGATGGAAGGAGAAATTGCAATTCCATAAGTAAGTTGTCCTCTGACCTCCACACTCAACTCCACAGTGTACACACACACACACACACACACACACACACTATATTAATGAAAAAGAAAGAACAAGTAGGACAGAGAAAATATAAAATGAACCAGTGTGATGGAAGACTATAACCCATTATTTGGGAAGCTGGTGCAGAAGGTAGTGGGTTCAAAGCCAGCCTCATATAAAAAATAGTGGGTTCCCATGGATACGCCTCAGTGTCCCCTCTGGAGCTGTTGCTGTTGGTGCAGCATGTAGACTGAAGGAGGCAGCAGCTTGTTTAGTTCTCTTGCTTTCTGAAGAGCAGTGTTGCTAATTCTTTTATTTTGGGGTGGATTTTAAATTTGCAGCTGCTGGATGAAACAGCCACACTGGTGTTCTTTGTCCTGACGGGGTATAAATTCCGCCCGGCTTCAGATAACCCCTACCTGCAGCTCTCTCAGGAGGAAGATGACCTGGAGATGGAGTCTGTGTAAGCTGTCCCTCCCTCCCTCCCTCCCTCCCTCCCTCCCTCCCTCCCTCCCTCCCTCCCTCCCTCCCTCCTTAACCTTCTCTGAACTGAAAGGCATGGTGTGCAGTGAGTCCCCTGCTCTCAGCATTCTGCAGCTTAGAGGTGGTACCTCTCTCTATTTTTAGCAGAAGGACACGGACACTGGAGCCCCTGGTGTGCTTAGCTAGTTTGAAGTGCAGTGTGTGCCAGCCATTGCTCAGTCTTGTCAGAGAAGATTAGAACTTTCCATCCTGTTAAGTGTCACTGGAGCAGCTCCCAGTGACCCAGTGGCAAGAGTTTGGAAATGTTCTGGGCCAGTTTAGAACCGCTGTCAGGCTGCAAGCATTGCTATTAGTGTTTGAAAATGACGTCTTCTGAGTCACCACAGGTTGACAGCAGGGGACACCTCTGACAGCATCTGAGTCACAGGGTTAGGAACTACGGGCCCTATTTTCAGGAAAGGGTCATTTGCCAGATGGGTCATCACCGTGCCAGCTCTGACTCTGAGGAGCTGGGCTGTGTGTGTGGTGGTCAGCTCAGGACAAGACTCCCTGGCCCTGCCCCATTGCCTTTATCCTCTCCAGCTCAAAGGCTGAGGTATAGCCCAGGCTGGGCTGGCAGACACATGAGGCCTTAGGGCGGCTCTTCGTGCTAGCTGCTCCACTAGGGCGGTGAGTGCAAGGTGGATCCTGGCCCAGACCCTGACCACATCTCATCCCCCACGCCCCCCATGAGAAATACTTTTTCCACACAATGGGAAGAGCCGGAGAGCCTCCAGCTGAACCTTTTGCAGAGGTAGTAGAGACTTTGCAAATGGCCTTTGAAAGAGGCACAACACAAGTCAGCCAGTGGCCCTCCTACTCCTGCCTGCAAGATGCTAGATGCTTGGCTAAATGGTGAGGTCATAGCGTCCTCTGCTGCGTGGAACTATGAATGGGTCCCTATGTTTCTTCCTAGATCATTGTACCTTGGAAAGGGGATGTGTGTGTCTTTGTGGCGATGATTTATTTTGTTTTTGGAGACAGGGTGTCACTGTGTATTTTTGGGTGGCTATGTGAACCAGGCTGGCCTCAAACTCACAGAGGCCTCTGCTTCCTGAATGCTGGGATTAAAGGAGTGTGCTACCGTGCCTGACTTTCATGGCAATGTTTAAAGTCTGACTTTGGTGTCAGTGTGTTTGAAACTTGGGAGGGAGGTGGAGGTGCAGAGACTCCAGCCCTGTAACTAGAGTGCACATTCTACTGTCTGGCAAGGCAGGGGGAAGGTTGGAGATGGAGGTATAACCCTTTGGTGCCCTCAGTTTATACCCCTGTGACAAGGAACCAGAGCTCAGGCCATGCACACCATGACAGTGACAGGAGCGCTGCAGTGGCAGGGGCTGCATGCCCAGTGGTCACACAGGCTTATTTACTTAGGGCGCTGGCATCACCAGTGCCTCAGTGCAGTCTGGGCTCTCAGGGAAGCTCTAAGACTGCCTTAGCTCAGTAAGGACACTGGAATGGGACCCCTGGGACATAGAATAGAGCTGAGCTCACGGACAGACCGTATCTAATATACACAAGACATCTAAGGAAGGAGGGAGAGAGGCCAGCTGGGAAAGGGGGGCTGCTCAGAGAGTTCTGGAGATTGAGAAGCTGTGGAGGCAGAACAGACCCATGGGGGTCCTGCCACCTGCCTCCTGCCACTGGTGGTGCTCTCTCAGAATAGGAGAATGGCACAGCACCTGGGCTGCCATCCTTCTGCTCAGGAAGACAGCAGGCTTGCTCTTTGTGTTAGCTGCTCCGCTAGGGTGGTGAGGGCAAGGTGGCACCTCTTAAGTCCTCCACAAATAACTCGTGCCAGAGGCAAGCAGAGCTCTGGCCTCAATGTTCTAGAAAGTCTTTAGCTCTCTAAGGTGATTCTTCTGTAAGAGCAACTAGGCCTGACCTACCACAGATAATGTAAGAACTGTGTCCTGTGTCCTCTGCCTTCCTTTGCACACCCTCAGGACAAGTCCACAGTCTCCTAACAAGCCTCACGAGTGGGTGCCCCTCCCCAACTTGTGTGACCATATCCTAAGTCATTTCCTTGTCTTGTTTTCTTCTGTGTAGGAGAAGCTTCCATCCTTGTGCTGGCCCAGGCTTTCCTGTGGAGCCTGTTGGCTATCATCCTTTAAGGCCTATGGTTTTACTGTTCAGCCTGTGAAGGAAGTTGCCGGGGCTTGCTTTCCCTTCTTGTTTCTTTTACATGTCTCCTTGAGTCTACCAGTTTTGGTTACAAACTTAATGTTTACAAACTTAATGTTAAAAATGAAAGAAAAAGCCAGGCGGTGGTGATGTACGCCTTTAATCCCAGCACTTGGGAGGCAGAGGCAGGTGGATCTCTGTGAGTTCGAGGCCAGCCTGGTCTACAAGAGCTAGTTCCAGGACAGGAACCAAAAAGCTACGGAGAAACCCTGTCTCGAAAATCCTAAATAAATAAATAAAGTCATTAATAAAAAAAATGAAAGAAAAAAAACCCCAGTAAGTTGAAAAGTACTGGGTGACATTTTACTAACTAGCATTGTGAGTGTCTGCCATGCTCCTCACATCCTTACTGTCTGGTTGCTCCTGACCTGGGTTCTGTGTAGGGGAGTGGGAAGGGCCTAAAGTCTCCCCAAGCTCCCACTCCACGGGGAGGCAGAGAATCTGATGCCCAGGATTCTCATAGCTAGGCCTCTCACAGTGTAGCCCCTAAGTATGTCTTAGGCAAAGAAACAGATGTGTCCATGGCAGTTTCAGCCAAGCTGTCTGCTTGCAGCCTGCCGTAGTGGACAAGCTGTGATCATGGACTTTGGATTTGGGGAAACACAGGGGCAAATGTGGAGCTGGCAAGGGTCCCCAGCAGACTTCTGCTCTTGTCACACTATTGGCTGGCCCTCTGGGATGTGCTGCTCAGACCTGCTTAGGAGCTGTGACCTCCAGAAGGGTGCACTAGAGTTCCCTCCTGCACAGTGGTCCATGAGAACAGACTGGCGGCTGTGGTGTGGGCTACTGGACAGATGCTAAGAGCGTGCATGGGAACAGAGCTGTGTTCCCTGTGACCCTGTGTCCCGCCTGAGGCTTTAGGGTGTTAACTCCACACCCAGGCCCGGCAGCAGGACTGTCCTCAGGGTGAGTGAGGTGAGTGACTATTCCATGGACCCAACCGTGTGTCCCTCAGCTGTTCCTCTTGGTGCCACTGCTCAGTCCACAGGGGCTGATGTTCTCATCTTGCCTTCTCTTCTTTCTACACATCCTCAGGGCTGCAGGATCATCCTAGAGTGCTTGTCAAGTATAGGCTCTGTTGCTGCTCAGAGGGAGGCCACAGCCCCTAGAGGGGTGAAAGCAGCCACCCAGGCCCAGCAGTGCAGGTGGGCACTAGCAGCTGTCTGATGACACTTAGCTCTCAGGAACACAGCTCTTGGAAGCCTGAGCTGAAAGAGGATGAAGCTGACCAGCTAGGTGAAGAGCAGGAGGGGGGTGGGAGTGAGATAATTGTGCAGAAGAGCTGCGCCGGGCAGCAGCAGCATGGAAGAGAAGCTGAGGGCTTCTTGCAATGGCGGGGGAACATCAGACCATGAGGAAGCAGTGTTAACTGTCCACAGGGCAGGGTTTTGAGCCTGTGGTTCTGTCCTGTACCTTGGGAGTGACTGTGTGTAGCTGCTGCAGGTGTCCGTCCACTACTTAACTTTCTTTTCTGAATGTCCCATAACCACAACGATAATATGAATATGGTCTATAATTTCTGGCCACTGTGGTGAAAGAGAGAAAAATTCACATTGGCAGTGATGACAGCTTGCTTGGAGACATGAGGAATCTTCTTTTTCCTCGTGGTGGTTCTGGAAGGGAAGATTTCTCTTTATACTTAGGCTTAGAAAGGTCAGTGGCCTGCCAGCACCACATAGCACACCATACAGCGTCACACTAGCGGGAGGAGGCCAGGTTTCTACCTTGGCCTACAAGAAGCTTTCTGCAGGGTTACAGATTCCCCAACATTTTGACTTCTCTTTTTCAGAGTGACAGCATCAGGAGTGACGGAGAACATGAAGAAAGTCAGGAAAGTGACCAATGGCGCCGTGGAGCCCCAGGGTGACTGGGAGTGCACCGCATGATGGGCCCCGCTCTGAGGATGCACTGTCAATGAGAACAGCCTAGTCACAGCCCTGTCGTGAGCAAGCGTCTTCCTGACAGTGTGGCATCTCCCAACAGTGACACTCCATACCCACAGCACAGCTCAGTGCGTGGACATCTACTTATGTACTCTTAGAAAACCTGATGGCGGTGGGCTCCAGGCAGCTAGGACTGCCCCTCAGGGAGGGTAGGAGCAGAGAGGAGGGGTAAAAGAGAGTCCATCTGGGGTCTCCACAGGGGAACCCCAGTGGCTGCCACTCAGAAAGGCTGTGGTGGTGGGAAGGGCAGGCTGCTGCTGCTCACAGGACTTTGGAGGCTGAGGGTGTGGCTCACTGCTTGGCCAAGCCTTCATGAGGCTTGGGTTCAATCCTGGTACCAGGGTGGGGGGAAAGAAGTTACTTTGGGATGTAGGCAGGTGTCTACCAAGAACACAAAGAAGAGATTGCCTTTGGGGAGCAGCAGCGACAGAAATGAATGGAATTACTTTAGAAAGCCAAATAGTCACCCTAGGTGGTTTGAAGCACTTGTCCAGAGCCACTGGCCCCAAGCACCACTCTAAATGTTGTCCCTCTTCTAACTAGAGGCCAGCTGAGAGGGCCCATTGCGTTGCTGTCCAGGCCACTGCCAGCACTGCAGCCCTATTGGTGAAATGGTTGTCTCTAGCGTGTGTGAAGGGAAGAGGAGCCTTGAGGCTCCAGAAGTGCTCTCCAGACTCCAGGCCCTGCCTCTCCAGAGCAGCCGCCTGCCTTCCTCTCCTTACTTACCCCTGTGTCTTCTGATCAGCATCAGAGAAAACAGGAGAGTGTTCCTTAAGGAGCCACTGGGGGCCGGAAGGGCTGCAGCTAAGCAAATACTTAGGAAAGACTTGTTCCACATCTTGCATGGGCCAGGCAGGGACTTCTGAGCCCCAACCATATTGCAAGCATGCGTGAAGGAAGTGAGCACAGCTGAGCTGCTCATGCTCAGAGACTTGAGGCAGCAAGGTCTGTTCAGAGCCTGGGCAGGAACACCGGCAGCTGCCTGCATGGGACAGTGCTGCAGCAGAGGCGAGCTCGGAAGGCATGTGACCCAGGGCACAGGCGACCAGCTCGGCACCTGAAAGCGGCTTAGTGCCCACGACTTGTCGGTGAGTCACAACTTCAAGGAACGGGCTCTCTGGGGTGACAGCTACTACCTCCCATTTGCCTTCAGCGAGAAGACACCTCTTCTACTGTCCCGGGGTGAGCAGGTCCCTCTCCACCACAGCTGGTCTATCTGGAGAAAAGTAGCTAGGCCTGAAGGACCCCTTAAGGGACCTTTTCCTCCTTTTTTGTTTTGTTCTTGTTTATTTGTTTAAGGTATGTGATGGGAAGGGAGTTGGAGAGGAGATGGGGATAGTTTTAAATGCTTTCTTTTCTGCACATAAGAGCTCGGCCAGCCCTGCAGAAGCTTGTTCCTGTGGTGACATCTAAGCCTGGCCCTCAGAGGGCGGGCTGCTGCTTCCCTGCAGAAGACATTGTTGAGTAGGTGCTAGACTCACAGAAGGTGAGGGCCTCCCCAGGCAGGATTTTTTTTTTTTTTTGAGACAGGGTTTCTCTGTGGTTTTGGAACCTGTCCTGGAACTAGCTCTTGTAGACCAGGCTGGTCTCGAACTCACAGAGATCCGCCTGCCTCTGCCTCCCAAGTGCTGGGATTAAAGGCGTGCGCCACCACCGCCCGGCTCCCAGGCAGGGTTTTTATGAGGGGCCTCAGTTGTGGATTTTAATAAAACTGTTCAGTGGCGAAAGCAAGAGGGGAACTGTGTACCACCTAGCCCACTGGCCTCCCTGAGTGACTATAGGGGGCAGCCTGGTCCTCCCACAGCGTGGGTGCACAGGCGGGAAGGTGAGAAGTCTGGAATGATGGGATCAAAAGCCTAACATGGGGCTGGGAAGACTGGCCCAGAGAGCCCAGGCCGTGGAAAGGGAACTTGTAGCTCTTTATCCTGCACTGTAAATGCGTCTCATCTCCCTATCTTGAGAGCTGTGGGCCAGCATTCAGCGGTGTCCTTGGGTAGAAGAGTCTGGTTGGAGTCCAGTGCTGCCTAGTTGCCCCAGCTTACCAGCTGCTCTCTGCAGCTTGAGTCTCAACGCACCTGGCTGCACACAACCGTGCTTGAACGGTGAAGCCCTTGTGTTGGAGAGACTGAGCAAAAATGGGGTGCACATTGCACTGCCGCTGTGGTATTATAGCCCTACTTTCTGTCCCCCCACCTCTGCCTTGCCTGTGTGAGGTGTCCGTGCTTCCTTTAAAAGTGCTGTGGACTGGAAGCTGTAGGTTGTGACATTTAATAAAGTGTGGATTTTGTTAGAAAATTATTTTTTGACCATCAGGAGCAAGTGTTAAGCTCTGAGCCCTAGTTCTTAACA
The DNA here is from genome assembly GCF_950005125.1 of Chionomys nivalis. Lineage (NCBI taxonomy): Eukaryota > Metazoa > Chordata > Mammalia > Rodentia > Cricetidae > Chionomys > Chionomys nivalis. The sequence goes on from NC_080107.1 coordinate 46,166,994, forward strand.
GTGTCAAGGACTCAGTCAGTTCTTTTTTTTTGGGGGGGGGGAGTTTCGAGACAGGGTTTCTCTGTGGTTTGGGTTCCTGTCCTGGAACTAGCTCTTGTAGACCAGGCTGGTCTCGAACTCACAGAGATCCGCCTGCCTCTGCCTCCCAAGTGCTGGGATTAAAGGCGTGCGCCACCACCGCCCGGCTCTCAGTCAGCTCTTATATTTGACTAGCAGAGTTCTCTGTTCATTCTCTCTGGAGAAACAACTTACTCCAGGGTCAAAGATCCTGCCTCACACCAGGTCTATGTCTGTCCAGTTTTCCTTCAGAAACCACTTGGAATAAATGCCTACATGTCTCCACTCTCCAACCTCTGCCTGCTCTCCTGAGGTGCTTGTGGGCTTTCTGCTCTTCTTGACCTTCCGTCTTCCTTCCCCTCCTCTTCTCTCCCCTCCCCTCCTTCTCCTTTCCCTTATCCCCTGCACCACTGCCCCACCCCGGCGACCTTGCTTTCCCATTGACTCCCTTAGCCCGCCCTGGCATACTGACTGCAGGCCTGGTGCACTGCAGCATTGTCTGCCCCAGAGCGCTAACTATGCAAACTAACACTGATTGCTGCTCTGTACCACGTGGTGGGCTCCCCATACCTCAACGCCTGTTGGCTCTTGGAATGGAGTCCAAAGCCAGTCTCTGCAGAAGGGGAAGCGCGACAGAGATTTCTGTGTTTATTTTCAGTGGCCTCTGGTCACCTCCCTTGTCTATCCCAAAGTGTGTTCCTCGAGGAAGCATTAGTCTGATGAGGTTGCTGGCCCAGTTCCGCATACCCAAGAGGACAGCTGAGCATTTCAGCCTCCCTCTGCCAAGCTGCTGATCCTCACGGGAATATCCTAGACCCCAGCCCCAGCCCTGCTCTCATGCTCCACTGCCCACCTCAGCTTGTGCTGGCTGTGACCTGCCCGGGCCCAGCATTTCATGGTGCCGCCCAGCGACCCACCCTGCCCACTGCTGCTGCCTTTCCTCTCTAGAGTTGGGTGAGGACTTTATTTGTATCCCTTGGCTGAAAAGGTGTTAATTTAGAACAGGCCAGTGTTCTCGAAGATCAGCCCTTTACTCCAGCTTTCCAAGGCCGCCCTGGTATAAACCTGTAAAATACATTCATACGAGTCTTGCTCATACGTGTACCACCTAGAATGTGTTCACAGGTCGTAGGCCAAGGAACCTATACCAATACCCCGGGGCCTCTTCTGTCCTGTAGGATGTGTTTCATGCTTTAAAAACATCATAAATTGGGGCTGGAGAGATGGCTCAGAGGTTAAGAGCACTGCCTGCTGTTCAGAGGTCCTGAGTTCAATTCCCAGCAACCCCATCGTGACTCACAACCATCTGTAATGAGATCTGGTGCCCTCTTCTAAGCTGCAGGCACACATGCAGACAGAACACTGTATACATAATGAATAAATAAATCTTTAAAAAAATATAAATTTAGGTGGCCCTCTACCTGGGCAGGGGCCCACCTCCCTGCTTCCCAGCGTTATAAAGAGACTTCACCAAGGGACGGGACCAGCTTGGGAGCAGACATGATCATGTTATGTCGGGATCTGGCATGATTCTGACAACAAGGAGATTGCAGATAGGCCACTGGGGAAGGCACACAAGTTCCTGGTGTGTCTGTAAAGAGCAAAGTGAGACAGATTCACTCCCACGACAGGATGCTGAGTCTGTGCCATAGACGGGGAGCTGGAACGCCAGCCTTAGCATCCATGCGCTGCCTCCCTCTGCAGAGGGCCAGATAGTCTGTCCACACGAGAGCTTTCTGATTCCTAGGCAGCTTTTCTGGATGACCCATATAACAGGCGAATAACCCAGAGGACTTATTTGCAGGAGGTCTTATGGGCCTTTGTGCCTATTCAAGTTGGGATGCTGGGCCACTTAGTAATTGTAGCATTAACCACTGGCCATTTACAAGCATGGGGTATGTGTGTGTTCAGGATTGGTGGGCTGGCCACTGTATGGAGGCAAAGCAAACATGTCCAATAAAGATTCCATGCTGGAGCTCGTGTCTGTGATCCCAGGAAAACCTGGTACTCCCTGTCTGCTTTCTTGTGACTCAGTGGTTCTCACCCTTCCTAATACTGTGATCCCTTAATAAAGTCCTTCAGGCTGTGCTGACCCCGGCCATAAGATTATATTCCTTGCTACTTCATAACTGTAATTGTATTACTGTCAAGAATCGTAATGTAAATACCGGGTGTAGATGGTTTTAGGTGACCCTGTGAAAGGTCACTCACCCACAGGTTGAGAACTGTTGTGACTCCTTCTTTGTGATCTGTGCTGATGAGCTGGCTGCCTTCCGTCCACTCTCGCTGCCAGTAACCCCACCTGGCAAAGCTCTGCCACCAGGGCTATGGTACAGATGCAAACCTCTGAGGTGCAGTCATAGGAGACTCCTGGTCAGGATTCAGCACTGCTGTCACCAAAGGGGAGGTGACAGCAGAGATTTGGGGCCAAGCCCCTTCTGAGACAGGCTTCCTGGTTTTCCAGAAGCTTTGCCGTCATCCCCTGTGGGAATCAGACATTTGGGTCAGCACAAAGTGCTTCACTGGACGTGTTTTCAGTTGACAGGCACTGTTCATACAGTAAAATTCTTTCCACACAGTCTGGGCTGGAAAAGTGGCTCCGTGGGTAAAGTAAGTGCCAGCCATGCAAGCGTGACATACAGAGTTTGGATTCTCAGTGCCCACATGAAAACCAGCTGTGGCGGTGCCTGCCTGTAAGCCTCATACATGCGGAGCGGGAGGATTTCCAGATGCTGGTCAGTGGGCCCTAGGCCCTGTGAGAGACCCTGCCTCAAAACAAGGTGGGGAATGGTAGAGGAGGGCACTCAGTCAAGATGTGACATGCACAAATACACAAACACTACAAACAGAAAAAAATAAAGCGCTGAAGTTCCCAGTTGTGAGAGTGGTTCTGAAGCCCCCACCACAAGCTGCCGCCTTTCGGAGCTCCCACCGCTCCCACACTGCATCACTCCAGACTCTCTGCTCAGAGCTGCTCCAGGGTGAGCGGCCACTAGGGGAGCCTGGTCTTGAGGTCTGCAGACACAGAACCTGGGGAAAGCTGTCACTCTGCCTGTGCCACCCAGTCAGCAGCCAGGCCCAGATCCACGTGGAGAAAGAGCGGAGTCCGGTCCCGGCCCAGAGTGGGGGCTCTGGTTTCTTCTGCACAGCTGCAGTAATGGCGGACACGCCTTGTTTCCGCAGAGCCTGAGGGTCCATTCTGTTGATTTTGCTGCAGCAGAGCCTCCACTATAGCCCTTGTCAGTGATTGTTGGTTGGTAGAGGTGTCAAGAGCTAAGGATGAAAAGGAGGGACCGTCTTAAGACCCCAGAAGGAGAGAAGGAATGGGAACTGGCATTGGTATGTAAAATGAAAAAAGACAAAAAGACTCCAGAGGAGAGAGTGCTGAGGCGGGAGAGTGGGGGTAGCAGAGACCAATAAAGAAACAGCCCTGGGGATGAGGAAATCCAGCCATTCTCACTCCCAGGGGCACCAGGTGCCCTGCAGGGTCCAGAGTTTCTGATTCTGAAGGTCGTCAGGGCCTGAGACTGCCTCCTAGCAGTGCTGGACAGGGTTGATGAGACCGTCCTTGTGTGTGACAACACTCTGGTCGGGGCCTTTAACCCAGAGGTGGTCTCTAGCTGGCAGGTGAACATGGACATCTAACAAGGTGTGACTACCTAAGTGTCACACGGTGATGGGCAGGGCAGAGGCAGGACACAGCCTTTGTGGCCTCTGGCTGTTTTCCTAGGGCATCCCAGCTAGAAACGCTGATGCTGGGCTGTCTGAACTCTGACGCCATAGACCCAGCTTGGCGTTGGGAAAAAGGAGCCTGCTCTCTGACCCACACTGCTCTACACACTGAACACTAGAACCGCCTTTACTGACTGAGCTCCAGCGCTGGCCTCGGCCTGGGCAGTCAGTGTATAGTAGGGCTGGAGAGATGGCTTAGCTGTTGAGAGCACTGGCTGCTCTTCCAGAGGTCTTGAGTTCAGTTCCCAGCAGCCATCTGTAATGAGACCTGCCATTCTCTTCAGGCTTGCAGACAAAACACTGTGTACATAATATATATCTTTTTTAAAAAATGTGTACAGTATAGCCGGAAAGATGGCTCAGTGGTTAGGAGCATTTGCTGCTTTTACAGAGAACCTCTAACCTTTCAAAACTTCTGCTCCAGGGGCCTGATGCCCTCTTCTGACCTTGGGCACCAGACACTCATGTGGTGCACAAACACACCACAAGTGATCAAATCACTCATATCTTTTTTTTCTTTTTTATTCTCTCTCTCTCTCTCTTTTTTTTTTTTTTTTTTTTTTTTTTTTTTTTTTTTTTTTTTTTGAGACAGGGTTTCTCTGAAACAGTCCTAGCTGTCCTGGAACTTACTCTGTAGACCAGGCTGGCCTCGAACTCCATCTGCCTCTGCCTCCCAAGTGCTGGGATTAAAGGTGTGTGCTGCCACCACCTGACTTCATATTTTTAATTTTTTTTTAAAGTTCATAGTGAATGCTGACTGGTGCAGGAACCCCCTCAAGGACCCAGGAAGGGTCATACAACAATCCCAAAGAGGAAATAGAAAAGCCACTGTGGGTACAGTGGTCAGTGCACTTGTCCCGTGCCTTGCTTCTTCCCAAACCTGTCAACACTGTGGCTCATCCTTAGCTGGTCCGGTCAGATGGCAGCCGGCCTTGGTGGGAGGTGTCATTGTATTGGCTGATAGGCAAAGAGCTGACTGGCCCGAGTGATGTGAGGGCTGGGCCCTTCTGCCGTCTGTGTTCTCTGTGTTGGAGCATGCTGCATTGTGGTGCCATGGTCCACACAGCTGTCTGGCTCAGATGTGCCTTCCTCATGGACGCTGCTGCCTTTGGGTCACTCCATCAGGAATCTGTCAGATGAACAGATCAGTAGCTATGTGCTCCTTCTGGCTCCCAAGCAAAGCACTGAGTGTGTCCTGTAAGGAGGCCATGCTGTGTGTCACCAGGGGCACCTGGTGACATGACATTGCAGTCCCCTTGGACTTTGAGAAATCAGCCCTGGTCCCTGGTGCTGGTCTGTCTGCCCCAAGAGAAATTTTCTCAGTATCTGGGAAAGCAGAAGTGACCCACTTAGGAACGGCAAAGGCATGGCTGACCTGCATAGAAGTAAGCCTGTGCCCATTCCCCAGGCCTAGAGGCACAAGCTAACAGCATGCCTCCTCAGCTCTTCTAGGTGCAGTAAAGTGACTATATCAGTCAGCTCCAGCCTGTGAGGGCTGAACATGGCCTTCTAACACCTGCGAGGCCAAGGCTGAGCACGAGCACCTACATCTGGCTTGCAGTGTTGGGAGACAAAAGACAGAAAGAGCCACGAGGACCTGTGTGGAGCCCCTACAGATAGGCTGGTCTCTCTGACCTGAGTGGCTTGGGCACAACAAGACATTCTTATCCTGTCTGTAGACTTTTGCCACCTGCAAGTCAGACTCCTGTCTGAGTCATCTTGCCATTCCAGTTTCCTGTGCCCTTCCTTGTGGTGGGTCCTGGGGCTCTGCACCAACTTTCACCCAGGGCAGGCTCCTCCATTCTCCTCAGGCTCCCTGCTAGCCCAGCTTTCGTTTCAGTCTGGAGCTGCTCTGAGCTCCTGATGGCTTATCCTGCTACCTCTTGGCACTTTTTTTTGAAAACACATCAAAGCCACATTCCTTCCTATCCCTGGGCAAGGTGACCTGAGTGGAAAGCCTGGTCCATCCTGGCCCTGTAGGTCAAGCCTTCTCACTCCTCCCCCACTGCTACCCCTTCCCAACTGGCACCCACCTCCAGTCTTGCCCTGTTGTGTATGAGCCAGCCAAAATGATGTCAGAAGCACCCGCTCCCAGATTAAAATATGAGTATGTCTATGGAAGGTGCCAAATCAATACACAGAAATAACTGTGGAGTGGGGTCTGTGTGTGTGTGTGTGTGTGTGTGTGTGTGTGTGTGTGTGTGTGATGTGGCAGGGCCTGGTGACCCAAGCTCAGTCCCCAAGACTTACATGGAGGATGGAGAGGTCTGACTCCTGAGAGCTTTCCTCGGCTGCTGTATGGTGTGCTGAGCATGTTCATAAACAAACAGCTTTTACATTACAACGATTTTAGACTTCAGGAGAGGCTCAGTGTTTACGCTGCTTGTGGCTTTTCTAAGAGACCCAAGTTTGGTTCCAAGCACCCACACTGGTGCTCGGAACACCTGTAACTCCAGCGCTGGGAAATCCAACATCCTCTTCTGAAGCCTGAGGGCATTGCACTCCCATGTATATATTCATCCACAAAATTAAAAGGAAATCTTTATAATTAGTTGTAAAGAAGTCCAACTGGCATGGGGGTGCATGCCTGTATTCCAGGCCAGCCAAGTCTGCACGGTGAGACCCTGTCTCACAAACAAAAAGATCCGTCATTGTTTGTTTATTTTGTTTAATATTTTCACTTTTGGTTTTTCAAGACAGGGTTTCTCTGTGTCTTTGGAGCCTGTCCTGGAACTATCTCTTGTAGACCAGGCTGGCCTCGAACTCACAGAGATCCACTTGCCTCTGCTTCCCAGGTGCTTGGATTAAAGACGTGTGCCACTACCACCTGGCAATCCATCATGTTTCTTTTTTTTTTCTTTTTTTTTTTTTTTTTTTTGGTTTTTCGAGACAGGGTTTCTCTGTGGTTTTGGAGCCTGTCCTGGAACTAGCTCTTGTAGACCAGGCTGGTCTCGAACTCACAGAGATCCGCCTGCCTCTGCCTCCCAAGTGCTGGGATTAAAGGCGTGCGCCACCACCGCCTGGCTTCCATTTGTTTCTATACATTTTTGACCAGTAGTGCAGAAGAAAACAGTGCCATTTTACTAAGAAGAATAAAACACTTAGGGAGAGGTTGATACGTGGAAACTTTATTCTAAAAATGATCAAAACAGTTTGAAGCGACCAAAGGAAAGCCGTCCTCATGGATGGGCAGAGGCAGTGTCATGGAGATGGTCATGCTTCCAAACAGTGAAAAAGACCAAACATAAAAAGCCCAAATAGCTCAGTGGTTAAGAGCATTGACTGTTCTTCCAGAGGACCTGAGTTCTATTCCCAGCAACCACATGGTGGCTCACAACCATCTGTAATGAGATCTGGTGCCCTCTTCTGGTGTGCAGGCATACATGGAGGAAGAATGTTGTATACATAATAAATAAATAAAATCTTTAAAAAAAAAAAAAGCCCAAGTACTCCCCAGCCCACCTGACTACAAAGTGAGCATCATCCCCACTTCCCTGCTGGCTGCTCTGTGCCAGCTCCCAAGCGGGATCCACACACCGGTGAGATGGCTCCAGAATAAAGTGCTTGCTGTGCCCGCTGAGCATCTGAATTCAGACCCCAAGCATTAAGACAAAGCCAGCTGTGGTGGTGTACACCTATCTAACCCCAGAGCTGGAGATGGAGACAGGAAACTCTCAGGCTTGCTGGCCATCCAACCTAGCTGAAGCTGTGAGCCCCAGGTTCAGTGAGATCAGATAGAGTGTGATGGTATGCTCCCCAGCACGCAGGAGGCAGAGGCAGGCAGATCTCTGAGTTTAAGGTCAGCCTGGTCTACAGCATGACCTCCAGACCAGCTGCTGCTAAAGTAAAGAGAGAGAGACGCCTGACATCCTCTGGTCTGCACATGTGCGCACACTGGTAAGAGCATCCCCCACCATCAAATGTATTTCAAGAGGCCCAACTTAGCAAAAGCAATGTTAAAAAGAATTATTTTAGGATCTGTAATTCCAGATACTCAGGAGAAAGAGGCAGAAGTACCAAGGCCAGCCTGGACTACAAACTAACTTTGTCTCACAAACAAGCAAGACAATTGGAAGAGTCTGTATTTGATTTGAAAATTTACTGCAAAGCAGCAGAATCCAAGCAACATGGTGCTGGTGCACAGTTAGACACACAGGTCAGTGAAGAAGAATCAAGAGTTCAAACATGCAGCACCTTAATGTAGTTGCTAAAATGATGCAGCAATTAGGAGACAGAAGAAACCCCATACCCTGTGATAGACATGAATTCCTTGCAAAACTGGTTCCACAAACACCCAAAAAACATGTAACCTGGATTGACTCAAAATTGGAATCTGAGTGTGACTTACAAGTCATCTCCACGTGGAAGCAGGGAAGCACACTGAAGTGGTTCCAGGTACTTGGGAAGCTGAGGCAGGAGACTTGCTGGAACCCAGGAGTCTAAGACCAGCCTGGGCAACACAGCAAGATGCCCTTGTTGAGAAATGATGAAGTCAAGCATGGTGGATTACCTGGAATCCCAGGACTCAAGAGTTGAGGCTGATGCAGGAGGATTGCTGTGAGTTTGAGAGCATCCTGAGCTACATTAGTTTTTTCTTTAAAAAAATAAAAACAAAATAAATAAAAAGATTGGTGAGAGCCAAACACTATCCCCTGGGCAATCTTCCCAGCCCCTTAAGGGTTGCCAGATACGTATTTATAATCTTCATCCATTCATCTCGCTCTGTAGTGTGTGTGTGTGTGTTGCAAACCTATAAGTGTGGATGCACATGCGTGTGCATACAGAAGCTGAAGTAGTACGCTGGGTGTCATCCTCTCACTGTCCACTTTATTGCCTTGAGACAGGGTCTCTCAGTTAAGCAGAAGCTCGTGAGACAGGGTCTCTCAGTTAAGCAGAAGCTCGTGAGACAGGGTCTCTCAGTTAAGCAGAAGCTCGTGAGACAGGGTCTCTCAGTTAAGCAGAAGCTTGTGAGACAGGGTCTCTCAGTTAAGCAGAAGCTCACTGTTTCTGGCTGACAGGAAGTTCTCAGAGCCACCTAACTCCATTCCCCAATGTTGAGCTCAGGCACCCACAGCCAGGCCCAGCCTTTCACATGGGTGATGAGAATTTTAACTCAGGTTCTCATGCTTACAGAGCAAACACTTTCACCTATCTCTCCTTCAACTCTGTTGTCTGTGTCTGTCCATCTCTCTTGCTCGCTCTCCTGTGAGATGAGATGACCTTTTATTATGTCTACTTTCAGCTATTATGAATCTGCAACTGTGAACATTAGTGTGCAAATGGCTATAAAACCCAGCTGTTCTTCCTTTGGGATCTATACCTAAATGTGAGCTCACTGGCTTATATGGTAATTTTGTATCTAATTTCTTAGAGGACTTGCTTTTCATTTCCTGCTACAAGGTTTCAGGTAGCCGGGCGATGGTGGCGCACGCCTTTAATCCCAGCACTCGGGAGGCAGAGGCAGGCGGATCTCTGTGAGTTTGAGACCAGCCTGGTCTACAAGGGCTAGTTCCAGGACAGGCTCCAAAGCCACAGAGAAACTCTGTCTCGAAAAACCAAAAAAAAAGGTTTCAGGTAGCTTTTGGATATTACTTTGTTTTTAACAGCAGCCATCCAGGTGAGTAAGAAGTGGGAAGGTATTACAGTTTTGATTGACATTTCCCTGAGGGTCTTTTCATGTACTCATTGGCCATTTATAGACTTATAAAGATGGCTACTCCATCCTTTTGCCATTGTTATTAGATTTTCCATTGCAATTTTAAAATATACTATATAATAATTACCATCTTAATTTTTAAAAATTTTATTTTTGCTGGGCATGTCTCATAAGCCCCACATTGAGGGCCATCTCTCCTATCCCATGTCTGGGTGACAACATCAGCAGGATCCCACACGGCTTATTTGGCTTATTCATTCATCCTTACTTGGAGGGAAGCATGGGGATTAAGAAAGAGATAGACAACTGATAAAGTCAGGAAGGCATCTAGTAAATACTGGGATTCGCCTCGCGTTTATTTCTCATAGGCTTTTTATACCCCAATCCGAAGAGAAGAGGGAAAGCAAGAGGCTTCTTTACCAAGATACAAAGAACAAAAATTACCTTCTCAATACTCAAAGCATCAAGTAGCCACACCCTAGGTCAAAACCTCCTGTTAGAGGCCACACCTGAGGTCAAACGTCCTGTCATATAACCTTGAAGGAGCAAGAATAGGCTGAACTCTCTGACCTTTTGTTAAGGTGGACAGGATCCACTTATGTGGTACCCTGCATATGGTGGTGCATACTTCTAATCCCAGCACTTGAGAGGCAGAGGCAGGTGGATCCCTGTGAGTTTAATGTCAGCCTGTCCTACATAGTCCCAGGCTAGACCCTGCCTCACAACTGATTTCACTTTTAGTCATGTGTATGTGTAGGTGGGTACACAAATGTGCAGGGGCCCGTGGAGGCCAGAGCATCCGGTCTCCAGCTGGAGTTACAGGTGGCTTTGATCCGCTGGATGTGGCTGCTGGGATCCCAACTCTGGCCCTCTGCAAGAGCAGCAGGTGCTCCTAACCACTGAGCCATCTCTCTAAACCTTAAACCTTTTAAAATATTTCATGCAATTAAAAAAAAATGCTCATATAACTTAGACCGGTCTCAAGCTTACTATGTAACTGAGACTGACGTTGACTTCCTGACCCTAATGTGTCTACCACCACCTCACACCCAAGTACTGGGGTTACAGGAATATACCACCATGCCTGGCTCTGTTATAGCCTTATAAAAGATTTATTTTATTTTTATTTACGTCTGTGTATCTTGTGTCTGTGCATATGTGTGTGCAGGTGCCCACGGAGGTCAGAAAAGGGCACCAGATGCTCTGCAACTGTAGTCACGTGGGGTTGTGAGTTGCCTGACATGGGAGCTGGGAACTGCACTTAGGTCCTCTGCAAGAGCAGCAGCAGTGCCCTTAGCAGCTCAGCCATTTCTCCAACCCCATCTTAGCCTTCTCAGTGCACAGTTCAAGAGTGTGAATACCTTTATCCTGCGGTGCAGCCAGCCAGTCTCAAGAGCTTGTTCATCTTATAAAAGCTGATGCCATGTCTCCATTAAAAGTCTCCATTTCCAGGCCAGGCAGTGGTGATGCACGCCTTTAATCCCAGCATTCTGAGGCAGAGGCAGGTGGATGCCTGTGAATTTGAGGTCAGCCTGGTCTATAAGAGCTAGTTCCGGGACAGCCAGGGCTGTTACACAGAGAAGCTGTGTCTCAAAAAACAAGCAAGCAAACAAAAAAGTCTCCATTTCCTCTCTGTCCCACACCCCCACCATAGCAGTTGAGGTTTTTTATTTTAATTTTCCCCGCTTTGTTGCTATTTGTTTTTTGAGACAGGATTTCATGTAGTTGAGGCTGGTGTTAAATTAGACAATCTAAGAGTTGGACAAATTGTGGGGCGGGGGCATGGCTAGGTAATAAAGATGCTGAACCTCCAGAGTGGCTGTCTCCTTCCTCACCCTCCTGGCCTCAGACAACAGCTTGACAACTTGAAACAAAGACTTGGCGACACTTTTGCTCCCTCCGTAGCAGCACACACTCCAGCCTCCACCAGCCCTGCTGATGGACCAGCCAGCAAGTTCAAGGCCGGATCAGGACGTGTTTACACCAGATTTATGGCCCTACCTACTCTATCTTTGTTCAAATCAACAACCCTAATTCTGTGAGGAAAAAACCTCTCAAAGACCCCCTAAAAGTCCCAGTCCTGGAGTGAGTAGGTCCTGTATTTCAGGTTCCCAGGGCCTCTGCATGCTGGCGCAGATGTGGGCATTTCCCCAGCTTTAATCACAGCCTTTCTTCACTGGCTGATTCTGTCTGTTGTGCCTGGGATTCCTCCTGCCTTCTATTCCTTAGCTGGCAGAGGAAATGACCTGATGTGGGGCTCCAGACAGTGATGGAGTCACTCTGTAGTCAAGGACGACCTTGAACTTCTGATGCTCCTGCCTCCACCTCCTGAGTGCTGAGGCTTATGAGGTGTCACTCCCCTCTGTTTTAACCTGACATTCATTTGTGTTTGTCACACTCTAGATGTTCTTTATAGATTTTCGTTATCAATCCCAAATCAAGTCTAAAATTTGTAGATTTTTTTTCCATTCTGAGTTTTCATGTTTTCAATAATGTCCCTTGATACACAAACATTTTAATTCATTTTTTTACTTAATTTTGGAGTGTGTGTGTGTGTGTGGTGTGTTTGTGTGTATGGTATATTTGTGTGTGTGCATGTGTGGTGTGTTTGTGTGTGTGGTGCGTTTGTGTGTGTGCATGTGTGGTATGTGTGTGCATGTGTGGTGTGTGTGTGGTATGTGTGTGGTATGTTTGTGTGTATGTATGTGTGTGTGGTGTGTTTGTGTGTATGGTGTGTTTGTGTGTGTGCATGTGTGTGTGGTATGTTTGTGTGCATGTGTGGTGTGTTTGTGTGTGTGCATGTGTGTGTGTCTGTATAGAGTTGATGATGCCCAGGTGGAGGCCCGAGGAGAGCTCTGTGCACTTGCCTTTCTTCATCCATCTTTATGCAGGTCTGTCTCTACGTAGGTCTGGAGATCAAACTCAGGTTGCCAGGCTTTTGCAGCAAGTCATTACTCTCTGAGCCATCTTACCAGCCCCATTGAAACGTTTTGGAATGTGATTTTGTACAATGTAGCCTCAAGATCCTCTTACCTCTGTCTCCCAAGTGTTGAAGTCACAGGTGCGGGCCATTGTGCCCAGCCTTTGTTTGAAATTTGTACACGTTCCAATGTATTGATATTTTTTTCTTGTTCTTATGTTTTAGGGTCATATCCAAGGAATATTTATAAACTATAATATCATGAAGCTTTTCCTATTTTCTTTTGAGTTTGAATAAGTTCATTCTGGTGGCGCTGGGAACCCAGGGCCTTGCACATGCTAGACAGACTCTCTACCACTGAGCCACATCCCAAGGAGCCTCTAAGAGTTTCACTATACTGATTTTTACATAGAGGGCTTTGGTCCATTTTGAGTTATCTTTGTATCTAGAATAAAGGAAGGCCCAGCTTGACCTTAACTACATACCGTTGGCTGCACACAGTCCTGTTCCCATTAAACTGTGCAGCCCACTGATGGGGCAGTTCTGCATATCTGTGGGTGGCCAGTGAGCACATAGATGTTCAACCTCATCCACAGAAATACAAAGGAAAACCGCTGTGCAGTGCTAGTCTCGCACACTAGGAGAATTGCGATCAGATGGTGAGGACAGGGAGAAGAGATAATGCTGGCCGGATGCACCGTGGGGCAGCTGCCTGGAGAGCATCTTAGCAGTTGCTCAAGAGACGAGTGTGCAGGGTCAGGGAGAGGGCTCAGTGATGAAAATGCTTTTGGTGTAAGCTGAGGACCTAAATTCAATCCCCACTTAAAAATCTGGGTGTATGACACACACTCGTAACTCCACCACTAACTAGATTGGCAGAGGCAGGAAGATCCGGGGGTTTGCTGCCCAGTCAGACTAGCAAATTCAGCAAGCTTCAGGTTTAGTTAGAGATTACCCCAGAAAACAAAGTGGAGAGCCATAGAGAGACATCTGACAAAACTCTGGCCTCTCCACGTGCACACACGGGTGCATGTGCGCACGCACACACACATACACACATACAAATAAACCTATTTTTAAAACTCTGTTTAAAGGTGACAGAGATGGCTCACTGGTTAAGAGCACTTACTGCTCTTCTAGAGGACCCAGGTTCAGTTCCTAGCATGACATAGGTGGGTCACAATGCCTGTAGCCCCAGCTCCAGAGGATCTGAAATCCTCTCCTGACTGCAATGGCACCTGCACTGACATGAACATAGCAGAAACGATGGTGGTTTAAATGAGAATGACCCCCCCCCCCCATAGGTCCCTATATTTGAATGTTGGGGTCTCAGTTGGTGGAACTATTTAGGAAGAATTAGGAGGCGTGGCCTTGTTGGAGGAGGTGTGTCACTGGGGTGGACTTTGAGTTTTCAAAAGCCCACACCAGCCCTAGTCCTGCCCTCTCTCTGCCACCATCTTCCGAATCAGATGCAAGGCTTGCTACTGCTCCAGCGCCGTGCCTGCCTGCTGCCATGTTTCATGTCATGATGATCATGGCCTAGCCCTCTGAAAGCGCAAGCAAGCCCCAATTATTGCTTTCTGTTATAAGCTGCCTTCGTCATGGTGTCTCTTCACAGCAATGAGTGACTAACACACACACACACACACACACACACACACACACACCAATTTCATTTATTTATTTATTTATTTATTTATTTATTTATTTATTTATTTTGGTTTTTCAAGACAGGGTTTCTCTGTAGCTTTGGTGCCTGTCCTGGAACTAGCTCTTATAGACCAGGCTGGCCTCGAACTCCCAGAGATCCGCCTGCCTCTGCCTCCCGAGTGCTGGGATTAAAGGCATGTGCCACCACCGCCCAGCCACACACCAATTTTAAAATGAAAAAGATATAGAGGCTGGAGAGATGGCTCCGCAGTTAAGAACACTTTTTGCTCTTGCAGAGGACCTGGGTTCTGTTCCCAGCACCCACGTGGCGACTCACAACCATTCCTAACTTTAGTTTCTGAGAAGCCAGTGCCCTCTTCTGACCTCTACAGGCACCAGTCATGCACCTGCTTCTCACATCTGCAGACACAACACTCGTATACTTAAAATAAATATTTTTAAAGATTCAAAAAGTAATGATGTGTCTACAGAGGAGGGTTTGCCCAGTCCTGGTGACATGTAGTCAAGGAGGGATGCTCAGAGGAAGCTCCAGTAAGCACATGCTGAATTGGCTTAGGAGTTAAGAGGTTCGGTGTGTTCGGAGAGGGACAGCACACACCAAAGCATATGGTGAGGGTGTGTGACCCTGCCCCAGCGTGAGCACAAGGAGCTGAACTGTCGCTGCCTCCCGATGCCTTCTCTTCTGTCTGTAGTGAGGTCCCAGGGGCCAGTGGGTTTGCCCACAGTCACCAGAGTGGGAGGCCAGGATCTCAGGTCTTGTCCCCTGAGCGGGTACCATCCATTGGCATGCCGTCCCTCACCTATTAACATCAAAGCCTGCCAGACTGAGGCCCAGGCAGTACTGATGCTGCTTTAGAGAGGAGCCCTTCTCCCTCACCTGGAGCCCCGTCCAGTTCTGTTGACTTTTCTGCTTTTTGGGTAATTGTGCTCCGCCTCTTGCTTTTCTGTCCAGGCCTCATAAAATCCATCTGCGGGTGGCCGCATTGATTTTTAATCATGTTTTACTTCCGCATAATGAGTCTCTCCGGGCCTTTTGCAGCCTCTCTCAGTGTCACACATCCAGAGCTGACTACAACCAGTGACTCAGGCAGAATTATTAACAAGACTGTATTTATTCTTCTAGAAAGACTTGCTGGGAGCCCTGTCCATGCAGCCAACCGGAGAAGTCCACATCCTCGTCCTATGCTGGCTGGGGACCTACCTGCAGGCTGTAGCCACAGTGTCCTGGCTGCTCTCCTATGCTTTTGTTATTGTTGCTTTGTTTTGTTTTGTTCTTTTGAGACAGGGTTACTCTGTGTAGCCCTGGCAAGCCTGGAACTCACTCTGTAGACCAGGTTGGCCTCAAACTCAGAGATTTGCCTGCCTCTGCCTCCTGAGTGCTGGGATTAAAGGCGTGCACCACCACTGCCCAGAATTCTTCTATGCTTACAATATCCCCTTTTGGCTCAGGGATGCAACCCTGCAAGAGTACATCTCCATAAACTATTGGTTTGGCTGTTTTTTTCTGTTTGTTTGTTTGCTTGCTTGTTTTTTTTTAATATTTATTATTTATTTATTTATTTATTTATTTATTTATTTATTTATTTATTATGTGTACAGCATTCCTTCCATGTGTGCCCGCAAGCCAGAAGGGGGTGCCAGGTCTCACTATAGATGGCTGTGAGCCACCATGTGGTTGCTGGGAATTGAACTCAGGACCTCTGAAAGAGCAGTCAGTGCTCTTAACCACTGAGCCATCTCTCCAGCCCTGTTTTTGTTTTTTTATTTTAAGACAGGGTTTCTCAGTGTAGCCGTAGCTGTCTTAGAACTCGCTCTGTAGACCACGCTGGCCTCAAACTCAAAGATCCTCCTGCCTCTGCCTCTCGAGTGCTGGGATTAAAGGCAGGTAAGAGCATGGCCCAACTTTCTTAAACTATTGGTAAGTCTGGGAAAGGCAGGTGCACACCAGAGAGCCTTGCTGTGTCCCCATTCCAACCTCCACCACAGGCAGGCATGGGCTAAGACCACCATTGCTGCCACAGGTGCCAGGAGCTCACCATCAGCTACCCACCAAATCCAGCCCTGCCACAGCCTGAATAGCTGTGGTGGTGACATCCAGAAATGAGGCCCTCTCCAAACTCCCAGGCTGTGGCTCCCAGAGCCTCCACTTGGAAAAAGTTGTCCTTGTCTTGGTGACTGCAGGCTCCCTTCAAGGTGGCAAACAGGCCCATGCCCACTTGCAGGTGCCTGAGAGCTAAAGGACCAGCTGGGCTTCTGCGGGATTCATAAATTCGCCTGTCCTACTGCCCCATGGAGTGACTCCTCCCAAGGCAGAAACCTGTTTCAAGGCCCTCAAATAGCCTTGCAAGGGTGCCAGGGGAACCGCTGTACCCACCTGAATCCAGAACACAGAGGCTCAAAGAGGTCTAGTGCCCATCCCTAGTCCCAGTGCTGGGACAGACCTCAGAATCAGGCCTCCTTCCCAGAAAGTCCTGAGGGTTTCTTTTCCTCTGCCAGAGTAATTGTAATAGGATACAGCTGAGTGGTAGAGGTCCGCTTGGTTGGCATTTGCAATGCCATGGGTCCAATGCATAGCACCCCCACCTTCTACCATCATCATCTTCTTCATTATCTCTACTCCCATCTTCATCACCACAATCATCATCTTCACTACCACCATCACCCTCACCACCATCACCACCTCTTCCAACATCACCACCATCATTGTCACCACCATCACCACCACCACCATCACTACCACCACCATCACCACCACCACCATCATCCTTACCACCATCACCACCTTTTCCAACATCACCACCATCATTGTCACCATCACTATCCCTCCAACCATCCCCAGTACCATCATCACCACCATCTCCACTATCATGATCACCACTACCATCATCCTAACCATCATCACCACCACTCCAACATCACCATTATTATCACCATCACCATCACCACCACCATCACCACCACCATCACCACTATCATCACCACCTCCGTCACCACCATTATCATCACCACCACCACTATTATCACCACCATCATCACCATCTCCACTACTATAATCACCATCATCCTAACCACCATCACCACCACTCCAACATCACCACCCCACCACCATCATCACTGTCACCATCATGATCCTCATCATGTGAAAAAGAGTAATAACATCAGTACTGTTAGCAGCACCCTGTGCTGTGGTTTTTCATGCCATGGACCGGCTCAGGGGAGCCACTTAGACTGTGGGAGAAGCAGGGTCCTGGTAACAGGAAGGCACAAATTTGGCGAATGACAGACAGACACAACACACAAGAGAGTGGTTGGAATCTGCTGCGATTTTACTGAATTCATGTTTTCATTATATAGTATTCAAACAAAGAACAAATCAGAAGGTCATGTGTCATTGGTTGGCACAGTATGAAAGCTTCTTTTAGTCACATCAGCGATATTTAAGAAAAGTATATTATCAGGAACAGGTGTTAGAAATAAAGCATTCTTAGAAGAGGAAATCTTGTCCTTGGGAACGTAAACCTCAGGCAAGTGGTTTCATCTTATGAATAGAAAGTTTATATCTCATTATCGCTATCATGGCCCTTCCTTTTCCTAACCCTTTATTTCATCTAGTGACCAAATACGCCTAATCAGTTCTCTGCACCTGCTGAAATATACTTTTTAGTACCTTCTTATGCAGCAGACATCATGGGGGTTGGGATCTAGCAAGCCTATCTATAAAGTTCAAAGTATAATATAACAGTCTTTGTCCATCAACATTAACCCATCTATTCCCTTGCTCATCATACACCCTGTGTATAACAAAGGTTCTGCTGTAGTCTTATATATTCCGATACTGTGCTTTCTTATCCCAGAGCTGTTCCTGAAGAGAATGATCCTTGTCTTGTATATATAAAGACTATCATTATTATAAAAGAGATTGTGCAAAGCTCATATCCCGTATAGCCAGCTACTCGAGAAACCCGTTTATGCCTCAGTGGTGGCCAATACAGGGCCATCTGCCATTGACTTCCAGGAAGCCTAGTCCCATAGGACACGTAGCTCCCATCCAGCATAATGACATATGTCATGTCACACAGACGACACTGGAGTTGGTGTGGCATTTTCATGTAGACCCTGTGATCTTGGAACCACCTTGTTATCCCCACTTTCCAGATGAAGAAACTAAATCTCAAGTAGCTCGACCACACAACCAGGCTAGGCTAGCCACTGCTCCCTGGCTCTCCGCGGTGGGGAGGAGGTGTCCAGCCATTTACACATGTCCCTAAAGCACCAGACAGGGCCAGGCCCTGCTGAGGGAGGGCGACCCAGGCTTGCGGATTGACTGGGAAATGACTCACTCTAAGTGACTGTGCTGCCAGCAGCCTGGCAGGCCAAGAGAGCTCCTTGAGGGGCTGTAGAGATTCCTGGTTCCTAGGCTGGCTGCTCCTCCTTATGTCTCACGCCATTCTCCCCAGCTGAACTCTGCCTTGCCTCGGCTACCTCACCATGCAATGCTTTTCCAGCTAATGCCCAAGAGGAGAGAGCTGTAGCTCACTCAACCATGGTGTGGGGACAGCCCCATCAGCCCTACTGTGGCCAGTACATGGTGTGATGGCACCCTCTGTGGGCCAGGCATGTAGCAGCTTTGACACCCCATATAGCCAGGATCTGTGGGTAGACAGGCTCCTTCTAGTCCTGTAACTTACACAGTGCCTACTAACAGCCAGCGGCTGTGTGCCTTTACATCAAAAGTCAGTGTTGCCACCCTCAACTTGAGAAGAGGCGGCCCAGTTCCTCAGTCCTTTCTTCCAGGAACTCCTGTGACCATGAGTTCCCTGGACCCGGGTCTTCAAAAGGTCATCTGGAATTTTACTTATATCTGAGCCCGGGGGCTTTCTCTAATGTCCAGGCTGGACCCTGCCTCCTGAGTGCTGGGATGTGCATCGCCTCACCTAGCTCCTGGCCAGTGCTCTATGGCTACATAAGTATGAAAATTACTGGGGGCTGGAGAGATGGCTCAGAGGTTAAGAGCATTGCCTACTCTTCCAACTCTTCCAAAGGTTTTTTTTTTTTTTTTTTTTTTTTTTTTTTTTTTTTTTTTTTTTTTTTTTTTTTTTGGATTTTCGAGACAGGGTTTCTCTGTGGCTTTTGGTTCCTGTCCTGGAACTAGCTCTTGTAGACCAGGCTGGTCTCGAACTCACAGAGATCCGCCTGCCTCTGCTACCACTGCCCGGCTTCTTCCAAAGGTTTTGAGTTCAATTTCCAGCACCCACATGGTAGCTCACAACCATCTGTAATGGGGTCTGGTGCCCTCTTCTGGCCTGCAGGCATACACACAGACAGAATATTGTTTACATAATAAATATTTTTAAAAGTACTTGTTTAAAAAGACAAATATTAGGGCTGGAAAGACTGGCTTGGGTGGTGGGAGGTGCTTGCTGTCTGAGCATGACAATCTGAGTTCAGATCCCCTGCACCCATGTAAAAAGCCAGATGCAGGAATGTTCATTTGTGACCCTGGTGCTGGGGAAGCTGAGACAGGCAAACCCCCGGGGCACCCGGCTGTCTTCCTGGCCTTATTTGTAAGCTCCAGGTTCAGGGAGAGACCCTGCTTCGAAAAATAATGTGGGGAGCAATGGAAGAAGACACCTGATGTTGACCTCTGACCTCCACATGTATGTGCACAGTGCATACACGAGCATACACATCACATCCACACACACTTACACATGCACACACATGTATGTCCTTTCTGCAGGACTTCTCTGAGCTTTCACTATGGTGACTCATTACAAAGACAGTGTTGCCAGCAGTGCATTGGCGCAGGCCTTTAATCCCAGCACTCGGGAGGCAGAGGCAGCCAGATCTCTGTGAGTTCAAGACCAGCCTGGTTTACAAAACTAGTTCCAGGACACCCAAGGCTTCATAGAGAAAGCCTGTCTTGAAAAACAATACAAGACAAACAAAAACCCAAAGGCAACAATAATGACAAAAAGAAGGCAGTGTCCTAGTGAGGTCACTGTCGCTGTGAGGAAACACCACTACCGAAGCAACTTGAGGAGGAGAGGGTTTATTTCACTCACGGTTCCATATAGCAGTCTTCAAAAGCAGAGAGGGCAGGAGGCTGGAGGGAGGAGGGGTGCAGAGGCCACGGAGGGGCGTTTCTTACTTGCTCCTCATGGCTTGCTCAGCCTGCTTTCTTACAGAATCCAGGACAAACCCACAATGGCCTGGGTCCTCCCCATTGAATTTACTAATTAAAAAAATGTCCTGCAGACTGCCTACAGTGGGATTTTTTTTTTTTTGAGTGGGGGAGGTTTGTTTTGTTTTTTTCCGGAGACAGGGTTTCTCTATGTAACAGTTTCTCCCCGACTGTCCTGGAACTAGCTTTTGTAGACCAGACTGGCCTCGAACTCACAGGGATTTGCCTGCCTCTGCCTTCCGAGTGCTGGGATTAAAGGCGCGCGCCACCACCACCTAGCCTACAGCCAGATTTTATGGAGACATTTTTCCAATTGTGATTCCCTTGTCTTTGATGAATGTAGCTTGTGTCAAGTTGACATAAAAGTAGCCAGTACGGGAAATGCATTAGTGGGAGAGCGCTTGCCTAGCTTGTCCGGGCCCTGTGCTAAGTACACACAGAAATAAGCAAATAAATAAATATTAGTTTGGGATATTCCCAAGAGCATGTGATCGAGGAAACTTTTTACCACATGACATGCCTCCCATGGACACTGTTTATTGCCTATTGGAGAGTGCACTTTTGAAGTTTCTAATTTGGAGAACTATGATGCTGTTCTTGATTGTCAACTTGACTTCATCTGGAATTAACTAAAACCTAAATGGCTGGGTACATCTATGAGACATTTTTGCTTTATCATTGGAAGCAGGAAGACCCACTTCTAATATGGATCTTTGAGGAGGGAAGATTCATCTTTAATCTGGGCCGCACCTTCTCCTGGCAGCCTATAGGAAGGCTCTGTCTCTGCCTGCTTGCTCTCCCTGGCAAGTCCATCCCTTCACTGGCAGCAGAGCCTTCTTCTCTGGGATTGGAGTGTACACTGAAGACCAGCTGAGACAGCCAACCTATTAATATATATTGTTGTAACATAAATCATTAATAATATATTAATACTAATGATTAATTATATATTAATATAATATAGATTCATTTTATAAATTTTGTTTCTCCAGAGAGCCCTTACTAATATAAGAACATGATATGATTAAAACTACTTAATTCAAAACTGGGCATATTAATACATGCCTATAATCCCAGCACTTGGGGGCTAGAGGCAGAAGAATCAGAAGTTCAAGGTCATCCTCAACTACATAGCAGGTTTAACGCTAGCCTGAGCTACATGAAGCCTTGTCTCAGTCAATTCAAGTTGTGCAGTGCAGAGATCTCTTTCCCTCACAGAACTGGAGCCATTCTGCAGGCTTCTGGAAGCCTTGTGCCCTTGTGTTGTCAGCAGTTCTGCAGCTGCCTGGACCCATCAGGCTCTAGTTGATGGAATTACTGTGATGATCTCGATGGTTTGCTATAGCATGCGGTTCTGTGGTACCAACTGACAGACAGGCCAAGCCCTTAGACTTTCTTTCATTTTCTTGCCATAGATGCTGCTTTAATAATGCTTTTGAAAAGCCGGGTAGTGGTGGCACACCTTTAATCCCAGCACTCAGGAGGCAGTGGCAGGCAGATCTCTGTGAGTTTGAGGTCATCCTGGTCTACAAAATGAGATCCAGGACAACCAGGACTATTACACATAGAAACCCTGACTGGAAAAACCAAAACTAAACAAACAAGCAAAGAAAAATAACAATGCCATTGAATGCAAACGTTTGTGCAAATCTCAGACCGTTTCCATAGGAATGGATTTCTGGGATACATGCATCCCACACCTAGTTTCTTTGCTAAAATTTGTTAGTAACAGTATCACCACCATCACCACTGTCCACATCACCACTACTGTCCACACCATCACCACCATAACCACCATCACCACTGTCCACACCATAACCACTATCACCACTGTCCACACCATAACCACCATCACCACTGTCCACACCATCACCACTGTCCACACCACCACCATCATTTTTTTTATTTATCACGTATACAACATTCTTTCCATGTATGCTTGCAGGCCAGAAGAGGGCACCAGATCTCATTACAGATGGTTGTGAGCCACCATGTGGTTGCTGGGAATTGAACTCAGGACCTCTGGAAGAGCAGGCAGTGCTCTTAACCTCCGAGCCATCTCTCCAGCCCCACCACCACTATCATAATCACCACCACCATCACTTCTGTCATCATCATCACTATGATCTTCCAATTTGTTTTGTGCCACTTTGGCCACTTGTAAGGGACAGCTCTGACTGTATGGACTCCATCTGCATTTGCTTCTGTCCTGTTGCCTTTTCAGGGACAGAAATCAGCTTAAGGAAGAAGAGTTTATTTGGGCTCATGGTTTCTGGAGATACAGTTGGGACTGGGAAAATGTCTTTATGGCTGAAGCATGTTGCTATGGAAGCTTAAGGTCCTGAGTTTGGATCCCAGGACCCACATAAAATCAGGACATGGCAACACTCTCCCCTAACCTCAGCCCTGGAGAGATGGAGACAGTGCAACATACCCCTAACCTCAGCACTAGAGATGGAGACAGTGCAACACACTCCTAACCTCAGCACTAGAGATGGAGACAGTGCAACACACGCCCTAACCTCAGCCCTGGAGAGATGGAGACAGTGCAACACACCCCTAACCTCATTACTAGAGATGGAGACAGTGCCCTAACCTCGGCCTTGGAGAGATGAGACAGTGGAGACAGACTACTGCATGCTATAGGTCCGACTGAATGAGAGACCCTGTCTCAACAAATAAGGAAAAGAAGTGGTTGAGGCCTGGCGTGGTGATATACCTTTAGTACCAGCACTGCAGAAACCTCGGCAAGCTGGAATTCTCTTATCTTTTGCATCCAGTCTGGGAGGTGCCACCCATAGGATGGTGCCCCATTCAGGGCTGGCCTTCTGTTCTGCTAAGCCTCTCTGGAAATGTCCTCCCAGACAGGGGTGTGTCCCCTCAGCGATTACATTGCAATCATGTTGACAGTCATGATACTCACAAGGTCCTTTCCCCAATGTTCTATCAAGGGGCTCATCTTTTCTTATTCTCTGATAAAGCTCTGTTTTAAAAAGTTAAAGTAGTTGGGCCTAGTGGCGTATGCCTTTAATCCCAACACTTTGGAGGCAGAGCAGGTGGAGCTCTGTGAGTTCAAGGCCAGCCTGGTCAATCAGGGCTATGCAGTGAGATACAGCTTCAGTGATTGGGTTGAGCCCAGGGCCTGGCACCTGCTGGGCAAAGCACTCTATGTTGAGCCCAACCCCAGCCCACAGGACAGTAACATGTTGCCACGGGCTTGTGCAATGCCTTTTGAAGACATCTATCGACACATAGCAACGGTGTATGTGTATGGTGCACAGAGCGATTATTCCCCCTAGTACCAAGCACGGTGATCAAACCCAGGCGGGCAGTGCACCCAGCTCCTCAGTCATTGCTTTACGTTGCACGAGACTTGGGAGTTCTAGTCTAGCGAGCGATGCGCTGCATAGTTAGTCACTGTCAACAGCCTTTGTCACACTGGGCTGTGGAACTGATTTTTCCCGTCTGGTGGGTTCTGTGTTTGTTTTTCTCCAGTGCTGCAGATGGAACCCAGGGCCTGGAAATCCTAGGCACCTATTCTGCTAGTGAGCTCCATTTCAGCCCCTAACTGTGTTTTCTTAACCTGTTCTCCGGCCTCGCTCTCTGCCCTTCTTCTGGCAGCCCCCCATGCCAGAGCCTGGCACCCATTCCCAGATGACTTCTTAAAGACTCGCCCACTGTTGCAATTACTATTGCTATTTCTATTGTACATGCATGTGTGTGCGCACATGTATATGTCAGAAGAGGACATTGGATGGCCTGAATCCAGAGTTACGCATGGTTGGCTGGGAACTGAACTCAAGCCCTCTGCAAGAGCAGCCAGTACTCTTAATTACTGAGCCATCTCTTCAGCCTCCAGATGGCCTCATACAACAATAGGAAGGACTTTTCGCTGAAGGTTGAGGGGTAAGGTAAAGGTAGGCTTTTATACGCTCCAGACCACAGCCAGCCTCATTCTGATTCTCGGTGCCTGGGTGGCAGAGAATACGCTCTCAGGTGGGCTTGTGGTTCAGGAGGGCCTCCTCCTCCTCCTCCTCCTCCTCTTCCTCCTCCTCCTCCTCCTCCTCCTCAAGCTGTTTTTACAGGAACCGAGCGCTGTGACCAGCTAGAGAGATGTTCTGCAGTTAAGAGCATTGTCTGTTCTTGCAGAGGACCTGGTTCAGTTCCCAGCAGCCACATGGGCTCACAACTCAGTCTGGGGAGTCCACTTCCCTCTTCTGACCTTCAAGAGCACTAAGTACATAGAACAAACACGTATGCACGGACATACATGCAAGACAAACACGCACATAAAATAAAAATTCAGGTTTGTAGCTGGGTGTAGTGACACATGCCTTTAATGAAGGCAGATGCAGTCAGGTCTCTGTAAATTTAAGGCCAGCCTGATTTATACAGGAGTTCCAGAACAGCCAAAGCTACATAAGGAGATTCTATCTCAGAAAAAAAAAAATCTTTTAAAAAGTCTTGGCCGGGAATGGTGGTGCATGCCTTTAATCCCAACACTTGGGACTCAGAGGCAGGCAGATCTCTGTGAATTTGAGGACAGCCTGGTCTACAGAGCAAGTTCCAGGACAGGCTCCAAAGTAACGCAAAAAAGAAACCACTGTCTCAAAAAACAAAACAAAACAAAAAACCCAACCATAAAACCTACACATATCTTCTTTGTAAAAAACAATTTTGACCATTTCATTTATATACATGCCCATAAGACAAAATTTCTTGATTCTCATCCCTATTGTCTGTACTGACATTTTAAAAAATTATTTTTATTGGCTGGGTATGTTGATGCACACCTTTAATCCCAGCATTTGGGAGGCAGAAGCAGGCGGATCTCTGTGAGTTTGAGCTTGGTCTACAGAGTGAGTTCCAGGACAGACTCCAAACCTTGTCTCAAAATACAACAACAACAACAATAAATAAATAAAATTACTTTTATTTTATGTGTGTAGCTGTTTGTATCTTTATACATGCATCACGTGGGTACAATACCCAAGGAAGCCAGAAGAGGGAGTCTGATCTCCGGAAAGTGGAGTTACAAACAGTTGTGAGCCTGTGTGTGTGTGTGTGTGTGTGATCAGAGTGGGGTTCTCTGGAAGAACAGCGAATGCTCTTAACTACTGAGCCGTATCTCCAGCCTGCCTTCTGACCCCTTTTCCCCCCACAATGTTCCCTGAGCCTTAGAGGGGAAAATATCACCAATTTTTTGTTATTTTCTTTTAATTTTATTTATTTATTCCAGGTGTTTGCATTGTGTGGGAACTTGTATCCAACAAAGTCGATGTGCAGGGCAGAGGACAACACTCCCCTTCCACCTTTACGGGGATTCTGGATCTCATACAAGCCAGGATGGCCTCAATCTCACCATGTAACCAAGGCTGGTCTTGAACTCCTCCCAAGTGTTTGTGAAGTGGTGGGGCTCACACCCAGGGATCTGTGCCTGCCAGGCAGCTCTTACCCACTGAGCTGTGCACGCCAGCCTGCTTTTCCTTTTAGCCCGAAACTCCTCATCCTCACTTGCACGTCTTGTAAGCATCTCTCTCCTTCAAACCTGCCCCGCCCCAGATGAACTAAACTCCCAAAATGCATTGTTCTGGTGGACTCAGCGGGACCACACGGGATCCCTCTCTCACCCTGAGACTGCCCTCTTAGTATCGAGCCCAGACAATTGCTCCTCAAACAATTTTGCTTTTCACCCTCCCCCATTCCCTGCCACCCTAAGGGTCCTCTTCCTCTGGGGACGACATGCTGTTTGTACAGGGGCCCCATGTGCCCTTGCACTACTGACTCTGGGTTCCCTCTTTAACCAACTGCCCCTCTTCAGAATCACTTATGTGACAGGTACCCTTCCAGAACCCCTCTGTCTCTCTTACTTGACTCCCTGATCTGCTCACTTTTCCTGGGCAGCTTTGTTTCTGTCTCAGGCGCCACTCCCTCTCTCCACCACAGTGCCCTCAGCCTAGACCTGCAGCCCGGGCCTGTATCCCGATGGCTCCTGTACCTGCGTCCTGCACCCCTGTGCACGTGTCCATCAGCCCTCATCCCTGTACCCCTGCATGTGTTTTCATCAGCGCCTCAGCTCTCATCCCTGCACCCCTGCGTATGTGTCCATCAGCGCCTCAGCCCTCAGCCCTGCTCCTCTATAGGTGTGTCCATCAGTATGTCAGCAGTCACCTCTCCATCACCAGGCTCTGCCTTTCCTGCCTATGCACCGCCGGCTCCTCCCCTCCTAGGTCCCAGGTCACAGATGTCCCTGCTGCCTGCGTCTCACAGTCCCTCCCAGTCCCCAGCTCCTGATTGCACTGTCCGGCTCTAGTTGGTATTCTTCCTGTCGTCCCCTGCCACGCTGGCCTGGCAGCCATCAGCTCTTGATTGGCGTTGCAGCGACCTCAGGGGGGTTTGGCTTTGCATGCCTGCCTGGAGGGAGCCTCCCGTTGTGAGCCTGACCTGGCCCCCTACCTCTACCTTGCCCAGTGTTATGGCTCACACTGGTGCCTTTTTAAACATTCAAACATTCTTAGGTTTATTTGATTTTACATGTATGAACACCTTGCTTTGCATGTGTGCGTGTGCTCCACACGCATGCCTGGTACTCTTGGAGGTCAGAAGAAGGCATCTGATCCCCTAGAGCTGGAGTTATGGATGGTTGTGAACCAACACTGGGAGCTTAAAAAATGAGTGTGCACGTGTGTACAGGTTTGTGGGCAGGTATGTGCATGGTATGGGTAGACACACATGTGTATGTGCAATCAGAGGTCAGCTTCAGCTGTCGTTTCTTGGGAGCCCACCCACCTTGTTTTTTGAGACAGGGCGTGTCATTGGGACATGGGATCCGACTAGGTGAGGCCAGTGAACAAGTCAGCGATGTGCCTGTCTCGGCCTTCCCCAGCGCTGGGATGACATGTGTGTGACACTGTGTATAAGTGTGGTGTGTGCTTGTATACATGCTCACACGTCCATGGACACACACATGTGTGCAAGTGAATGGTCACAGGTTGACATGAGGGGTCTTCGTTGGCCACTCTTCTCTTTATTTTACTGAGGCAGAGCCTCTCCCGGAATCTAGAACTCATGAATCAAGTGAGTCTAGGCAGCCAGCTTGGCCAAGCCCTGGGGTTACAGAAAGGTTGCCACACCAGCCTCCCGTGTCCACGGGTGCTGGGATCTGAGCTCCTCCCATGTCCACGGGTGCTGGGATCTGAGCTCCTCCCATTTCCATGAGTGCTGGGATCTGAGCTCCTCCCATTTCCATGAGTGCTGGGATCTGAGCTCCTCCCATTTCCATGGGTGCTGGGCTCTGGATCCTGCCCTCACACTGTGTGGCAAGTGCCTTACTGCTGAATGTCTCCCCAGCCCCAGGGCCGGTTTTGTTCTTATGTGGGTTGTGGAGATCCTCAGGTCCTCAGGCTTTTGCGGTAAGCACCTCACCAGCTGAGCTATTGTCTCAGTCCGCACCCCACCCCACACATGCTAAGCTTTCACTCGGTGTCCCAGCTGCCCTGCCACCCTTCACCCCGCAATCTCAGCAGTCTCAGTGCTGGAACCACGGGCATGCACTGCTGGGCCTGGCAAGATGGAAGGAGGCAGAGAACGCAAATGCTCTCCCTCTTTCTGTCTTCCCTGGGACTCTACCAGCAGGGCACCACCAGATACAGCCGTAGACCTTGAACCTCTGCAGCCAGGAGCCAGGATAAGCCCCTTCTCATTTCTCTCACCAGTCTGTCACAGACAATGACTTTACCCTCTCGCCCTACCTCACCCACCCTCTGAGACTGTTCTTGCTCCAGCTGTGCAGTCCTGAGTCTGCTCAGAGCCTCACTTTGTCTACAGGGTCCTCAACTCCCTTCTCCCTGCTTCAGGTCCTTGGCCAGATTCCCACCCAGGGCTTCCCAGATCCTGGCTTTGTTCTCGCCTTACCCCTGACATACTCACCTTACTTGTGCCACTCCTTGGTTGCGGAACACATTGCCTATTTTGTGCATTGTTTGCGGTCTCTATTGTCCTCTGATCACTAAATCGTGAGTACCATTGCCAACATCCCCAGGGGCCTGGCCTGTAGTAGGTGCTCAGTTAATATTAGCCCAGTATTAACACCCGATTCTGTGTTATACCCTCGGTACAGTTCGCGAGTCGGGCAAGGGCCTGAGACCTGGGTCATTCGAAAGGAGATCAGCCACCAAATGCCGTTTATTCAAACTTGGGGAAATCCTTAAATACCTAGCTGCTGCACAAGGATTTCCACCCAGGCAGGCGGGAAATTACCATACCAACGATGGAGTCAATGCCCTACAGCTAATCACAGGCAGGGCAGGGGGAGCACAGGAACAAACAGAATGCTTTAGTTAGCTGACCAGAAACTGTCCTCAAGATGCACCCCAGGAACAAGGGTAGACCTGGGCCCTACACCCAGTGTTAACGACTGTGAGAAGCCAGCCACTTCCTTGACCTCTGCATCCTCCAGAGTCCTCCTGATCCTTGTGACCAGTGTGGTTTTGTTATTGTCCTGGGGCTGGCTGAAACAGACTATCTCATGTTGGTCATTTGCAGTGCCCCCCATCTTCATCTTCAGCACAGCCCTCAACACAGGACATTTGGGTTTCTGTAGGGCCTTTTTTTATTATTATTATTACTATTATTTTTATCTCATACAACACAAGATGTCCTTGAATTCTCTATGTGGCCGACGCTGGCCTTGAACTGCTGAGCCTCCTGCCTCCACCCCCTGAGTGAGGGGTGATGGGTCTGACTCACAGCTCTGGGAGACTTTAACTGTTAACCCTGCTGCCTGATCCCTGATTCATGGTCCATGTCTCCCTCTTAGCAGGAGTCTTAGGCCAAGCTGTGGCCTTTCCCTGGTGTCCATTCTGAATTGATCCTCAAGGCTGGGATGCCCTGCTCCCACCTCTACTGCAGCTACCTCTCCCAGCTGTGGCATAGTGCCAGCTTCCAGGGTCCATGCCTGTTCACTTCCTATAACAAATGGGCCCTTCATACCAGCAAGCTGGGACCTGGATCTGGCCTGGGCTCATGTCAGAGCAGAAGCAGAGGCTGTCTTAAGGGTGTTCAGATTGGGGAGAAGTGGTGTTGAAACATATCATTGCCCTGGCTAGGTTTTTGTTATTGTTGTTTGTTTTGTTTTTTAGCCGTCTGGACCCGCGGAGGGAGAGAAATAGAAATTCTGTCTGTAGTTGCCTCCTTGATTGCTCAGGAGGGGATGGTTTCATCCTGTCATGGTCTTTCCAGACCTCTGCCTCCAGCCATGGGTCATCCCTCCCTCTCCTGTTCTCTGCCCTATCCCTGAAAGCACTACTATGTTGTCTAAGCTGGTTATGAATCAGGGATCCTCCTACCTCCGCTTCCTGGATAGCTGGGTGCCTAGGCCTCTGCCACCAAGACTGGCCCACAGAGGTTGCCACTGGCCCTCAGGGCCTTCTGAGAGCAGGACATATTTCTGCCCCTGGGGGCTTATGCTTTGGGGGAATCATACCACACTGAACCACATGGGCCAAGTTTCCCTGAGCTGTTAAGGAGACACATACAGTGTTGGGCAGAGCCAGGAAAGGTCTCACAATTAGGGTGACATTTTGGGATAGGGGCAGGGCAGGGCAGGGCAGGGCAGGAAGCAAAGACCTGTATTTTGATTACAGCCATCTTAAGTTCACAAGTAAGATAGTCACCTTTGCAGGCAAGTTCCGGACCTAGGACATTAGCCTAGTGAGACTTGCAGGCTTTTAGAAAACATTAGCATTTCCTTTGCTAGTCAACAGCCACAGACCCTCGGTATTTACCGATCAGCTGGGACGTCTCCAGGCCTGAACTCCAGCAGACCTGACACCTCCCCTCCCCCTTGCCCATTTGCTATATAACAGCTTCTGAGAAATAATAAACTCGGCGGCTTGATCAGAAATACTGTCTTGCCGTCATTTCTCGTGTGTCTCGCCCCTCCATTCCTCTTCCTCCTATAGGGACCACCGTTTGCATCCCGCTGACCGGGATAGGGCAGCTAGGCTCTCCCTGAAGTCCCTTCCTAGGTGCCGACCTCTGAGCATCCAGGCATGAAGTTCCACTAGGAGGCTCAGCTCCCCCTGGCAGGCAAGCCCGACAACAGAGAAGGCCTAAATTGCCAGTACTCCTGAGCCCTCGGGACAGAGGCCAGGTCCTTGGGGAAAGCGGACTTGCCACGCTGATCTCCAGAAGCTCTGGCCCTTCTGCCTGGCCTCAGATGGTTACCCAACCTTGCTTGGAGCCTGGGGTACCAAGGCTGCTCTCCCTCCCAGGCCAGACCCTTTCTTGGCGCCCCAGCCCTTCCTTTCTCAACCTGATCTTAGAGGTCACTTCCCACAAGGCCGCACATAAGTGTCCCCACTACAGCCCGTGCCAGCCAGCACTTCAGGACGCTCCCAGAGAGGCCTGAGATCGTGCCTGTCCGGTTGGCCGCCGCGTCCCCAGCGCCTAACACATCCAAGTGGAATGAATGAATTGCGCCGGGCAGGGACTTGGCCTCGTTCACGTCCGATTTTCCGGGCCCTCCCCGCCCGCCTCGCCACGAAGAGGGGGATGGATCCGTTAAGGGGGTGGCGCGGCGACCTCTCGGGTATCCCGGGAGAGCCAACAGGAAAGGGGGCGCCTCCACGCGCGCTGCGCGCCCGGCGGGTGCTGGGCGGGAGGTGGCGCCGGGCTCTGAGTGGCGGCTCCGAGTCCACCCCTGGCGCGCCGGTGCGGGCGGGAGGCGGGGAGCGCAGGGGCGGCGGCGGCGCAGCGGCAACGAGCATGTGCTGCGCAGCCCAGTAACCAGGGACGACCGCGGCTACCGAGCGCCGGCGGCTGCGGCGCCCAGCCCAGCGCAACTCCGCGCCGTGGCCGCCTGCACCGCCAAGGCCTGACCCTTGCCGCTGGGTCCCCGAGACCCTTCCAGTAGCCAGCCGCGGTCGCGCAGCCCGCCGGAGTCCCGCGTACGGGACGCGCGGGCACGGCCAGACAAAGGCGCGGCCCCGGCCCGGCCCAGTCCGGCCTGCCGGCCTCCGCGCGCCCCGGCCCGACCCAGCCGCTCCCGCTGGGCGCCCCAAGCGGGTCCGGCCCGGGGAGCGGGGGCCGTGGCCGCCGAGCATGGGGAAATCCAACAGCAAGTTGAAGCCTGAAGTTGTGGAGGAGCTGACCAGAAAAACCTACTGTGAGTGCGCCCCGATCCCCATTCCTGATCCCACATCGAACCACGACCTTCCCTCCGCCCTTCCCGGCCGCGCCCCTGCCCCGCACCTGGCCCATTGTTCTACCCGCGCCCCCGCCCCCGGCCCTGGCAGGATGTCGCCTGTCAGCACGCGCTAGGGACCATCCTAGGTCCTCAGGACATCTCCAGCCCACCCGCGGCCCCTCCAGTCCTAAGGGCTCCGGCTGTTCTGGGGCAGGGGGGCGGTGGTCCCGGGAGGGGGCGCCCGGGCGTAGTGTGACTCCGCTGCTTGGAGTGGGGTGGGTGGGTGATTCATGCCTAATGATGATGCGGCGGCTCCTGCCGCTGCGAGGTTGGCCTGTCGCCCCCTTCCTGGCAAATGTGACTGTGTGTTGGGAGGGAGAAGGGTGGCGAGATTGGTAGAGCGCTCAGGCAGTGGCGGTGAGGGTCCAAGGGTCCCGGGCGCCTTCTTAGATGTATTCTTCATCTCCTCTTTTCCTTGCTCCTGTCTGTTTGCCGCACCAGGAAATGGGTTTATACAGCCCGGGCTGCCGGATGAAGGAAGGTGTGTTCCACTCCAGTCCTTTAGATCAGTCCCAGGTGTGGCTCTCCACTTGCCCAACTTCACAGATCTTCTGTCTCTGCATCTCCAGTGTCTCTTCACCAGGCGTCCCCCTCCTGGCAGCTTCTCCAGGGGCTCATGGCTATAGGCCCTGACCACCCTCTTTTATTTTGGGAAGCAGGAGATGCATGAATGTGTGGAAGGGTCTCTGCCAGGCTGTTTGACTTGCAGGGCAGCAGTGGCCTGGTCATGGGGTGAAACCTCCGAAGTGGGTCCTGGGCATCTTTGACTGAGCCAGCTCTGCACCATCCAGAAAGGCAGACAGTTGACTGGCAGCTGGGTGTAGTTGGAGGCTCTGGTGCAGTGCATGGCCTCTGCTCTCCCCGCCCCCCATGTCGGTCTTTTAGCACCTTAGCCCCATACTCCTCATTCTCCAGAGACTTAGAACAAAGGGAGCCCTACTGACTGGGCTCTCCTGGCCTAAGGAACTGGGCATAAGGAAGGCCACATCCATGGACTGCTCTTGGAGATGTGCCCCTCAGCCCAAGCCTCCTCTCTCTCTTTCCAGAGTGGGTGGGCGGCCTTTTCTACTGTTTGTGAGGTTGACTGGACCCTCCAAGGTGTGGCCCACAGTCATTAGCAGGTGGACCGTGGGCGGGACGCCCTCAGGACCCCAGGGTCTGGGGAGGGTAGAGGATTCCATGGACTTCTCTAGAAACGGTGGCGTGGGGTGTACCAGATTGTCTCCATGGTGGGAAGGCTGGTGGCCCCAATGAGCCGTATGAGGTCAGTGTCCTGCTTATTGAGTGTGTCATGCCCCATTAACTTCGTCCTTAGCATAACTGCACACCAACAACTTGGCACGTTCTGTGCACTACAGCTGTTCGCAGAGAGGAAATAGGCTATCTGGCGTAGCTAGCTTGTCACAGGCTCTGGGCAGTGCTGGGATTGCACCTAGGTATGTGGCCCTGAAGCTGTGTCCAGGGAGAGACCTCAGACGTATGGTAAAAAGCCCTTCTGTGAGCCGGGCGATGGTGGCGCACGCCTTTAATCCCAGCACTTGGGAGGCAGAGGCAGGCGGATCTCTGAGTTAGAGACCAGCCTGGTCTACAGAGCTAGTTCCAGGACAGGCTCCAAAACCACAGAAAAACCCTGTCTCGAGAAACCAAAAAAAAAAAAAAAAAAAAAAAAGCCCTTCTGTGCTTCTTTTCCCGTGCTGGCCTATGCTGGTGGATTCTGAATTCAGAAGACCCCCGAGGAGCCAAGATGCTCTGCCAGCTACATGCATCTCTGTTAGGCTGGCCATCAACTTGGGGAGAATGGGGCCAGCAAAGCTCTAAGCAGAGCTTGGTGGTGATCTGCTGAGCTTTTGTGATGTAGAACAGTTTCGTCAGGGCGCTTTTCCTCCACTAAGACCTTATTAGGGGTAGGGGGATTCCCTGGCCTCTGACCTGTCTCCCCGTGGAAGCCAGCTCCCTCCAGGCAGGTCTTGGTGTGCCCAACAACCATTTCTTCTGGCGTGGGCACTTTATAGATCTGCAGATCCTTGTGGAAGTAAAATAATTCCATCAGTGCTTGCAGCCTGTGGCAGGCCCCGGCTGTACTTTTTTCTTTCTCATGAGGTATTGGCGACATCTACTCTTTCTTCTGGGGAATTCCGGGATCAAGAGACGCATCACCCAGGAAGTAGTCCCAAATGTCACCATCTCCTGAAGAGTTTGCAAAGTCCCTGGTACTTGGGCAGTTCTTCTCTTAGGTCTGGGCTGAGATCTGGGATTGGACCCCTAAAGGTGTAACTCACGAGGCTGGAGAGATGGCTCATGCAGGCGTGAGGACCTGAGTTCTCGTCCCCAGTACCCACCCATGTGAGAGCCTGATACTGTGGCTGATGTCTGTAACTCTAGCACTGGCAGGCAGATACAGAGGGATCCTGGGAACTCACTGACCAGTCGGTCTAGCTGAAATGGTGAGCTCTGCCTCAAATAATACGGAGGGGTTGGGGAGATGGCTTAGTGGTAAGAATGAGCGCTGCTATTTCTTAGGGACCAGAGTTCGATTCCCTAGCACCCATGCCCATGACTCACAACTGTCTGTAACTCAAGCTCAATGTAAGCCAAAGTCTCTGGTCTCTATGGGCTCTTCACTCACATGCGCAGCCCCCTCCCCCACACGTAGTTAAAAATCAAAACCTTTAAAAGCAGAATAAGGTGGAGGGTCATAGGAGAAGATGCCAGCACTGACTTCTGGCCTTCATCTGTATTCACAAGGGTAGAGTCCATCTATACACACACACACACACACACACACACTCATACATGTGCACGTACATACACACACACGTGAACCAACACACAAAATGAGAGCAAGAAAGTCATATACTGATTTTGGTTCTGGGGAGATCCAGTTGAAGAACCAAAACTCTTGACTTACGCTGCAGGTCCCAGCTGTCCTGTGTTGCAAGGTCTAGGTTGGGGGCCCCATGGGCCTGCCTGAGTCTATGCGGAGTACCATCCTGGGTGGCACGGATCTACTACAGTTTGTGGTCCGTGCATGTGTCTGTGCATCTGTGTAAGCAGGGGAAGGGCTGAAGGCTCCGCGAGGACTTGACAGTGTACCTGACTTCAGCCTGTCTGAAGAGGACCGTCTTTCCTGCATACTGCTCTGGAACGTCCTATGCTCTTCCAATGCAGAGATTATTTACTGACACGGTGTGCACCCACCTTCGCTGGAATTTCCTCCATCTCTAAGGGCAGCAGGTTAGCAGAGAGGAAGACCCTTCTACCTCTGCCCCCTAGCTTAGGCAGGACTCACAGGCTGGCATGAACAGCAGTGGGGTTTCTGTGGGTGGGGGTCTGCCTCACTCTCTTTGAGCTGATTGGTAAGACTGTTGCATCTCTGTATATTCAAGCTGAAGAGTAAGCCTTCCCTCTTGCCTAACTGAGCCTTGCTTTCCTCCTCTGCAAAATGGGTATGGTCTCGGTAGTAGGAAGTGAGCAGAGGTGTGATGTGGAGTGTTGGTTAGTAACCGGTGACTGTTCCCAAACGTGTCGCTGTTGCTTTGAATGCATTGCTCACACCCCTTCTCCTCCTCCGTTGCTGGGATGGAACCCAGGGCCTCACACACAAAAAACAAGTGCTTTATCAGTGAACCCCCGCCTCAGCTTTAAGCTTCATCCTGAACAGCCTTGAATGTCTTTTGTTCATGGGTTCCATCTCTGCAGATAGCTCTCCGTGTCGCCCCAGTCTTTGAGCTTAGCACAGTCCCTCAGGATGGAGTGAGGTCTAGCAGGCTCTTGCTTTTGCATGGTAGCCGTGTTGGAACTGTCCTAGTCTGCCATTCGCTGAGTGCCCACTTTGCTGGGCACATGTATAAGAAGGAACGAGAGACACAGTTCTGCCTCTGGTGGATACGGCCAGGTGGCACGCGAATCCTTTTTTCGGTCTTAGGGCGTGCAAGGGCAGAGATTCCTTTATCCTCCGCGGCCTCTTCCTATCCCTCACTTCTGCTGGCTCCTTTCCAGAGTCCTTCCGTTCAGGAGTTGGGGGAGGGGGGTCACATCTTGTCACTTGGTCAGTTTCAGCTTGGCCTTGACCTTGCCTGGCAACCTTGAGCCTCGTCTGCTTCTTCCTGGACGTCCCAGTGGTTTTCTAGCACACAGCAGATTAGGGAAGAGCGGGAAGGAGTGCACTCGGTGTCTGTACAGCAGCGGACACCACAGGGGCCTGGGACATCAGGTGGGGTCAGGCTGAGAGGTACGGGGAGTTATCAGCTGGACTCGCAGGTTTCTGGCTTTTGGCTGTCCAGGGACCCCGAGAAGTCTGTTGTTTAGGATAAAGAAGGTCCCCTGCTCAGTTGCCTCTACCCAGCTCTTATCAATCAGAGCGAAACCTTGGGGGAGGCAGTCTCTGACGTACATCTTGGGACACATTCCAGAGCTGGAGTGATGGCTCCATGGGGATGTAGTGCCCAGGAGAGGGAAGGACCAGAGATAGGGGTTTCTGTTGTCTCTGGGTGCCTGTCTTCCTTCACTGAGGGTGGGACAAAGCAGCAAGAGAAACTTAGGTGAGACTCACTGTTGAGGTGGGCACCTTACTAGGGCTGTCCAGCTCTGTGAGAGCAGGCTAGATCCCCACAGGTTCTGTGACGTTAAGTTAGTCACCTGTCTTCTCTGGGCCCCGCGTATTCGGCTGTGACACCTCTCTGCATAGCTGTGTGGTTCCACAGGAAAAGACAAATCTCCGAAGGCCAGAGAGGGCATGGGGCCTCATGGAAGCAGAGCCCCTGGGCGAGACTAGGGTTCAATAACCCAGATATTAGGAGGCTCTAGCCATTTCCTGTGGTAGGAGGACACCCTCCCTCCTCCTCTGGAAAACGGACTTCATGATGAGCCCTGGAGCTGAGGAGGATTCAGGGTACGTGGAGGAAAAGTGTGGTACCTGGTGCCCAGCGCTTCCCCGGCAATCTCCGATCACTGTGTTCTCTGCTGGCTGCAGGGGCGTGCATCTGCCCGGCCATTGTAGGACTTGGGCCACGAATCCTGGGCTCTTCTCTGTCCTTGTCCCTCATGGCTCTATGTGGCATGTGCCTGGTTCCTCCTGTCCCTACTCAGGCAGTTCTCCCGACCTCAGGTGTCTCTGTGGATCCTTATCCTGGCAGCCCACCCCCCTCAGGATGGCGCCTCCTCTGCTCCAGGTCGAGGTCTGAGGCCCACATGGCACAGGTTGTGGGACACTGGGGGTGAGCGGGACTCGCCAGAGTCACCCTCAGTTCATAGATAGGAACTTAGATGTTTTCTAAGACAGGTGGGGAGCTCTGGAAGGGAGGTACAGAGTTGGGGGGCAATACAAGGTAAGGTTTAGCAAGAGCATTCTTGGCTATAGTCTAAGAAATGAAGAAGGCAGTAATAGGGACCAAGGACGATCATGGCAACGAACTAAGGGTGTCACTGGGGGTGGCCTGACAGAGTCCAGGGGTATTTCAAGGAATACTCAGAGGGACTCCATAGACATTCTTCACCATTCTGTGGCTTTGGGGTTGTCTACTTTTGATTTCTAGCTTGGATATTTTGTTAATTACATTATTTTGTGTGCCAATCCCCTATGAGATTGGCAGCGATAGAGTCAAACAGTGACAGACGGTGCTGGTGAGACTGCAGGAAGGTGGCCCGTGCTCCTCCGCTGTTGGTGTGTGTGTGTGCACGCGCAGGTGCGCGAGTGTGTGCGTGTGTATGCGCACGTATGTGTGTGTGCGCACGTGCATGTGTGTGTGTGCGTGTGCATGCATGCATGTGCGCGCATGTGTGCGTGCGTGTGCGTGCATGTGTGTTTAGGTCAGAGGACAAACTATGAGTCAGTTCTCTTCTCCCATGTTGGTTCTGGGATTGAACTCAGGTCTCCAGGCGAGGGAGAAGTGCTTTTACACACTTAATTATCCTACTGACCTATGTCGGTTTTGTTTGTTTTTAACGTTGCAACATATGCATGCAAAATGTTTTCATTTAATCCTCTGTTACTAGACAGCTATATTGCGTCTGCCCCATTATAGAGCTTGATGACTATTTCTGTTTCGAGTCTTTATACATGGGCTGGGTATGTGGCTCCGTTGGTAGAGTCCTTGCCTAGCGAACCTGCATGAATACACACATGCATGCATATGCATGTACACATGTGCATGCGCACACGCACACACACACACACACACACCAGGGCCTCCAACCACATGGTCCCAAGAGTCTTCCAGATCAAAGATTCTTGAATTCTATTTAATAGTAATGAATGAGATGAACTTGAGGCCATGTTTCTTTTCTTCCCCCATGAGATTGGCAGCAATGGAGTCAAATGGTGACAGCCATTGCTGGTGAGGATGCAGGAAGGTGGCCCGTGCTCCCCCACTGTAGCTGAAAATGTGGTCTGAGCGCCCTTCTAGAAAGCAAGTCAGCCAGTTTGAACCAAAAGCCTTTCAAGCCAGGCATGGAGGTGCATGCTGTAATTCTAGGACTCCTCCAGAGATGGAAAGAGGAGAGTTGGGACTTCAAAGGCAGTTCAGAATGCACAAGGAGACCTTGCTCAAAAGAAAAAAAAAGAAGCCTTTCAAAATATACCATGGCTTTAAGGCCATAATCTCATTTTGGGTTATTTATCTTTAAGGAGAGACAGGTGAAATAGCCATCCATCCATCCATCCATCCAGCCAGCCAGCCATCCATCCATCCATCCATCCATCCATCCATCCATCCATCCTTGTTAGCTTTTGAGACAGTCTCATGTAGCTCAGGCTGGCCTAGAATTCACCAGTTAGCTGAGGATGACCTTGAACTTATAATTCCTGCCTCTTCCCTAATGCTGTGGTTACAGGCAAGCACCACTCCACCCTGTTCATGTAGTGCTGGAGATGGAATCCAGGGCTTTGTGCGTGCTGCAAGTACTCTAGCCACTGAATTATATGCACAACCCTCAAAGCCCCGAATTTTTTAGTACCTTTCCTAAGATTGCACAAAAGTATGAGGGGACCATGGGCCTTGAACTCTTGCCAGGATGCCTTCCATTTTGCCAGAATGTGTTAAGGTTTTGGTGGGTGTTATCTTTGCTTCTTCACTGCAGACGTCTGCTGTGCTGCACTTTGTTTAAAGTAGTTCTATCAAGGAAAAACCCAATGTTAATTGAAAGGAGCATTCTGTGCCTGTCCCTGAAGGTTTAATTTTTGTGTGTGAGTATTTGTGTGTCTGTGTGAGTTTATGTGCAGCCTGTGTAGTCAGATATCTGTGGAGGCCAGAAGGGGGCACTGAAGCCCTTGGAACCGAAGCTACAGGCACTGCCAGCTGCCTGGTGTGGATGCTGGGAACCAAGCCCCGGGTCTTCTGCAAGAGCAGTGAGTGCTCTTAATCACCAAGGCCCTGTTGTAGGTTCTTGATGTCTCCGTGTCCTCATCTGGGAGTTGGGATGATAACACCCCAATCATGCAGGATTGGTGGGGTTGGATGTGTAGTGTTGGATTTATCAGCTCTTCTCAGCCCCACCCCTCTTTGATCACCAAGGATGGAGGAGAATTCTGAAAGCATCAGATGGCTAGAGTCTGGTGATGCACATTCCCTGCAGCCCGGAACCGTACTCAGTGCTCAGGAGATTCCATCACCGGCTCCCTGCACGGTCCCTCTCACAGATAAAGACAGGCAATCTTGGAGGTAGGGCGTAGACGTGACAAGTGCAGCCTGTGGCTAGTTTGGCAAGCGATACAGCTAGGGTTTGTGCCTGGTCCCGTTGAACCTTGGGCCTGAGTACTTAACACCCAGTCTTTGCTGGTGGGAAGCACAGAAGGCTCTGTGGGGGTGTGGGGGTTCAGCGTGAACATATGTGGGTGCCTGTGTGGGTGTTGCAGGCTGGATAGGGGGTGAGGGTCACATGTGCAAGCTCTGACTCACGTGTTCATGTTCTGAGTGTGACAAGGTCATGCCATGTGTCAGGAGTGGGTGAGCCATCTCAGTCTGCATGAATACACATCGTGTCTGGGTGTGTGTGGTGGGGGTAGCTCTGTGCAGGTTGTAAATGCAGATGTATTTGGGGGTGGAGGCTGGAGAGAGAGAGACCTTACATAGGCCACAGGCCATCTCAGCCATGGCTCTGAGACTGGGGAATATGACCGCTGCTTGTCAAGTCCTCCTCACCCTTCCCGCAGTTGTCTTCAGAGACCAACTGAGGTGGGCATGAGGGAGTACCATTAGGATGCGTAGTATAATGGGGACTAGTCTATCACGTGAGAGCTTGGTGTCAGGAGTACGGGCAGGAAGCAGTTGTCACATAGTATA
The DNA here is from genome assembly GCF_950005125.1 of Chionomys nivalis. Classification (NCBI taxonomy): domain Eukaryota; kingdom Metazoa; phylum Chordata; class Mammalia; order Rodentia; family Cricetidae; genus Chionomys; species Chionomys nivalis. The sequence goes on from NC_080107.1 coordinate 46,206,741, forward strand.
GCCCCCCCCCCCCACACACAGCCCATGGCTGAGAATGGGGATTGGCACCTGTTTTATAGAAAATGGAAAGGAAGCCCAGGCAGGCTCAGGGACATACAAGATCTTTTAGCCAGTTAGCATTAGTCCCGGGCTCAGGCTAATCTCATCCCTGTATGGCCAAAACATGCTTCCCATCATGAGCATACTCTTCTGTAATCTCTGAGCACAGGATAGTTGAGCACCCACCCCTGGAGTGTCAGACGCTGGCCAAATGTTCTGCATTTATGGGGTGGGTGTGAGGCCAGGCAGTGAGTAGCATGTCTTGCCTCCCATGGATATTTGAGCAACTCCTGCCTTGACTCTGCAGGACGGAGGCAGGGGTGAGGCCCCATGGGAGGGCGATCTTATTGGAAGTCCTGGAGGTGTTCAGTGAGTGTGGTCAGGAGGGTGCAGGGGACTGTTGATCCCAATCCCCAGCCCCCGGGCCTCTCTTAACCTCTACCTACCCCAAGGGAGGCAGAAGAAGATAATGTGTCTGCCTCTGGGGTCTCATGTTGGCCCCCCAGCCTCTGAGCCTGAGAGTAGTGCTCCCATTTCACAGTATCTGCACTACCCTCGTGTGTGTGTGTGTGCGCGCGCACGTGTATGTGCGCGCATGTGCGCACACGCGCGTGCATGCCTACAATGGTGTGTGTGTGTGTGTGTGTGTAAGCCAGAGGCTGCCCTCATGCGTCTCCCACCTTACCTTTAGAGTCATGGTCTCTCACTAAACCAGGAGCTCACTGATTGGTTAGGCTGGCCATAGAGCTGCAGGGATCTGTGCATCTCCTCAGCCACAGTTTTACCATGCCCAGCTTTCACACGGGTTCCGGCTCTGGGCTCTGGGCTCTCGGGTCCTCTAGCAGGCACTTTATTGACTGAGCCATCTCCCCAGCCCCCTGTTCCTGCTTTTGTGGCAGGCCAGGGCTGGGAAATGAGATGTCCCAGGGTGCGATGGGACCTGGAGTGCCCTTGACAGATACCCTACCCTGTGCGTGGCACAGCCTGCTGCCTTAGGATGTGTCTTTGGATAAAGGAGGATGTGGATTCAGGGACACAGTGACATAGAGTCCCCAGTGACTGACCGCTCCTTGAGGCTTAGATCATGTCTTGTGGCTTTTGATAGCTGTGCAGCAGAGCCTACGGCTACAATGGAGAAGGCAGGCAGATGTGGCTTCCATTGTCCCCATAAGTTTTCCAGACTGTTCTTTCTGGGCCCTTCCCTTTGATCCCACTTGCCTGGCCCGCACAGCCAGCCTGTGGCCCCTAGCAATTGTCAGGAGCAGGTGTGTGTGTGGAGGGGGAGCCAGGTCCAGCCAAGGCCTTGTATCTGAATGCTCCTCTTAGAAAGTCTCCCTTTCCTGTCTGTCCTTTTGTCTGTATGGTATGATTTTTTTATCTCAACTCTGGGGAGATCAGTTATTCAGCTGGGGGGAGGGGCTCCCCTGGCCTGAGGAGCACAGGTTAGGGGCCTAGGAAAGGACTGGCTCTGGCACGCCTGGCTTCCCAAGGTGGCCCAGGAAGCTGGTGGACTCAGAGCCCTGTGTCCTGGATGCCAGCGGGTGGAGGAATGCGGCTCTGAGGAATGTTTAACCCAGGCAGAAATAGCACGCTTTGCTGCTTTATTTTGGGCTCCAGTTTTCAGCATCGAGTGCCACCACTCTCTCACTCCCGGCTGGGGCCACAGCTGCCCAGGTCACCCACAGCTCTGGCCTTTTGGGGACAGTGACCTCATTTTCCAGATTTCTCTTATTATTATTATTATTTTTATTTTTAACCAAGAGTTGCTGTGGGAACCAGAAAATGGTTTGGACTTGGAAGCGCACACACAGGCCCTCACTTCCTCTGCCCTTCTTCTGCCCCTCAGCTTGTTCGTCGTCTCGTTGGTGCCTCTGTAAGGGGAGGGAGGACTTGGAGCCAGAGGTCTGTGTGCTGTGCTGTCTGCTGTGGGGAGCTGCAGCTCAGGGATTCCCTTCCCCCAAGACCAGCTTTGAATCCTTCTTCCCACTTCCTGCTGGGACGTCAGCTCAGCCCTCTCTTGCTGAGCTCGGGAGCAGTCTGTGAAATGGGCAAAGTGCTGGAGCCCGACCTGGAGGGGAGGATGTGAAGACACTGGTGCGGGCTCCGCGGCCCTCTCTCACTGCATCCTGGTGGCTTCACACATCTATGGAGGGAGCCACGCCCCTTGCAGACTTGCTACAGTGTGGGTGGATGAACTTTGAACCGTGCTTCGTCTGCCCAGAGGAGCAGGCCACCTCCCTTGACCCATCCTCAGCCGCTCACAACTGGCACCGAGGCCAGCAGCCCTGCCTACCAGTGTCTAACTTGGGTGGCAGTGTGTTAACTCTCCTTGACTTGGCTGTGGGCTGTGGGCTGACGGTGGGGCTCTTTGTGGGGCTGACCGGCTGTCTGCCCCGCCCCATCCCACCAACATAAGATGAAGAGAAAATCCAAGACTGAAGTAAACAGCCCAATGATGATCCACGCTTCTTCCATTCCATCCCAAGCCTGCTTCCCTATCCGGACTTAGCCCTTTCTTCTGGGACCTCTTCTGGGTCTGGGGGCTCCAGGGCTTTAGCAGATTAGGCCTAGTGGAGACCACAGTCCCTTGTGAATTTGGTGGCTGGGGAGACAGCCAGCGGCTCATCCCTCCTTCCCGCCCTCCCGCACCTGCCTCTTAGTAGGAACCAAAGCTCCCCTTCAGAGCGGAGACGAGGCTATTTTTGGCACTGTGGGGGGGGACGAATGCTTTCCTTCTGTTCAAAAATACATGGTGTGCACTGTGCAGACGGGGAGCTGGGCCTGTTCAGAGCCTGTGCTCCTGGGCACCGGGCCTCTTGCCATGGTCCTGAACCCTCTGGGGCTCTGTAGTCTACACAGGCAACCAGGCAGGGTCACAATTGTCTCCTCGCTGCTTGTCATGGGGCCCTTGCTGGGCTCCAGGGGAACATGGTCTTAATTAAAACTAAAAGCAGCCATTAAAATATAGTTTCCTGCTTTAGGAGCCCTGACTGGGACACCTGCTTCCCTGCATTGGAGGGCGGTTCTGAGAGGGCCCTAGGGCATTTTTGGAAGGATGCCCTGAGGCTTTGGGAGGAAGGTAGAGAACCCTGGGCCCAGCGGAAGGCCCAGCTGGTTATGGGGCTCCTCAGGCTGCCTCTTTACTTCTCATTTCCTGGTCGAGAAAGTGGTTACAGACTATCTGCCTCTGCCTCAGTTTACCCTATGGTGCTGGCACAAGGCAGCATTGATAGTTGGTTCTCTGTCCTATATGGTATGCATTATCTTGTGGAGAGACAGACGTGAGGCCAGTTTAAATGTCAAATTAAGCCGTTGGTGTAATGGAAACCTACCTGGCCTAGGCTCATTTGGAGGGCTTAGGTGATGTCTCAGTTCAGTGTATTCCTTTGCTGGTGTGGGATGCCCCGACGGAGGGAGGAGTAGGAGGCAGAGGAGAGGAGATCTGGGCCAGAAGGTTTGCCGGGCAGCAGCTTCTGGTATGAACACCTCAGGACAGGGCTGCTCTGAGGACCTGTGGCCAGGAGGTGGTTTGGGAGGAGGTGGACGCATGTGGCTGGAGTCCCATGTGGTGTCTACCAAGCACTCTGAGCTAGACAGGTAAGGGGCTGAGTTGCCAGGACAGAGGTAGGCCTGGCTACACCTGCCTCTGAACTTTTCAGGTGTGTGTGTGTGTGTGTGTGTGTGTGTGTGTGTATGTATGGAAGTCACAAGCACGGGCTGGGTGTTTTTTCAATGGCTTTCTTCCTTATTTGAGACAGGTCTCCATGAGTCTGGGGCTCACCAATATGCTGGTTTGGCCAGTGAACCCCAAGGGTTCTTGACACCCACCACACCTTTTACATGGTCTCAAGTTAGGTCCTCATAATTCCAGGACAAGCACTTCACCAGCTGATCCAGCTCCTGAACCAATCTTCCTTCCTTCCTTCCCTCCTTCCTTCCCTCCCCTCTCCTCCACTCCCCTCCCCTCCCCTCCCTCCCTCCCTTCCTTCTCTCCCTCCTTCTTTCCTTACTTTCTTGACAGCATTTCTTGTAGCCCAGGTTGGCTTCAAACTCCCTGTGTAGCTGAAGATGACCTTGAACCTCTGATCCCCACCCCCACCCCCACCCCATGCCTCCATCTACAATCATGGTGCTACCACACCTGGTTTGTGAAGTGCCGGGGACCTAGTCCAGGACCTTGTGCTTGTTAGGCCAGAAACTCCACTAGCACCCCTGCCTCCTGAGCTTCCGGTTCTTGTCCACAGAGAGAGAAAGGGTGGTCTCTGCTCCAAGAGGTGCCTGTTGAGCCCCATGCACAGCAGCCTCCATAGAGAAGCAGCTTGGGAAACAGGTTGTAAAGCAGCTGGGGATCCTGTGTAGCTTAGGAGATGACGGTACCGGCAGATGCTGTGGTCAGGGTTACAGCCTGACTTATGGTGCTACATGTTTCTACTTGGGCCTCTATACCTGTCACTTAGACTAGTGACTGACAGCAGCCAACCTCCTGCCCAGCCAGCTAGGGGTCCTCCAATTCCTCTGCTCCGAGAGCTCGACGTTGAGTCACTGAGGTGCCTCCTCTTTGGAGAGCAGGTCAGGACCACGCCCCTACCTTGGCTCTTAAAGGGCCAGCTCCAGAAGCAGCACTTGAGCACGTCATTTGCTTAGAGCTGCGTGTATTGCGATTCTCCAGGCCAAATGCCTTGGAATTCACGTCCCAGAACTATTCTGGGCTCTCTGCCGGAGCTCAGGGGCTGCAGATAGGTTTCTGCAGCAGGGTCACTGCGTCTGGGGCAGGTGGTGGGGAGTGGAGGAGTGGAGGAGCTGGCCGAAGGCGGGGCTGCTTCCCTCCCCAGCCACGTCCCTGCCAGTTGGGCTAGTTATCCCCTGGCTGGGAGCTTTGCACCCTTCTGGGGCAGAGGGGAGGGGCATCTTATTTTACCTCTCTCCCCTGTTCTGCAGCAGGAATCCCTCACCACCCTTCCCCCACTCCTGTTCTGGGCATCTTTGCTCCATGGGTTGTGACATTAGCAACTGTGACTGAACAGGCATGCCTGAACTGCGGATGGTGACCAGCCCTGGGTGTCCCCATCCCAGGATGGAGGGAGGGGATCATAAGGGCATGAGCTGAAGTGGAAAGGTGCACCCTGGGACAGGAGGGAGGTGGCTTGCCAGTAGGTCCTACCATGTTGTCCCTTCTCCGGTGGCTTCTGTGACACTTTAATTAATAACAGGAACAGTTGCTAATGCTTCTGGACACTTGTGTTCCCTCTGCCCGGATGGCAACAGCCTCCTGTGGCTAAGGCTTTGTTCCAGCAGAGTGTGGCCACCTGGGGCACCTCCTGAGCTCTGTGAGGTCTGAGCTGGGCCGGCAGCTGCTTCTGGCTGATCCCCTCCGCTCTCTTCTGCCTGTCAGAGGACCGAGGACCGCTCTCTGCTTCCCGGTAAACCTCCATACAGCCTTGTCCTCCACCCTCCTGGCCAGGGTGGAATCCTCTCTGCTCGCTCCCCTCCCCAGTTCCCACCCCCATCTCAGACAGAGACCCATGTAGCCCAGGCTGGCCTCCCACTTGCTACATAGATTGACTCAAGTGCTGGGATCACAGGTGTGAAGCAGTTATGGTGAAGGATGCTGGAATTGAACTTACGGTTCTGTGCATGACAGGCAAGCTCTTTACCAAGTGAGCTATGTTCTCCTCTTCATTTTGTCCCTCTATCTTTCCTTTCTTATCACATAGGAGACTAGACAGCTATGCTTAGGTCTGTCCTGGATGTATCAGGGGTTTGGAGGACAGGGGCCCGTATGGGTCACTGCTGCACCTCTACCCAGAGTCTGGCCTGCTGTAATTGAAGGACAGATGAGGAACTGAGAATTCCATGTGTCTTAAGATCATCCTATCAGGAAGGCATCACTATCATTACTCCCATTTTGCAGAAACTGAGGTTAAGTTGCCCAAAGTCACAAGATACACACAGTTTAGTGGAAGAGCCTTCTAAGAATTGAATAACGTCTTGGCACTTCTTGGCACGAGTAACAGCAAAGGCAGTCTGGGAAGCATTGTGGAACTGGGCTGTATGAGACCTGGAAAAGTGCCCCTGCCTCCCCGAGTTTGCAAGGAACACCTCAGGCCAGCATCTCCCTGCAGGGGTGGTGGTGCATAAGGTGGCATTTGCCCCCTATAGGACTCCATCTCTTGCAAGGTTTCCAGTCTGGTGGTAGAGAAGGCTTGGACCAGGGGCCAGTTCCTGGGACCACTTTTGTGTTACTCATGTGTGTGTGCACGTGTATGTGTGTGTCCCAAAGAGAGAGAAAGAAGGCTGGGGACATTGCAGCAGCTACTCTGGCTACTGAGAGCCTTCTGCAGGAGCACACACACTAACCACCCACTGCACACCAACCAGTACCGCTCAGCCACCAGACACAGGCACACACGCCCTGCGTGATAGAGCTTGTAGCAGTTGGGAAGGATAGAAGTGGACATTCAGTAGTGGCACAGCCGTTTTTATTTTCCTTCCCCAAGGCCATTGTCATCGGCATTTCTGTCAGTCTTTTTCTCTTGTGTGCAACTATGGCAGGTTTTAACTCCCTATTTCCAGAATGAGAAGCAGAGACTCAGAGAAGTTAGTTGATGTGTCCACTGTTACACAGTTGGACGTAGTCAAGACCGGACCTGCGCTTGGTAGGTTAGTCAGTGCAAGCCAAGGACCTCTGCATTCTAGTACCAGCAAGACCTGATACTGGAGAGTCAGTCTGGGCCAGAGATTTGGTCCCCTATGAGCTGGAGTCAGTTTGGTATTCCTGTTCTGAAAATCACCATAGAGCAGTGACGAGAGACTGCTGTGGAAAATTCCACACCTGACCTCATGGAACGAGTTGCAGCAAAAACTCGGTTGCCCTAAAAATTCTGTACAAAATCACCCTCGGGCTGTATTTAAAGGGTAGTATTGGGTTTTAATTTGGGTCCTCCCCTCCACTGGGGATATCTCATCATGAATATGCAAATTATCCCCAATCCAGAAGAACCTCTAGATCTGTGAAACTTTTGATAAGGGATCCTAAACCGATATAAGAGTTGGATCACCTGTAAAAGATCAACTCCCAGCATGCACTTGGGGGATGTCTCAGACACCTACTCCAGTATGTCCTGGAGTTACCTAGACCCTGATTCTGGTTCCACCTCTACTGCAGATGAGTTTGGGCAGGTAGCTTCACCTTTGGATGACTTGGTTTCCTCATCTGTGCCGTGGAGAGCGTCACACACTGCCTGGCGTCTTGTTCAGGTGTGTAGAAGGAAGAGCTGCTTGTTAGTCCCATCTGCCCAGCTAGCTTAGCCCTGAAATAATCACACAGGAACTGTATTAATTAAATCACTGCTTGGCCTGTTAGCTAACTTCTTATTGGCTAACTCTTGCATATTAATTTAACCCATTTCTATTAATCTGTATATCACCATATTGCAGTGGCTTACCAGCAAAGATTCAGCATGTCTGACTCTGGTGGTGGCTCCATAGCGTCTCCTGACTCCGCCTTCTTCTTCCCAGCACTCAGTTCTGTCTTCCCCGCCTACTTAAGTTCTGCCCCATTAACAGGCCAAGGCAGTTTCTTTATTCATTAACCAAGAAAACAACACACAGACGGAAGGACCTCCTACACTCAGGTGTGTAATAGGTGCATTGCTAGCCTGGCCTCTTGGGAGCTCCTCTCAACTATTCCTCACACCACTGCTGGAGTCCACAAGGCAAAGTGCATCTTTCTGTAACTTGACTTCAACAGTCCGGTGAGGGGCAGGAGTTTGTTTGGATGACATAGAAATTAAAATCACTATAGTTTATCATTTTGTTTCTGGAGTCAAATAAAACCCACAAATGATGATAGGGCAGATAGTAACATTTATAAAAATATTTGAGCCAGAATACAAACTTTGAATCAAAACTTACCGTGTGTGTGTGTGTGTGTGTGTGTGTGTGTGTGTGTAATCAGGTGACTTTCTCAGCCCCTCCCCATCTCACTTTTTGGGACCAGGTCTCTCAATTAACCTGGAGCTCACTGATTGGCTAGAATGGATGGCCAATGAGCTTCCAGGGATCCTCCTGTCTCTGCCTTTCCAGCACTGGGATTGCAAGCACTCCCTGTCACACCCAAATTTTTATGAATTCAGGCACTGTCTGAGCCTTCTCTATTTCTCAAACCTTGCTTTTGATGGCTGCCTGGAGTCTCTCAGCTCCAGGGGTACCATCGGCCCTCTCTCCTTAGGGAGTCTGAGGGGAGCACCTTGAAGGAACTCTTGGACTCCTTCAACACTGGTCCTCCTCCAGGGGTGAAACCGTCTCCTGAATACTGCTATCTCCTTCGTCAGATGAGGAAACTGAGGCTCAGCTTGGGGGTTGGAGCTGATGGACTTAAGAACAAGAGGGATCAAGTGCTCCGCAATGAGGCCTGGCTCCTCCAAGAAGGGCTGTGGTGACGGCAAGTGCCCCGTGAGCAGTACTCCCCAACCCTCATCCCTCTTGACATGCAGAGGTGTTTTCACCAGCCTGGGGGGCACACAAGGCTCTCCTTGTGTGTGATCACCCCAGGCTGAGGCCTCGCTGGTTGCTGGGCCTCTGGTTCACTTTGCCCTGCCACTGGCTGTATGATTTTGGTGGCATGCTCCTGCTTCTTCGGAGCCTCGGGTTTTCTTACTCACAGTGGCTGGCAGTGAGCTGTTTCTCCACAGGACCTGGTGCAGCCCCTGAGCTCAGTCAATGGAAATAGCTGGGGCTCAGGAGATCTGAGGGACTAGGAGGAAAATGGGATTGAATTCGAGATTTGAATGGTCTATGCAGCCCTTCTTCGTGCTCCTTTTAGGGCCTGGCTCCTCTCCTTGACAGCAGCTGGAAGCTGTCCGCTTTGGTGTGTGCTAACACCATGGCTTGGCTCTGCCAGCTGCAGCTCCCAGCTCCCACCCAGAAGGCAGTGAGAGCCCCAGTGTCTTATCCTGACACCACCACTTGTCACTTGACAGCCGTGTCCCTGTGTCCAGTGCTGGGCTGTTTGCCATATGTATTCTCCTGTCGGCTCTGTCAGCAGCCCTGTGCTAAGAGGAAGCAAGGCTCAGAGTGGCACACAAGTCCATCGACTGGGGTGTTAGCATGACTGTGCCTCTCTCTGCATCAAGGCCGCTAGTTGGAGAGAATGTGGGTTCCAGTGCTATGAGCTGGGGTGGGGGTGCCTTAGAAGTCAGGGGGCAAAGCTGGTTCAGCCTTAAGGTGCCTTAGAGGCTGACAGATCCTAAACATCCCTACAACAAGGCTTTGTGTGTTGCCCTAGTCTCCACACATGGAAACCAGGCTGCAAGGGTATGAGGGGAAGAATTGGGAGGCTGGGTGCCAGGAGGAGAAGCCAGGCCAGGGGTGTTTGAGTCTGGTTAGCCCCTGGGTGAGCTTCTTGCTTATGAGTGAGATCGCTTTGCCACACAGAGCACAGCCATGGCCTGTGACTCCCATCAATGCGGGGCTCAGATGCAGTCTGGTTGAAGGCCCTAGCATGTGGCCAAAAAGCAGTCTCTACCAGTTCCCAAAGCATCTCTGTGGGCAGAGTGGGGGAGGGTGTGAGTTGTTGCACAGGGTGCAGTGTGGGGGAGGCAGGCAGGGCCTGTATGTCTTTCCTGTTGATTTGTGGTGTGCCCAGCCCTGAGCCACCCAGCTGGGCTGGCACAACTAACATGGATAGAAATAGCGCTTGCCAGCCAGAGCTGGGCCGTTGCCACCCCACTCTGGGAGGAGCCTGAAGAGGGCTGAGCCAGGAGGCCTGCTCTCTGTGTTGTGCTGAGGGAGGGCCCAGGGATTCCGGGTGGGCAGGGTCAGCATCTGCTGAGGCAGGGTCAGTCTCACCTCTTTTGGGGGGAAAGCAATGGGCAGGGCAGGAGCTCTGCTTCTGTCTCCCTGGCAGAGGCGTGGGGTAGTAATCACAGTAGCATTGCCGGCTGGGTGCCAGGCCCTCTGCAAGTGCTGTCATGTTATCTCTGTCTGCTTGGAGCCGGTGATTCCAAGTGCTATAGCTTAGAGATCAGGCAAGGTCTCCGCACACCAGTCATGCCCAGCTTCCGGTCCCCCGTGCTGGTCCTCTGCTGGTCTCAGGACAGTGGTCACCTTCCGGTCCCCCATGCTGGTCCTCTGCTGGTCTCAGGACAGTGGTCACCTTCCGGTCCCCCATGCTGGTCCTCTGCTGGTCTTAGGACAGTGGACACCTTCTGGTCCCCCATGCTGGTCCTCTGCTCTTCTCAGGACAGTGGACACCTTCTGGTCCCCTGTGCTGGTCCTCTGCTGGTCTCAGGACAGTGAACACCTTCCTGTCCCCTATGCTGGCCCTGTTCTCGTCTCAGGACAGTGGACACATTCCAGTCCCCCATGGTGGTCCTCTGCTGGTCTCAGGACAGTGGTCACCTTCCGGTCCCCCATGCTGGTCCTCTGCTGGTCTCAGGACAGTGAACACCTTCCTGTCCCCTATGCTGGCCCTGTTCTCGTCTCAGGACAGTGGACACATTCCAGTCCCCCATGCTGGTCCTCTGCTGGTCTCAGGACAGTGGACACCTTCTGGTCCCCCATGCTGGTCCTCTGCTCTTCTCAGGACAGTGGACACCTGGTCCCCTTGCTGTCGTGTCCGTTTGCTCTTCTCAGGACACGAAGCTGTTGTCCTGTCCATTCCCTTTGCTGGGAAATGCTCTTACTGGACCCTTCTGACTTGCCAGGGCTGGTCATTGTGTGGCAGGGATCTGGGGACTCTGTGGAGCCTTTTCCTGGGACTGGAGGGGAGACCAGGGCTAAGATTATGGACTGAATTAGAAGCCTGGGTGGACTGTCAGGACCTCCACCCTGTTGCTGGCGAGAGCACATGGAGTTTAACCCCCTTTGCCCAAATCGCCTCCCTTTCAGACTGGGGAACTGAGGGCCAGAGAGGGGGGAATGACTAGGTTCTGGGGGCGCTGTCTGTAGGGCAGAAGAGGTACAGACTTAGCCGAGTATAGCGGAGTAGATCAGACGTGTCTCCTTTCTCTGAGAAAGCTCTGTCATCACCACTAACCCAGTCTGCTTTCTGTAGCAGTGATAAAAGGCGACCTGGGGAGGAAAGGGTTTATTTTATCTTACAGTTTACAGCCATTCATCTACAGGAGCTGAAGCAGAGGCCATGGAGGGGTGCTGCTTGCTGGCTTGCTCTTCATGGCTTGCTCAGTCTGCTTTCTTAGAGAACCCAGAACCACCTGCCCAGGGACAGCACCACCCACAGTGGGCTGAGCCCTCCCACATCAGTCATTAATCAAGAAAACGCCCCGTAGACTTCCTACAGGTCTGATGGTGGCCTTTTCTCAGTTGAGGTTCCTTCTTCCCAGATGACCCTAGTTTATGCCAAGTTGGCATAACACTCCCCAGAACAGAACCTGGAGCAGGGGTGCGGGGAGACCTCCACGCTGAGTGGACAGCGAGGAAAGGAATCCTCCGTGCTGTGTAGTGTAGAAGTGACCCAGAGTCGGGATAAGGGAGGGGGCAGGCTATGGAGATCTCTGAGCTTCTTATTCCTGAACCCAGGAGAGGACTGGAAGACCATGGCAGGGGTGGTTATGGCAGGCAGGACATTCAGTAGGAGAGAGGGAGTGAGAGACTGAGGCAGGATGGGGGAGGGGTGCGGGGTCAAGATTGACCCTAGAGTAAGTGTTCCAGCAGCTGAGCACAGGAAGGCCCGTTGCCCTTCTAGAGGGAGACTATTTGGTGATCAGGCTCGAAGGGACTGGGGTGGGAGGCCAGGCCCAAAGAACCTATTCTCTCTCTCTCTCTCTCTCTCTCTCTCTCTCTCTCTCTCTCTCTCTCTCTCTCTCATCCTCCCAAGCCCCCCCCACCCCCGTTGCTAATGTACTGGGCAGGGTGGGTAACCCAGAGGGCAGTCCTTGTGTCTGGAGACTGAAGTGGGGTCTGGATTGGTCACAGGAAGCCAGCCGGGAAGTCTGCCTTCTACCCGTCCTGCTGCAGCAGGCCCCTCCTCCCTCCGTGGGGGCTGCCAGCTCTGGCGTTCTGTTCCCACCATGTTTGAGCTGAGCTTCAATCAGCAGAGAGGTATTTTGCTTTAGGGAAATGAAAATCAGACTCAACGTTTATCCTGGGCTCCTGGGACCGGTTCTTGTGTTCACTCTTGGCAGACATGGGCTGCGTGGAGAGGAGGAGGGGCCTGAAGGAGCTTTGGTAGCTGCTGGGGGTGGGCACTGGGCACACTGGGCGTCTCTACTTGGGCAGGGGCATAGGACGGTGTCAGCAGACCTGAGGAGATATAGGCTGGTGGTGGCCCAGGACGGGGGTGGCATGTCTGGATAGTTCTCTGCATCGGCAGTTTTAGATCTCAGCAGGGCCAGTGGAAGGAGGATGGGTGCCCGCACCTTCCTTCCTTGTGTCTCTGTGCTCCAGTCCCCCTGAAGTGCAGGATTCTAGGGAACCCTTTCCCAGGATCCTGCCTGGGGCTTATGTGCTGATTTAGAGATGAGGATTCCAAAGTTCAGAGAGGTTAAACAACTTGTTCAGAAGGAACCCAGTCTACACGTAGCCCCAACAGGGTCTTGACCAAGGGTGCCGAACCCCAGGCCTGGTGTTCATCAAAAGCCTTGCACTTGGTAGTGCTTAAGATGGCCACAGGAATATTCTGGGGAAAGAAAGTCAGCCCCAACCAGGTGCACTTAGATAAAACACACATTAGGAGGTGGAAGTCCCAGCCCCAGAGCTGGGCTGACTCTGATGACAGAGCCCCAGGGCTGTGTCCCACTGGGAAGAGAATGTCTTTCTATTGGGCCTTCTAGTACCAGGCACAGATCCAGTTTGCTAAGTTACTTTGGCCTGTAACACAGCTGCAAGGTGGGGCTGCAGGTCCTGTTTGACAGATGGGCAGAGTGAGATTCAGAGATGTAGGTGTTTGGTCTGACTTTACACCAAAAAACGTAGGGAGCCTTAGCCTGTCTGACCCCAGGTTCTTCACTTATGGTTCCTTGTCCTCCCTACCCTGTCCTGACTTGGTCAGGCCTCTGACTGGCCATGTGCAGGGTGTTACTGGGTTGACGGAGTCCCTTTGAAGGGTCATGGAAGGGTCAGGGACTTGCTGGAGGGGGGGGTCACAGAAAGACTAGTTAGGGTTTTATTGCTGTGAGCAGACACCATGACCATCGTGACTCTTATAAAGTAAAGTATTTAATTGGGCTGCCTCACTTCAGGGGTTTAGTCTATTATTATCATGGCAGGAGGCATGGTGGCATGCTGGCTGACATGGTTCTGGAGAAGGGTTTGCATCCGGATCAGCAGGCAGCAGGAAGAGAGAGTGACAGTGGGCCTGGCTTGAGCGCTTGAAACCTCAAAACCTAACCCTAGTGACCACAGCAAGGCCACACCTACTCCATCAAGGCCACACCTCCTAAAAGTGTACCTCCCTATAAGCCTGTGAGGGCCATTTTCATCAGACCACCACAGCTGTGGAAAATGGGTCATTTGGTGACCCAGGGTGAGAGAACAGGACCCTCAGGGAGCTTGAGTAGGTTCATGGAGTTGGGGTGTTGGCTGGGGCATAAGATCACTGGTACTCCTCCTCAACTTTGAGCCTGAGTCTGGAACTCTGAGCCCTGAGCCTCTGAACACTGGGTGCTAAGCACTGAGCATGGTCCCTGGAGGGAAGCCAGAGGGGGTCCAGTTAATTTCACAGTTGGCTGGAGACTTGATGAGAAGGAGGGGTAAGAAGGAGGATGGGATGGACGGAGTTGGAAGCTGCACCCCAGGAAGCTCCCTTTGCATCTGGTCCCAAGACTGAGGCAGGGGGAAGCTGGACCTCCAGATTGCTCTGTCCAACGGCCCGTAGTGCACAGGATCCAGGGCTGCCTCTTGGCCCTCCATGCATTGTGGGGGGCACACAGACTGGCCGAAGAGTCATTTCCCTTCAGCATTTTATTTTGAGACTTGTGAATGTAACAGTGCAGGGACACTCTAGACCCGCCCCCCTCCAAACCCCCACCCCAACCAGCAGGAACGATCCAGTTCTCCAGACCTGTCCCCGGCCCCTGCCACCCCCCCCAACCATCAGGGACTCTCCAGCTCTCCAGACCTGCCCTCCCACTTCAACCAGCTTCCCAGCCTTCACCCCTCAGTGTTTGGGCACAGCTCCTGGGACAGGGGCATCATCCTCAGTCCACCGCTATCTTTGGAAACTGAAGAGGCCCTGCGGCATGTGTCCATGGCCCACAGCCGTTTCAGCACTTTCCCTCCTGGCCTCCAAACCGACCCCCAGCCCAGCGTGTTAGGCTTGAGTTGTCCTCAGCCACCTTCCCCACAGTCTTCCTCTGGCTTGTTTGGGCGTTGCTGGCTCTGACTTGAAGGTGCAGGGTTGATGGTCTAGTGTGTCCCACTCTCTGGATTAGTCCAGTTATGGCTTCTTGATTAGACCCAGTATCATTTGACAGGTGAGTGCCATGGGTCCTAACTGCATTTAGTCCAGCGTACTGAATGGCATCTTTTGAAAAAACAGGTTTTTTGTTTTGTTTTGTTTTGTTTTGTTTTGTTTTGTGTATGGCTGTGCATCATGTGTATGTGGGAGCCCACGGAGGTCCGAAGAGGGCATCAGATCCCACGGAGCGAGAGACAGGCAGTTAGTTATGAGCCTCTCTGTGGGTGCTGGGAACCACAGCCAGGGTGCTGATCTCTCAGCATCCTGACTCCCTACCCCTTGTCACCTTGCTCCATGACCTTGAGCAAAGGTCACCACTCATCTTAGTGGTCACCTTCTGTTGTGTTTGGGGAGCTGAGCCACTAGCACGTGGCTTAGGGAGTTTTGTGGGCAGGTATTGCTTAGCATTGGTGAGAGCTAGAAAACTGAGCAGAAACAGAGACAGCGAAACAGGAAGCCACCGGTCGGATGGTGGCTCAGAAGTTAAGAGCACCGACTGACCTCCCAGAGGTCCTGAGGTTCAATCCGCAGCACCTACATGGTGGCTCACCACCACCTGCAACTCCAAGGCCTGTTCTGACTGTCCTCCACCCCTTACATACACATAAGTAAAAACAAATCTTTAAAAAATTTAGAAAGTTAGCCAGGCGGTGGTGGCTCACTCTAAGCCCAGCACTCGGGAGGTAGAGGCAGGCGGATCTCTGTGAGTTCCAGGCCAGCCTGGTCTACAGAGCCACTTTCAGGACAGGCTCCAAAGCTACAGAGAAACCCTGTCATGAAAAACAAAACAAAACAACCCCAACAACAAATTTAGAAAGTCAGTGAACCTTGGGTCAAGTGACAGGGCAGCTCCTCAGAACAGAACATAGGAGCAGCTGAGACTATGGGGGTCCCTGTGTGGAGGGTGTCTCCCTCTGTCGCTAAGCTTCCTGAGTGTAGACTGTGGGGTCCCTGTGTGGAGGGTGTCTCCCTCTGTCGCTAAGCTTCATCAGTGTAGACTGTGGGGTCCCTGTGTGAAGGGTGTCTCCCTCTGTCGCTAAGCGTCCTCAGTGTAGACTATGGGGTCCCTGTGTGGAGGGTATCTCCCTCTGTCGCTAAGCTCCCTCAGTGTAGACTGTGGGGTCCCTGTGTGGAGGGTCCCTGTGTGTAGGGTCCTTGCATGGAAGGTGTCTCCCTCTGTCGCTAAGCTCCCTCAGTGTAGACTGTGGGGTCCCTATGTGGAGGGTCCCTGTGTGGAGGGTCCCTGTGTGGAGGGTGTCTCCCTCTGTCGCTAAGCGTCCTCAGTGTAGACTATGGGGTCCCTGTGTGGAGGGTGTCTCCCTCTGTTGCTAAGCGTCCTCAGTGTAGACTATGGGGTTCCTGTGTGAAGGGTGTCTCCCTCTGTCCCTAAATGTCCTCAGTGTAGACTGTGCACACCTCAGTCTTGTGGTGGCCCAGGCCGGCCTAGCCTATGTCCACCCACCCTAGTTGGCAGAAGGATTGGGCTGGGGGGCCAGGCCCCTAGAGAGGTTCCCTTGACTGCCACCCTCCAGGATCCTCCGCAGCTCTAGGAAGTGAAGAGTTGGCATTTCTAGGAATCCCAGAGGCAAGGGACACTTGAGTCTCCAGTGTCCCATTAAGCCAAAGTAGCTGCTCAAAGCTAGGTAAGCTTTTTCCCAGGCTCATTTCGCATCCCAGAGGCTTAGCTGCCTGCTGGTTACTCGGTGTTCTACATTAGGGACAATTCCGGTGAGAGAACAGTAGTCCATGCCTTACTAAACTACCTGAAGCCTCTGGGGATGTGATGGGGTCAGGGAGGTCAAGGAAGGTCCTCTGCCAGGTGGCAGTCAGAGGCAGGCTTTGGAACATCGTAGGCGGGAAGTTGAGTTCCCCAGGAGTGCTTCTCTGGCCTCATGAGACCTAGCTGAGGTCACCAGTGGCCCTGCCATTCAGGCCTTTGCCACTACCTCCTGTTGTTTATGGTCCATGATACCACTCCTTGCTACGGTCACACCATACAGCTCATTGGCTGCTTCAAGGTTAGAAGAAGTGTTCCCTCCGGAACCTTGGAGGCACCACCCATCTCTTGGGACAGTGCCCTCGGGTAATCTCTGGGGCAGCCATAAGTAGACTTGACTGAACCTTAGTTTCCTTATTGGAAAAATGGGAGGGGCTGTCCCAGGTGGGACATGGGATTCTTGTGAGCCTGTTTATAGATGAGGGCTCAGAGAGGGGGCAGTCTTCTGAGGCACACCCGGCCCATAAGCCTTGTGACTGACCTGGAGATCAGGTGTTCAGGTCTGACCCCAGAGCTTGAGGTCTCTCCATCTGCATTAGCTACACCCAGAGACGGTGCGGGTGGAAGGCCTAGGGCTGCTCAACACAGCCTAACCAGGGAGGCTGGTTAGTTTTTTGGCAACTTGACACAAGCTAGAGTCATCTGGGAAGAGGGAACCTCAACCGAGGGGATGCTTTTGTTCTGTTGGCTTGTGGACAAATTTTCTTGATTGGCAGCTGATGTAGAATGGCTCAAACCATGTGGGTAGCACCATTCCTGGGCAAAGGGTCCTGGGTGGTATAAGAAAACAGGCTGACTAGGCCTTGGGGAGCAAGCCAGTCTACAGTGTTCCGTGGCCTCCACTTCGGTTCCTGCCTCCAGGTTCCTGCCTGAGTTCCTGCCCTGGCTTCCCTCTTTGATGGGCTGTAAAACTGGAAGCAGAAATCAACCCTTCCCTCCCCAGATTGCTTTTGGCCATGGTGTTCATCTTAAGGTGTTTGGGAGGTGGCCTTTGTATCGGCAGCTGTAGGCAGTGGGCATTGAAGGTCGGGCATACCATCTCCTAGGCTGGTGAGCATCTGCCTGCCAAGACTGCTCATCCACTGTTCTCTAGGGGTGTACTGGCAGCCTGTGGGTAAAGAGATAAGAGGGAGCTCCTGTCCCGCTCCCGCAGATGCCGGTGTCCTGGGACTCCCAGCTAACCTTTGATCTTCTTTTCTCTTGCAGTTACCGAGAAGGAGGTGCAGCAGTGGTGAGTAGAACCTGTGTGCTGGGGTGGGTGTGGGGTGCTGGTGGGCCCAGCCCATGACCTGTGTGACAGGGAGGGTTCCAGGAAGCAGGCATCCACATCCATCCAGTTCAACACCCCCCAGTCTTGTGGGGCTGCTGACGGGCCCAGCCCACGGCCTGTGCGACAGGAGGGGTCCAGGAAGCAGGCATCCACATCCATCCAGTTCAACACCCCCCAGTCTTGTGGGGCTGCTGACGGGCCCAGCCCACGGCCTGTGCGACAGGGAGGGGTCCAGGAAGCAGGCATCCACATCCATCCAGTTCAACACCCCCCAGTCTTGTGGGGCTGCTGACGGGCCCAGCCCACGGCCTGTGCAACAGGGAGGGGTCCAGGAAGCAGGCATCCACATCCAGTTCAACACCCCCCAGTCACATGGGGCTGTGGTGTCCATTGAACAGGCTGGGGGAGGGTAGTGACTCCCCCTCTTTCTTTGTGTATTTTTTTTGCCCTTTAAAATGATTTATTTATTTTTATTTTGTTGGCGTGTTTTGCCTGCATGTATGCCTGAGTACCGTACACATGTAGTGTCCGTGGAGGTCAGAATAAGGCATTAGATCTCCTCGAACTGGAGTTATGGGTATCCATGAGCTGCCATGTGGAAAGCGTTGGTCCTTGCAAGAGCAGTAAGTGCTCTTAACCACTGAGTCATCTTTTCAGCCATCTCCCTGTTTGGTTTGTTTGGAGACAGGGCCCCACTATGTAGCCCTGGCTGGCCTGGAACTCATAGAGATCCGCCTGCCTCTGCCTCCCAAGTTCTGAGATTAAAGGTGTGTGCCACCACCTGGCCAATTTTTTTTTTTTTTTTTTATTTGAGACAAGGTCCCCTCACTGCTACCTATGGCTCTCTAATTTGACTAGACTGGCTGTCCAGGTTTCCCCAAAGAGGCCCCTGTCTCTGCTTCTTCAGTTTCCCCAGTACTGGGGTTGTAAGTGCTTGCCACCACATTGGGTTTTGCCCATGGGTGCTTGGGACCCAAACTGAGGCTCTCCTATCTGCCTGCCTGGTTTCCTTGCGGACAGTACCATCTCCCCAGCCTCACTGTGTGCTATCCATGGAGACTCAACCTGAAGGCTGGAGAGATGGTTCAGTGCTTAGAGTGCTGACTGCACTTCCCGGGGACCTGGGTTCGATTCCCAGCAACTTCATTTTGGCTCACCACTGTCTGTATGTAACTCCAGTTTTAGCATGCTCTTCTGGACACCAGGCATACATGTGGCACACAGACATACAAGCAGGCAAAGCACCCATCACATAAAATAAAATTAAGATGATCCATCAGGCTGATCGAAGACCCTGCTTACCAAATAGATGAGGTACAAGCCGGGAGACTGAAGTCCAGTCCTTGCTTCATCCCTGAATCACGCAGGGCCTCAAGAACACTGTACCCGTTCTGGGGCCCAGTTGTCTCTTTTAGAAAATACTAGATGTAAATGGGCAGTGGTGACACACACTTTTAATCCCAGCACTCAGGAGGCAGAGTTTGAGTCCTCCCTCGTCTACAGAGCCAGTTCCAGGATAGCCAAGGGCTACAAAGAGAAATCCTGTCTTAAAAAAGCAAGAGAGAGAAAGAGACAGAGTGAGAAAGAATATTAGATGACTGGTGGGTTTCTAGCTGGGTGCCAGCTCCCGCCAGTCTGCAGTAGCTATCTGCATCTAAAGTGGCTTGTCACGGAGCGAGTAGAAAGTGCAGCAGTGAGAAATTAGTGAGATCTGCAATGAGCTAGTGATGCCTGCCCTGGGCCTAGGAGGAAGAGAGGAGCTGTGTCTGTCACAGTGGAATACAAAGCAAACAGGAGAGGCTCTCACTGTGAACCCCAGGAGGGGAGTGAGGAGGGAAGCAGAGCTCAGACCCTCCAGACCTCTTTTCTGAGCTTGCACATCAGAGTCCATGCTGCGGAAAGGGCAGAGCTGTGGCCATTCTGCCTGACTCTGTTGGCTCTCACTGAAGATCTGTTTAGGCGGGCAGAACCAGGACCAGGAGCTGGCTGGGTTCTGGCAAGGGAGTGGAGGTGCAGGGAGAAGCTGACCTCATTGGACAGAGGTGGTGGTGGGGGTCTGACCCATCTCTGGCTATTTCCTACTTCCCATATCCTCCAGGAATATCCCAGGAGTTTCCAGGTCTTGCTGCCTCCATTGTCCGTGTTCCTAAGCCTGCCTCCACGCTGTCTTCCTTGCTTTTCAGTCTGTACATCTCCCTGCCTCCTGGTGGTAGCCCTTGGGCTCTGTAGAGAAAGCATTTGTGAATGGCAGGCTTCTGCTAACCTCTCCCATCCTGGGTAGAGGCTATGCAGGTCTGAGTTCCCCCTGCTATGTTCAGTCTTGCTGAGCCCTATTCTCAGCTGTCCTGAAACTGGAAGTACCTACAGTTTGTCCCCTCCCTGACTTTGCTTGGTTCAGGCCTATCCCTACAGAAAGCACCCTACCTCTGTGTAGACAGACATCAGTAACGGGGGGCCACAGATGATGGTATTCTGAGCAGTCTCCAGTGTATTGGACGGTTACGGAATTCTTAGCACACAAAATGAGCCCATTGTTCTCTCTTGATGGCCCAAAACTCTTTTTATAGTCTACAAGCCTGCTGGGATAGAGGTTAGATCAGGAGCCTCCAGTCCCTCCTATCCCTGTGCCCCCAATGCCCAGGGCCATTTCACATCTTTCCCTGTTCTGAACAACTAGCCCCAACCCAGGGGATCTTTCCCATGTGGTCACTGCCCCCAGCTTCCTGCACACACACCCCAGCCCGTGACAGAAGAGCTGGAGATGAAGCCAGATGCTCTGGTCTCTTGAAGCCCCTTTGGAGGACACCCCACAGCTTGCCTAAGGTTCGACTCCTTGCCCTAACCCTTGGGGCTGCCTGGAGGCTCAGACCCCCGCCCCCCACCCCTCACTGCAGCTCGTCAAGCACCTGCCCTCACCCAGGCCCGACTTGTGCCCCTTTGGAGCCTTCATCTGTGCCGCTATCTCTTTTAGTTCCTCACCCCCACATCTCAGCTCGTTGGCCAGGTCTCAGCGGAGAGGCTGGAGAGGCTGTCATGTCTCCAGCACCGTACAGAGTCACCTTGTTTTGTACGGACTTCAAACAACTGCTGTTCAGGGTCCCCTGTGATGCTGTCCCTGCCATGCAGAGAGTACTAGAGGAACCAGGACTAGAATAAGGCCTGGGTTGCAGTGAGGGCGGGTGTTGTGTGCCTGGGTCAGCCAGTCGGGACCCCATCACCCAGTCCTCAGCCTCAGGTAACCCTATAGTGTCTGGTTTTTTTGCAGAGGAAAAAAGCCCAAGACTCAAGGGGTGGGGCCTCCTTCAGTCTGCAGCTTTTCTGTGTCCTGGGCTCTCTGTCTTAGAGTCTACTGTCCACAGAACTGGGTTCAGCCTTGTCAGGAGTTCAGAAGCCCAGTAAGGGCTGACTGAGCAATACCACAGGTACCAAAGCTTGCAGTGTCCTGGAAGGTGACCAGGACACCATGCTGAGTGGAAACCAGAGAAGTTTCCTAGATGCTCAGCTCCAGGCATCAAAGCACGCAGAGAAGGGAGCCGGATGGGGTGGTTGGTGGCAGGACCGTGGGTTGTGGGTACTTCCTCCCCGCTTGTATTTCTTCTTGTCCAAATTCTCTTGTTTGATTATTTTATAATTATTAAACATCCTGGCAATACAGTAACAATGTAGTGGGTGGGAACAGGAAGGCTTTCTGCAAGCACCTCAACAGGGCCAGCTGGACCATCCCACGCTACTGTGTTGAGGAGCCAGGTCTTCTCTTGTCCCCAGGTCTTCTGTGGGCAGGTGCTGTGCCAACACTTAACACCCTACTGAGAGTCCTGAGCCCTGGGAGTAGCCTTATCTTACAGATGAAGAGATAAGCTCGGAGAGGTGGGGACACTTGCCTGGGTCACACAGCTTTGTGAGTGTGTGTTTGTGTGGTGGGGGAGGTACTTTGGATCTAGCTTGTTTCTCCTTCACATTCCGGCATTTAGTGGCTCCTATATACTATTTTCTTGCTGTGAGGGACCCAGAAAACTGCTAGCCCTGAGGGAAGGAAAGGGGGGAGGAACCCTCCTCCTTCAGGGAGCTGTGGGGAGGCAGGGGTGGGCCAGGCAGAGGGGGCCTTTGAAGAAATGACAGGAAGGAGCAGTTTCCCGGAGCGGCCTCCCTGCACCCCTCTCAGCTGTGGCTGCTGATCGCAGCCTGTTCCGCTTCACTGTTCATCCATTTAGCTACTGATCTCCTTGATTCTGCGCCTTGGGAAGCAGATGTTGCTTTAATTGTGGAGGCATGGAGAGGACAGGAACAGAGTCCCTGCGAGGTCCCAAGGACAAGTTTCCTAGCCGCCTAGAGTGTGTGGGAGATGGGAAACCAAGCCCTGTGTGGTGTGGGGCCTTGCCCAGGGATCCTGAGAGGTGCGCTGGAATCTGTGTTCATGGCAGACATCATTCTGTCTCTGCCACACACACACACACACCCCACTGGGAGTGTTTCACAAGTGGCAGTCAACAGCCCTTAGAATTTTTGTAAGGTGATAGATTCCCTGCCTCCCGACTTAAGAATGCAGTTGTCACCTCTTGGGAGCATCTTTTCGCATCCTCACCCCCATCCTAAGCACAGTGTCGCATGGTTGGAACCCTCCTGCCCTGCATATTGCGGATTAGGCTTGGGTAGAAGGTGGCTTGGCTTCTGGCCTCTCCACCGCATGCGTGGGTGCATGCTTGTGTGGGAGGTCCTGGCTGCCTGCTGAGTGTCCCTTATCTCCAGTGTTGTCTGCCCCGGTTCACTCAGAGACCTTCAAGGCAAATACTAGATGGGCTTGTAACCTCAGAGATTGGGGAAACTGAGGCTCAGTGAGACAGAATCACCTGTTTAGGGTCATATACTAGTCAAGAACCAAGAGACTCAGGACCAATCCAGGTTTGCCTTAGAAACCAGAGCCCTCCTTAAGAAAAATAGTGAATCTGGGCAGTGGTGGCGCCTTTAATCCCAGCACTCGGGAGGCAGAGCCAGGGAGATCTCTGTGAGTTCAAGGCTAGTCTGGTCTACAGAGTAAGATCCAGGACAGCCAGGGCTACACAGAGAAACCCTGTCTTGAAAAACAAACAAAACCAAAATGGACTGGAGAGATGGCTCAGTGGTTAAGAGCATTGGCTGTTCTTCCAGAGGTCCTGAGTTCAATTCTCAGCAACCACATAGTGGCTCCCAACCATCTGTAATGAGATCTGGCGCCCTCTTCTGGCCTGCAGGCATACATGCAAGCAGAACAACATAAAAAGTAAATTAATCTTTAAAAAAAACAAACAAACAAAAATAATGAAACTGAGATTCCAGGAGATGCTCATTCAGCAGAGAAAGACCCAGTTCGGGGCCTCGGTATCCACCCAAGATGCTGGGCACAGGCTGGAGATCTGGCGTGGTGGTTCCAAGCCCCTCTTGTTTCTGCAGAGGACCTGGGTTCCGTTCTCAGCACTCACATGGCAGCTTCCAACTGTCGTATCCCCTGGGGATCGGACTCCCTCTTGTGGTTTTCTCAGCACCAGGCACATACATGGGCACTGTTGGCTATATTCCAATGCCCAGAATGCTCCCATGTGCAGGGGCCAGGGAAACTGAGACCCAGTGGGGTCTGTCCTCTGGCCCTGCAGCTTGGGGCTAGGAGCACAAGCTCACATGCTCTGTTAACTGTACTGTCAGCAGCACTGACCCAGCAGAAAAGAGGGAGGAGGCCTGGCCCGATGGCACCTGGTCCTGGCCTGGGGTGGGAAGAGTCAGGTCTCATACAGGTCCTGTGTGATCTTGAGAGGCCTGTAGGGCAGGCCATTCACCAACACGGAGCCCCCTCTTTAGCCAGCCAGTGGTGCACACAAGCAGAAGATGGCAATCCCTGCCCTTCAAGGTGACAGTTGGAAGGGTAGATTAGAGGACTGGACGCAAGCCAGTGGCCAGAGCGCCTCAGGCCTCTCCCTCGCCGTTCTAGTGCAGGCAGGTACCCTCCTCCACTTTAGGAGGGCGAATAGTGGGGTTATATAATGTTTGGGTATAATCGCTTTCCCAGCCACTGACATGGGGGTGGCGCAGCCTGGATTTCTTCCCGGAGAAGAGACTGGGGGGTAGGGAGGCTGGAAGGGAGGAACTCTGCTTCTGCTGATAGACAGGGTTACCTTGGCTGGTATTGCTCCCTCTCTGCGCTCTGGTGCCACACACATACACGGGGGGCGGGGGGGAAGAAAGAGAGAGAGAGAGTGTGTGTGTGTGTGTGTGTGTGTGTGTGTGTGTGTGTTGGTTTGCTAACCTTGTCCACCGAGTTCTTTGGTTATGCCTAGGGCCTCTAGAGAATCCATGATGCTCAGAAAAGGGACCTGGACACTTGGGCTACTGCCCCACCTGGAGGTCTGAGTGTTTATTCAGCTCTCCAGTGCATCCTTGCTGGGCGTATGTCAGACACCAGGTTATGTCCGGACTGTCAAGCTATGGCCAGCTGGGATTTGTAGCCAGGGCTGAGTGAGTGGGAGAGATACCATCATGGGGACTTTGGCTAAGGGTGGAACAGGACTCTTACCCTAGCCAGGTTAGACAGGTTGACACCTGGGGACCTGCCATGGTGAATATGTGTCAGAGTTTACAGGACTCGGAGGTACTGAGCACCAAGGAGTGGTGGAAGGTGCGCGGTGGGGGCTCTGTGCAGCCTGGCACCCCTGGGCGTCCCGCATCACTTCATGGGGGTGGCTTCTCCAGCCTCCTGTTGATGGGTGGGGTTCAGTGACAGGCTCTGCAGGGGTAACTAGATACTCAATAGACTGGCATTCTGCCACCAGCCCCTGCAGCTGATGTCGGTGCCAACGACACCTGCTGGCGCAGTGTGGGACTGGCTTCTCCGGGCCTCCTGAGGGGCTCTCTGGGCTGGGCTCAGGAGACCCTGTCACACTTCTTTTCCTTTGCTCCATCTTTACTCATTTGGAGACGAGGTCTCACTGTGTCGCCCTGGCTGTCCTGGAACTCGATCTGTAGACCAGGCTGGCCTCCAACTCAGGGAGGTCTGCCTGCCTTTGCCTCTTGGGATCAAAGGCGTGTGCCACCATAGCTGGCATTGTCAATGCTTTTAAAGAATTGTCATGGTCCTTTAAATAGCAGGCAGCACTGTAGAGGAGTTAGAAGGATGGAGGGGGTGTAAAGGGAGTAGCTGGGGTGTGGAGGGGGTAGGTAGCTGGGGTGTGGAGGGGGTAGCTGGGGTGTGGAGGGGGTAGCTGGTCAGTGGGTAGATCTCACACAGATTCCAGAGTCTGGCCTTGGGGCTGGGGGTCATGAGCCAACCTAGAACTCTTTGCATCCTGGTCCTGGTAAGGAAGCTTGCGATAGCCCCAAGGAATGAAGCTCAGACCCAGTGTCTGGGTTTCATTCTGGTGTGTGACCTGTTAGCAGGGTTCACAGGCACCCAGGATTGCCAGGGGCAAGCAGACCCTTTGAGGCTTGCCAGGACAGAATGGGAGACCTCTGTGGATCTAGAGAAATTCTGTCCTGGACTGATTTGGGACACAAACTGGCAGGCAGAGAAGAAACCCAGGGCAAGGCATTTCCAGAGCGTAGGCTGTAAGTAACTGTGGACAGCTGGGCTGCTTGATCTGTAAAATGAGATCATTGCTCTACCTCACATGACGCTGTGACCGCCTCCATGGGTGTGTGTGTGGGGGGGTCACAGTTCCACAGGAGGCTTCTAGCTCTCGACTCCCCAAATCCTCTACTTTGAGGATAGTGGCTCTGGCTGTCCACTGTGGGAGGAATGGTCCTTAGCAGAAAGCCTGCCCCGCCTGGGCGACAGAGGTGGCCTCAGTTACACACAGGCACCAACCGACAGCCACTCATAATTAACTTTGGTATGCCGATGGCCACCCTAGGGACTGCTCTGCGCGACTTTGTAGCAATACCTGATATTGGAGAGTGGATACTGGTGAGTTTTAAATGTCAGTCCCCAGGGGGACACGCACCATGTCACCCAAGTCAAGATGGGCGTGACACAATTTCTCCATACATGAGCATTCTGAGAGGTGACGACATTTGCTTAGGGCTGTGCAGCTGGTGAGCGGCTGACTTAGACTGGGCTTGGCCTCTGAAGCCACACTGTCAGTGGTCAGGCTAGGGGAAGGTCTTGTGCCGGGTACAGGGGCTGCAGGGATGTGGTAGGAGCCATACAGGAACCAGCTGTCACTCCATGTGGTGCCAGGAGTGGTCACTTGATGACACATTCTGCTTCTGTGCCAGGAGTGTCAGCTTGAGGGGCCAAGTGCACTGCACGCCATGTTCAGGTGACCTCTTGCCTTACTTCCGACTTCCTGTATTCATGTGAGGCTCAGAGAGCTGGAGCAATTTGCCCAAGGTCACACAGCCAGTGAGTGGCAGAGGTGTGAGCCTATGCTCATGACATCTGGGCCCTTGTTATAGGACCATGTGATACTGTTACCAGTATCGTGGGGCCCTGTGTCTTGGGACTGGGGTTCATGGCTTTCCCGGGTCTCTGGAGGAGGCTCCTGGTGGGTGATGTTCTCTCCTGCCTGTTGTGCTGTCTGCAGGTACAAGGGCTTCATTAAGGACTGTCCCAGCGGGCAGCTGGACGCGGCTGGCTTCCAGAAGATCTACAAACAGTTCTTCCCGTTTGGAGACCCCACCAAGTTTGCCACGTTCGTTTTCAACGTCTTCGACGAGAACAAGGTGAGCTGCAGCTTGCTGGGTCTGCCCCAGCCCTGAGCTTCTCCAGCTGTTGCAGCGGGAGGCTCAGCAGCCCCCGCACCTCACGCTCCCCTGCCGGGCTCCCCATTCAGAACGGGACACCCATGTGCATGGGGCCACCACGGCACACACACGCACCAGCACAGATCAAGACCGACACATGCGTCCATGTGGCATGCCCACCCACCCACGTGTTCATTTGTGTGACGGACACACTCAGTGTTCCATGTGCACAAATACACAGGCTTGCTCGTGCAAACACACACACAGCAGCATACATGTATGAAGGCATAGCATACGCACACGTGTACATATATGTGAGTTTTCTTACGGATACAAAATGCGGATCTCCAGGAATAGTGAGATCAGTGGCTGTAACTCTTCATGGTGTGGTTTTGACAGGCCTGACAGCTGTCCACAGGGTTAGCATTCCTTTTTTTGTTTTTTGAGACAGGTGTCTTGTTTAGCCCAGGGTCTTAGGCCTGGGGAGGAAGGGTTTGTCTCAAATTTCAGGTCCCCGTCCCAGTCCATAGGCAAGGCAGGAATCCAGAGGCAGGAGCTTGAAGCAGAGGCTGCAGAGGAATGTAGCTTACAACTCCAGACCTCTTGCTCAGGGTAGCCCATCCTTATCAATCGTCAATTAAGAAAATACTCCACCAGGGCTGGAGAGATGGCTCAGCAGTTAAGAGCACTGGCTGCTCTTCCATAGAGGACCCGGGTTCAGTTCCCAGCACCACATGGCAGCTCACAACTGTCTGTAACTCCAGTTCCAGAGGATCTGACACCTTCGCACCAATGCACATAAAATAAAGTTAAATAAAATTTTTTTTAAAAAAAAAATCCCATAGGCCAGTTCGATGGTGGCATTTTCTTAATTGAGGTTCCCTCTTTTCAGATGACTCTAGCTTGTATCAAGTTGACAGAAAAAAAAGCAAAACAGTAACAACAAAAAATTAGCCAGACCACCCAGGCTGACCTTAGTTCTCTTTGTAGCTGCTGCTGACCTCGGATTTCTCTCTTCTGGCTTCTGTCTCCCAGAGGCTGGAATTGCAGTCACGTGACAGCCATCATGCCCTGTGGTGTGGGTTCTTTCAATGTCCCCCATTTCACAGATGAGGAAACTGGGGTTTACAGTGTGCCTTTTGTGTCTGGCTCTCTCCCAGTGTACCACTGAGCACGAGTTTCCCATACTTACTATGTGGCAGCGAGTGTTTCCTGGCACTGGCCTTGCTAACCGACAGCTGGCCTGTCCAGGGTTGGGGTAGCCGGGGTTGCAGCCTGTCTCGAGACAGCACGTTCCTGACTTCATGGTATTCCTGGGATCCCTGTCACTCACCTCTGCACCCGTCACTCAGGTGGCTTCTATTTTTATGGTCCTAGCTTTCTCCCCAGGTGCTCCAGTCTGGGAGTCCCCCTGTCTGGCACTGGGATGGGTTCCACCCTCTCTGGACCTCGATTTCCTCTTTTGTAAAAAGATCGGCAGAACCAAGCTGCCTGTAGAAATGGCTTCTCCTGAGCCCCTCCACTTGCCGGTTTCCCCGGTGTTGCCCTCTTTCGGTTCTGCCTCCTCTCCTTCTCCTTCCCCTCGTCCCTTCCCTCCTGTCCCCTGTTCACCAGCCCTCCCCCCCTCCATGTCTTCCATCTGCTACTGCCCATCATCTCCCTGTGAGGTCTGGGCTGACCAAAGCCACCCTTTTGTCTCCATCAGGATGGCAGGATCGAGTTCTCTGAGTTCATCCAGGCTCTATCGGTGACCTCAAGGGGGACCCTGGATGAGAAGCTGCGGTGTAAGTCCCCTATCCCCAGCCAGGCTAGAGGGATGCAGTCCCAGTCCTTGCCAGGAGGAGGTGCCAGACACCAGCAGCACTGACCACAGAAGGAGTCCACTCTGGGAGGTCAGGGCATTCCCAGAGGCCTGGGCAGTGAGCTCTGGGCAGGTGGGCCCACTGTGGCCAAGTAAGCAGCCCAGGCCATCTGTGCAGAACCAGAACAAGAAGGACCCTGCCCTTCCAGGACAGATAAGGTCTCAGAGGAGGAGTTGGGCCTTGTGAGGCAGAGTCCACAGCCATGTGGTTGGCACAGGCTGCAGGGTGTAGGGTGGGGGTGGGGACAAGAGTGACATTGAGGCAGATGCAGTACTGGGATGGCAGACCCTGTGGGTGGCATCACAGGATCCAGATCTCTGTGGACTCAAGTCTTCAGCCATATTGATAGTCTCTCGTTTATTTGCTCATTCAACAAACATCAGTTGAAGGCGCCACCTGTGATACCAGCTGGGAACCAGGATCTACCCAGGTCCTTGCTGTAGCGGCCGCCAGTCTGTCACAGCAGTGCGGTTCCTAAACTCCCCTGTGCTCTACGGGAGGCAGGGAGAAGAGGTGCCAGCTGAGCCAGCAGAGGAGGAGCTGATGAGCTCTGAGGGGGACCGCCATGGCAGAAGGGGCTCCAGGCTAGAACTTCGTGTACAGGCTGCAGCAGGAGGAGGACTGGGAGGCCACTGAGGCAAGGGTGGCCCTTGGCTGACCCAGGGTGGTAGCAGGGGAATTTTCTGGAAGGGGGACAGCTGGGCAGAATGCCCTGGTTGGTGAGTGCTTCTGTTTCCATAGTGGCTTCTGTGTTTATAAACAGAAGAGGACTGTCGTCCTGCACCCCCATGCATTGTTTTATTTCCTCCTTTGCCCACTGTGGGAGGGGTGGCCTGAAGATGAGAGGTCAGGCGTGGGGAGGCAGAGCCACAGTGTCAGGGATTTGGGGGTCTCTATTACTATGTTGGTCTCATGACCTGGCTGTCTCCTCCAGGGGCTCCCAACTTGTCCTGCTCTGGGGAATGCACACAGGCCCCTCCAGCCATGGCCTCAGTTCCTGTAGATCAATACCTGCATATTTTAAAAATCATTATTATTTTTGCCGCACCGGAGACTGAACCCAGGACCTTGCCCACGCTAGGCAAATGCTCTGCCTTTGAGCTATAGCCCCAACCTTTGTTTCTTCAAGTTCCACTTCATAGCCCAGGCTGGTCCAGGACTCACTATGTAGCCCAGGATGTTTTTGAACTCAAGATCTTCCTGCCTCCACTTCTGAATACTCAGATTAGAGACATGAGCTACTGCATCTAACTCCTGAATCTGTGTTTATTTAACAACTCTGGCTACACTGGTTTCGTATAAGTATACCTGGGCCTGATATCTGGCGGGACTGTCTGACTTCAGGCTTTGTATTGAGTCACAGAGAGGGAGAGGGGAGAAGTTGCTGGCCCTGGGCCAGGGTGACCCCACCTGTATGGTTGATCACAGGGGCCTTCAAGCTCTATGACTTGGATAACGACGGGTACATCACCAGAAATGAGATGCTGGACATAGTGGATGCCATTTACCAGATGGTGGTGAGTCTCAGAGGGGCAATGGGGGGGCATCAGAGGGTGAGGAGTCTCAGAGGGGCAACAGGGGGCCATCAGAGGGTGAGGAGTCTCAGGGGCAACGGGGCCATCAGAGGGTGAGGAGTCTCAGAGGGGCAACAGGGGGCCATCAGAGGGTGAGGAGTCTCAGGAGGGTAGGGGGCCATCAGAAGGTGAGTCTCAGAGGGTAGGGGACCATCAGAGGGTGAGGAATCTCAGGAGGGTAGGGGGGCCATCAGAGGGTGAGTCTCAGAGGGTAGGTGGCCATCAGAGGGTGAGTCTCAGAGGGTAGGTGGCCATCAGAGGGTGAGGAGTCTCAGGAGTGTGGGGTGACCGGAAGGTCACTTGTGACCTACAGGGCCCAGGGGAAATCCAGAGTCACCTGCCTGTTTCTGGACAGTACAGGCCAATCAAGTACTGCTGGTTGAATAGCCACCTGGGGGTCAGGCAGGGGACCAGGTGGGTGGTGGAGCCATGTAGACGGAATTTCTGTCCCACCTGCTCCCACAGCCGTTCAGTCCCAAATAAACACACAGAGCTTATATTAATTATAAACCAGTTGGCCTGTTGCTCAGGCTTATTACTAACTAGCTCTTATAACTTAAATTAACCCATAATTCTTACCCATGTTTAGCCACGTGGCTTGGTACCTTTTCTCACTGAGGCAGTCTCATCTTGCTTCCTATTTGTCTGGCTGGTGACTGCATCTCTGCTTTTCCTCTTCCCAGAATTCTCCTAGTCTGATTGCCCCACCTATACTTCCTGCCTGGCTACTGGCCAATCAGCATTTTATTAAATCAGTACAAGTGACACACCTTTATAGTGTATGAGAGCATTGTCCAACAGTCAAGCCAGGTGACTGAGATGCTCCTTTGGAAGGTGACAGGGCTGGAGAATGGGAAAGAGAGGTGGTCCCCATTGGCACCAGCCCAGGTGTCAAGGCAAGGATTTAGTTATGAGCTCAAAGGCAAAAGTGCCCTGGTGGCCTGGCCAAGGCTTAGCTTAGCCACAAGCCCAAGGTTGCCACACACTGGCCCAGCCTTGTGTTCACTAACTTCGACAGGGGAACACTGTGGAGCTCCCAGAAGAGGAGAACACACCAGAGAAGAGGGTGGACCGGATCTTCGCCATGATGGACAAGGTGAGGTGGGACATAGGGACCTAGGGCCTGGCCAGGCTTTGCTACCAATCCTTGGGAGACTGGCTCAGGCCAGTCAACCTGGCTCATGGCTGGCTGCCAATCAGTCTTTTCGGTGAGTTTCCCGGGAAGGTTCCTTGTAATTAACCAGTGTCCTCAGCCTTCATTATTCTATCCTAGAACCCTTTGATGTTCTACAGAACCCAGACTTCTCACAATAGTGGCCCCATCATAAAACTATGACCCTTACAGCAAAAAGGAAACATATTTTGAGTTGCGGCTTCTGAGGCACGGTTTAAAGGGAATCTGTGATGTAACTCTGGGGTGTGGCTCAGTGACAGAGGGCTTGCTTACCATGCACAAGGCCCTGGGTTCCATCCCTAGCACTGCACAAACACAGTGCCCATGCCCATCGCCTAAGTCAGAGCTTGGATACAGGCAGCAGTCGTGTGCCAAGGTCGTGGGTGGGTGGTGATCTTAGGTTCTGGGGAATAAGAAGGACACCCCAACCCTCTCCCCTGGGTTCACAGACCTGCTGTGTTTTAGCCACAGAGCCTGGGTGCAGAAATCGCTTTCTATTGTGTGTGTGTCTCTGTCCTATGCATGTGTGTGCTCCAGGGCATGTGTGTGTGTGGAGGCTGGAGGATGACAGCAAGTGTCTTCTTTGCTGTCCACTTCCTCATTTTCGAAGACAGCGTCTTTCTCTGAACCTAGGGCTTGGCGATTCAGCTGGAGTAGCTGGCCCGTGAGCCCCAGGGATCTTCCTGGCACATGCCACCTTGCCTGGCTTTTCTGTTTTCCTCACACTTGCACAGTTAACACTTAACTCACTAGGCCATCTCCCCAGACCCTCTTTCTCTTTTCTGCAGAACTCTATGGTTCCTCCGACTCTGTGATGCCCTTCCTCTATTTTCCTGGTGATGCTGAGGGTTGCCCCAGGGCCTTGTGCAAGTACAGAGCCTGTGCTCTGCTTGAGCTGTACCCAACCAGAAGCAGGTTTTATTTTTCCCCAAGCGAAAATAACTTTGATTTACATGGAAATTTGACACCGTGGGGTGAAGAAACAGCCTCTCTAGCCTCCATGAGAATATAAGTCCCCAGGCTTCCTGCCGCCTGCTGATAGTACCAGGCTTGCCCTGAGAGGTCTGCGCTCTTAATTAGGAAGGGAGATTAGGACATGAGAGGGGTGCAGCTGGGCTCCCGCTGTTCCCAGACAATTTTCAGAGGGAGTGCAGAGGCAGCGGCAGCCCTCTTGTAGCGGGACCCCACACTGCTTTTTGCTAAGACCATGCACCCCTGCCCTGCTGGAGGCATGCATCTTCTGGGTTTGGAAACACCATAGACCTTGGGTTTCCACGGGTTTGGTAATGGTGACCCTAGGCCAGTTCCCTTAACAGACCACAGGAGACAGGTGCACTTCTCCTTTGTAGGGCGACCCTGAAGATTTGAGGGCTTGGGGGTACTGACCATCACAGGTTGAGGCTCTCAGCTGTCACAAGTTCGGCCTTGCCAGGGTGGGTAACGCCTGGTGTTGCCTTCCCTGCTGCTGGTATTGCAGCAAGTGGTACCTGAGGCCTGAGTTCTCGTGAGACTCCTTCTAGGGACTCCTGCAACTTGACGTGGCCTGCTCCAGGAGTGACTTAAATGTCCTTTCAAAAGAGACCCCAGGAAAGCATAGATCATGAGCCCTCAGGACTGACCACCTTTCATGCACATGGTATACATCTGTGCATGCGTGCACACTCGTGCACATGTATGGTTTCCCTTTCCAGAAGCTGGCCCACCAGGGTGTCTCACTGGGCTTGGGACTCATGGATGTAGTGAGACTGACCAGCCAGTGAGCCCCAGAGCTCGTCCTATTTCCCCGTCCCCCGAGGTTACAGCTCTGTGCCACCACGCCTGCCTGGCATTTTGACATGGGTGCTGGGGATCAAACTCAGGTCCTCATGTTTATATGGCAAACCTCTACCCCGGTACTGGATTTTTTTTTTTTTTAAGCTGGGAATTGAGCTGGTTGGTAGTGGCGCACACCTTTAACCCCAGCACTCGGGAGGCAGAGGAAGGTGGATCTCTGTGAGTTTGAGGCCAGCTTGGTCTACAGAGTGAGTTCCAGGACAGCCAGGGCTACACAAAGAAACCTTGTCTCGAAAAAACAAAAACAAAACAAAAAAAACTCTGGATAAGCTAGTAAAACAATACAGCACAACATTGAGACAGGACCTCCACAAGCACCCCGCCGCTTGTTTCAGGGTCTGTAAATTCCCCAGTCTGGCCTTGAACTTTCCGTATAACCCAGGATTTGAAGTCCTGAGCCTCCTGCCTCAGCCTCCCAAGTAGCTGCGGCACTGAGCCCAGTTTATTATGGAGAATTAATGGTAACAAAAGCACAGAGTAGGATTCGAGCCAGTGTAGTCGCTTCGACTGATGAAAACGCAGAGTGCAGGTGTCTGTAATTTGACTCCTGTGGTGTCCACCCCAGACCTGTCACTGTGCTTTCCCTGGTCCCCAGATGGGGAACCAGAGGCTGAGTGAGGTGTGTCAAGAGTGCCAGGTCTGTCTAGTGCTGCCTTCTCACCTCTGAGGACGCCACTGGACTCAGGGATTCTACTGAGACCAGCCGTGGGTGGACTTGAGGCTCCTGTCCCGGGAGGCAGACTGCCGTCTTCAGCCCTCTCTCTTCTTGCAGAATGCCGATGGGAAGCTGACGCTTCAGGAGTTCCAGGAAGGCTCCAAGGCCGATCCCTCCATCGTGCAGGCGCTGTCCCTCTACGATGGGCTGGTATAGTCCAGGCCCAGAGCTGGGGTAAGCCGGATGGGTCCTGCGGCAGGGGTGGGGTGGAACCCCACAGCACAGCCAGCTAATTCTGTGTTTCCAGGGTGCTTGGAGCCAGGGGACAGGGTCTTCACGTCAGCCATGACCCTGCGGTTTATTGTTTTTATCAACCCAAATCCAGCCTCTTGTTAGTTTGAAAATAAGGTTTCCTGAGTTGAAGACACTGTAGGCAGTCAGGGTAAGGGAACTGTGGGAAGACAGAATGATTCGCTCCTTCTTTAACTCAAAGGTCTGAGCTCCATTTTAAAGGTTCCATTAATATTACTTAAAGAAAATATTTATTTGTGTGTGTGTGTGTGTGTGTATACATGTGCACACAGGGTGCGTGTACCAGCAGAGGCCAGAAGAAGGCATCAGATCTACTGGAGCTGGAGCCAGAGGCCTCTGTGAGCCACTGGGTGTGGATGCTGGGAATTGAACTTGGGTTCCTGGCAGAACATCCAGTGCTCTGAGCCACCGAGACATCTATTAGCCATTCTATTTATACTACTTTGCACAGAAATGCTTTTGTGTTGACAAGGTATTAGATGTTTACAAAGGAAACTTCATTAAAAATAAGTGTGATAAATTAAGTTTACTTCCAAAACTATCCCATCCGACCTACACATAGTCACAGTGTCCAGAATCATTAATTTTTTTTTCAAGTCACACTTATTTATTGTTTGTTTGCTCGTGCCATGGCATGCGCGTGGAAGTTGGGGAACAACCTGCTATGTGCTTCTGCCACCTTCCCTGCTCTGAGCCAGCTGGGACGAGTCCCACACTTCTGCGAAGTTGGCTCTGCCTATGATTTGCTGACTTGGTGACCAGATTTTAACAGCAAAGCAAAGCCGTGTGCTTGCGTCTTTTTCTTTATCGCTTTCCAAAACGAGTCGGATTGTGCATCCGGCGAGTTTCTGTGCAGAGACCATAGGTTGGCATTGAGTGTCCCCCTCTACTGAGGTCCACATTCCCACTGAACCGGGAGCATTAGGCTAGACTGGCCACCAAACCCCTGGCATCTGTTTGTCTCCAGTGCCCCGGTGCCGAGCTTAAGCATCTGCTGCCAAGCTCAGCTCTTTGACCTGGGTATTGGGGACCAAACCCAGATCCTTGGTCTTGCTTGACAGGGACTTTACCAAATGAGCCCTGAGTTCATTGTTCTCCTGATGTCCTTTAAAGGTAACCAGTGACTTTTAAATATCCATCATTATGAACTTCTGAATCTAAATGTATCGATGAGCTTTAGATTTACAGCTGCTTAGCAGCAGGTGCAATGCTGTCTCCATCATTTCTCGGGAGCTCCGTTTCAGTCAGAACTTCCTGGTGGGTGTGTAGTCTCACACCTGCAATCTCAGCTCTCAGGAGGCTGAGGGACAAGGATTAGCTGTGAGTTCGTTTCGGGACAGCCCAGGCTACATAAAGAATTTCAGGCCAGCTTGGGCAACAGTATAAGATCATTTTTCAAAGCTACAACAAACATCATGCTAATAAAAGATGGGCAGGGCTTGAGCTTTGACGGGAATAACAGGTACAAGTCAGAAAGGTTTGCTGATCCCAGAGCCAGAGGAAGGATGGCCGAGACCACACGATGACCCTGCCCACATGCCTCCTCCCTTTATTCCTGACCACTGTGTCCTGTTCGTCCTAGGCACCCCCACTGTTTTAGTCAGGGTGACTAACACACCACGACCATCTTGGGGAGGAAAGGGTTTATTAACTTACAAATCCCTATCGCTGTTCATCACTGAAGGACCACAGGAGCCTGGAGGCGGAAGCTGATGCAGAGGCCGCGAGGGTGTTGCTTCCTGGTTTTCTCCTCATGGCTTGCTCTGCCCGCTTTCCTATGGAACCCAGGACCACCAGCCCACGGGTGGCACCACTCACCATGGTACCATCAACACTAACACAAAAGCCGATCTCTGATTACAAAAATGCCCTGCAGGCTTGCCTCCAGCCTGATCTCATGGAGACTTTTTCTCAGCTGAGGCTCGCTTTTCTTCTCTGATGACGCTGGCTTGTGTCGGGTTGACATCAAACTAGCCAGTACACTCCCTGTGGGAACTTTCTTCTAGGGACACCATTGAATGCTTCCTTTCTGCTGGTTTTTATGCTAAGAGAGAAAACCAAATTGGCCTGGATAAGGGTCTCCGGTCCTCACAGATCAGGAGCTCTCTGGGCAGAGATGTTTCTGCAGCTGTCTGATCAGGACACCTCTGGGACCCTATATGCCACATTAACATGGTTGGGAGGCTGGCTGGTTCCAGGGAGAGTTCTGTGGGCTCAAAGACAGGACCCCTGTGCTTTTAATAAGAGAATACATTAGGCGAACTCACTTAGTACAAAAGCAACCATTTTAAAGTGGACAGTTCAGCCGGGTGGCATAGGCCTGTTGTTCCCCTGTTGGGCCCTGCCAACCCTGTCATCACAGCTGTTTGAGGCAGGGGCCTCTCGGGTTTAGACCTGCCTGAGCAATCGAATGACAGGCCTGGTCTTAACATCAAAAATATAGAACTGGTGACTTAATAATATGGGACATGAGAGACTCTGGTTTTAATCCCAGAGAAGTATGCATAAAGACACACATACGTACTCGCACAGACATGCACACACACATGCACAAGCACATAGTTTGGTGGTGTTTAGTATATTCATACACATACGTGTGCACACGCACACACACAGGCACGCATGCACAGACACACGCACATGCACACGGTTTGGTGGTATTTAGTATATTCATACGCACACACAAATACACACACACGCACATGCACACGGTTTGGTGGTATTTAGTATATTCATACACACACGTGCGTGTACACACACAGGCATGCACACACAAACGCACACACGCACATGCACACAGTTTGGTGGTATTTAGTATATTCATACGCACACACAAACGCACACACGCACATGCACACAGTTTGGTGGTATTTAGTATATTCATACACACACGTGCGTGTACACACACAGGCATGCACACACAAACGCACACACGCACATGCACACAGTTTGGTGGTATTTAGTATATTCATACACACACGTGCGTGTACACACACAGGCATGCACACACAAACGCACACACACACATGCACACAGTTTGGTGGTATTTAGTATATTCATACACACACGTGCGTGTACACACACAGGCATGCACACACAAACGCACACACGCACATGCACACGGTTTGGTGGTATTTAGTATATTCATACACACACGTGCGTGTACACACACAGGCATGCACACACAAACGCACACACGCACATGCACACGGTTTGGTGGTATTTAGTATATTCATACACACACGTGCGTGTACACACACAGGCATGCACACACAAACGCACACACGCACATGCACACGGTTTGGTGGTATTTAGTATATTCATACACACACGTGCGTGTACACACACAGGCATGCACACACAAACGCACACACGCACATGCACACGGTTTGGTGGTATTTAGTATATTCATACACACACGTGCGTGTACACACACACGCACATGCACACAGTTTGGTGGTATTTAGTATATTCATACACACACGTGCGTGTACACACACACGCACATGCACACAGTTTGGTGGTATTTAGTATATTCATACTGTTATGCAACTGCCGCCTCCTCCTGGTTCTAACAGACTGGCATTCCCTGGAGTCAGGCTCCACACCCGGCATCTCCCCAGCCCTGCCATCCAGGCTGCTCTCTGTCTCTTTGGCTCTGCCTATTCTGAGGTGGCCTTTTGAGTCTGGCTTTGCTCCTTTAGCATGTATCCACGTCATAGCGTGTGTCATAGCTTATTCCAAAACCTTTGTTCATTTGTTGAGACGCAGTCTTACCGTATAGCCCAGGCGTTCCACTCCGGGCCACGTCCTCAGTCCTGGGTATGTATCTTTGTGACGTTGATATAAAAAACACAGCTCTCAGCTCAAAGGGGACAAGGAATCGCCTATTCCGGAACCAAAAAATGTGAGTGAGCCTGGCCCAGGGACACGGAGTTAGGTTACCCCAGGTTCTCATCAAGTTGTATCAGTAGCCTGATGGAGCCGTAAATCAAGGCCGTTTTAAAATACACTGGCGAGTGCATCACTGACATCGGCTACAGGCCAGGCGCTGTTTGCCACCGTTTCCGTCTCCATTGTCTGGACACAAGAGCTCCATCGTCTCCGTGCCCTGGATGACACTGTATTTTCCTGTGAGTATATATTGACCATTCTCAGAGGCTGAAGAGGCTGTGGCTCTGAGCCGTGGGTCCTTAGTGACTTCATCCTACGGGTGGATGTTAATGGTTGTAAACTATTTTATCCTGTTTATCCAGTCAGTCCCCTGTTGTTGGACTCTCAGGTTGGTCCTCACTGTAAGGACAGTACTGTGTGAGTATCCTATTTATTTCTTAGGGATGACTATGAAGACTTGTGCGGCTGAGCCACTTTTCAGGACTTCCAGCCCAGAGCGCCATTTTCCCTCTAGAGCCCTCATGCGTTTTTTGGGGTTTTTTTTTTTTTTTTTGCTCGTGGTCCCTCTTTTGACTGAGAACATTTGAGACTACTCTTGGCATATACATATATGAATTATAAAGAAATCTATTTTAGGGGCTGGAGAGATGGCTCAGCGGTTAAGAGCACTGACTGCTTCTTCCAGAGGAAGAATTCCCAGCACCCACATGGCAGCTCACAACTGTCTGTAACTCCAGTTCCAGGGCATCTGACACCTTCACACCAACGCACATAAAGTAAAGTTAAATAAATTATATAAAAAAGAAATTTATTTTAAAAGCAGTTTTGTTACACATATACTTTTATCATTAAAGACAAAAGATAAATTTGCATTTGAATGTAATAGATGTTGTTTATTTTTATAGAAAGATTTAAATTGTGGCTGAAGATTTGCTACCACAGGATATGGAAGATCTTCGTCTGTCTTCAGGGCTGTCCTGAGAACACAGCCTCACTTAGCACAAAACAGCAGGAATGGGTGTGGAGCCCACTCAGAAATTGTTGGGCATTTTGTTCTAATCCTAGGCCAAAATTCATTTAAGAGTTGTTCTTCTTAGTAAAATTCAGAGGCTGGGCGATGATGGCACATGCCTTTAATCCCAGCTCTCAGGAGGCAGAGGCAGGTGGATCTCTGGGAGTTCTAGGCAAATCTGGTCTACAAAGTGAGTTCCAGGACAGCCAGGGCTACACAGAGAA
This sequence comes from Chionomys nivalis, assembly GCF_950005125.1. Lineage (NCBI taxonomy): Eukaryota > Metazoa > Chordata > Mammalia > Rodentia > Cricetidae > Chionomys > Chionomys nivalis. The sequence continues at coordinate 46,245,492 of NC_080107.1, forward strand.
ACCCTGTCTCGAAAAACAAAAACAAACAAAAAATTTCAAGTCAGCAACTGAAACAACTTAACATTAAAAAAAAAAAATTATCTGGCTATAGACATGGTTCAGGGGTTAAGAGCACTGATTGCTCTTCCAGAGGTCCTGAGCTCAATTCCAGGCAACCACAAGGTGGCTCACAGCCATCTATAAGGAGATTTGGTGCCCTCTGCTGGCCTGCAGGCACACATGCAGGCAGGACACTGTATACATAATAAATAGTAAAAAGTTATCCCTTGACAATTTCAAGCCTGTATTTAAGATGTATTCTGGTTGTGCCCCCCACACCCCTTCCCTCTTGGGTTTTCCCACTCCCTTGGGAGCCCCTCTTCTCAACGAGCCTTTTAATGTTTGTTACAGCACTTCTTATTTATGTATATGAGTATTCTGTCTGCATATATGTGTGTGCACCATGTGCATGCCTGGTGCCTGTGGAGGCCAGAGATCACATTGGATCCCATGAAAGTGGAGTTACAGGTGGTCGTGAACTTCCCCGTGAGCGCTGAGAACCGAACCCAGGTCGTCTACAAGAACAAGTACCCTGAACTGCTGAGCCACGTCTCTGGCTCGTGCTCTGTTTTTGTTTGTTTTTAATGGCCCACTGCGCTTAGTTAGGATTGCTCTGGTAGCGTGGGTGTGGGGCTATTTACTAGAGCATGGGTGACTCTCTAGTGACCGGGGAGATTCCCCCTCTCCCAGCAGCCCAGCTCCTCAGCTAGAGGTCAGGGCCAATGTGTTTCTCTCTTCTCTATGCTGAAATTCAAACAAGTTTTCACATCCAGTGTCCCAGGGGCTGGAGAGGAGAGATGACACAGCACTTAATAGCATTTACTGCCCGTCTTGAGGATTCTAATTTAGTTCCTAGCATCTGCATCAGTCTGCCTGCCACTCCCGGTCCTGGGGATCCAGTGCCCTCTTCTGGCTTCTGAGGGTACTACACACACACACACACACACACACACACACATACACACAGAGTGAGATGGGAGGTGATACATACTCATTAAAAAATTAAATCAAATGTTCTAACAGGATACAATTTAAGAACAGAAAAGTTTGTAGATATAATAAACAAAACCAAAAAACTCTACAATTTATAATACATGAGTCTCAAACCAAAGCTGTTTCAGGCAGCGTTGGTGTTGTGTGGTGTGATGACCATGTGAAGGATATGGTGCTTTGACATCATGTGGGTGGATGTCACCAGAAACACCCCAGACTCGGGACACTTGATTCTGAACTAATTTTGGCTGTGGCGCATTCAGAGGTCTTCCACAAAGTGGGTTACCACAGAGGGGCTGGGTCTCTTGTTACCATACATTTAGTCAAAGGGACTTGCTGTGTCTTGCAGATGTGTGGGAACCACTCGCCTCCTCCTGTGCCATGAGGCCACTGCAGCCTGACACCGCCCCTGTGCCCACCCAGCCTTCCTCATCAACACACGCCTGCCGGCGCCCTTGAGCCTCCAGGCTCGGTTCTGTTCCCCCCTGCCCTGCATCCACCTGCCGCCTGAAGCCACTGGTTCCAGTTGTCAACAACCTCCGCTTGTCCAAAACAGCGACGATGAACTGAAACGGAAAAAGGCTTGAGCCCTCTGCAAAACTAAGGCCACGGCTGCCTCCCCAAGGCAACCGTTCCGTCCCTCCTGCTCTCCTGCGTGTGTGCTTTCTTTTTTTTATTTCAAACGGACATTGTTAAAGAAAACAAACAAACTACCTTCTGTTCTAGAAGATACTGACCCTCTGGGTCTCAGAGAACTCAGTCTCTGTCTGGCCCTCTGTAGTGGTGGCCAGGGGCCAGCGCTGCCTGGTGAGCTCTCAGCCTAGCCCTTAGCAGTGAGGTCACTGGCAGGCCAGGATGGTTAGTGATGGTGGCTCATGTGATAACAGTATTGTATGTTCTGTGGGGAAAGTGAGGTTTTTTTATACTCATATATAATCAATCCCTTTTATTTATTGGTTGTTAACTATTGCTGCTACCTTGTGTGTCTGAAACTCCCAGAATGCTGGGCCTCCGTTTACATGTGCACACCTTCACCCACCTGCCCGCCTCCCTTGGGAGGATGGTGGCCTGCAGTGGCCAAGAAGCCAAAAATCTTTTCCTCTTTTTTGTTTTCAGATACTGTGCTCCATGTTTGGAGAGGGGAAGGTGGGCATTCCTAAATGGCTAATGTACTGTTCTCCCAGCTTCTGCCCTGCACTCCCCACCCCTCTCCTCTGCTCTCCTTGGAGTCCAGAACACTTTTTTCAAGAACAAAAAGGACTTTTATTTTATTTTATTTTTAATTTTGCAACTCTTGCTCTGATGTTCCCAGGAGAGAGAAAATGGAGAGCCTTGTCCCGGGAGTGGGAACTGGGAGAGGGTATCAGGCACACGGTGTGAAGAGTGTGAAGTGGGCTTCTCTGCCAACCGCTGGCAGAGGGGACGATGCCCCTGCCTCCTTGATGCTAGGGGTGTGCGTGGCCTGTGAATTCCATCTTTCCTGCCTCTGTCTGCCTCTCGCAGCAGGCTACATGGCTTCTTCCCTGCTTGGAGTCTGAGAAGGGGAAGAGGAGAGGACCAGGCCACGCTGCTGAGGGAGGCTCTGCTTCCCCACTACCAGAGCCGGAGTCCAGAGCCAACGATGGCTCCTTACTGTCCCCAGGAACACCCGGCAGCTGTGGATCAGAAGCAAGGAGTCTGATGTTGCCTTCTCAGTCAGCGGGGCTGGGGGCCTGGTGGTTGTTCTTGCTGACATTGTCCAATTCTCAGCCTGGAACTTGGGGTCCTACCTCCGTGACACTGTTCTGTGGTTGTGTTCGCCAGGCTCTGAGTGTCTGGTGGCACCCCTCTCCCCTTAGCCCTTCTTTAGCGTTCTCTGGGCTCTTGGGCTCCTTTGGGGGCTCATCCTCACCCTGGGCAACTTTCTCAGGTGAGACACGGCCTCCCAGCTGCTAAGAGGCAGGACCGGGCCCATAATTCTTGCTTCTAGTTTGTGTGGCCTCTCTGGCCACCATCGAGAGGGGGAAATGTCCCCTTGATTTTCTTCTGCTCCGACCCTCCTATAATCTCCACCGTTCTTCTGGGAGACCACACTCTTTCCTGCTGTGGGTGAGTAGCTGTCAGCTGGAGGATGGGTGTCCTCCACCAAGAGGTGGCTTTGTCCTGCCTCTGCATTCCTGTGGGTGGGAATGCTTCGCTGGCCCACAAGTGCACCCTCTCCATGGGCAGAATCTTCGCTCTTGCAGCCCCCACCGACAGCCCTCCGGACCCCAGGGGCTTCAGTTGCACAGGCAATTTTCTTTGAGACTTCTTTGGGTCAACTTCCTGCCTGGCCAGTGAAAGGGCCTCTTGGACAGGGAGTAAATGGGGTGACGTGGGTTGAGAGGATGAGAGTGGACTTTCTCTCTGGTCTCTGGAGCCTCAGTCACCCTCTCTGTCAGTAGCATGTTTGATGCCATCAAGACGCAATGGATTCCTAGCTGAGGACTGTCAAGGGCTAAGCGTGGGTTTTCACCGAGTGTCTGGGTCCAGGTTTCCTTTCCGCATCTTAGCTTTCTAGTTTGCCACCTCAAGTGTGGCTTTTCGTCTTCACAGTTTCTGTCCTTGGGCCCAAGCCTCGGACGCTGAGACAGCTCTGGGCTGCCTTCTTCCTGGCAGGATGCCGGACACCATTTTCATGTGAGGATGTGTGCCGACTGCCTTCTGTCCCTCTTTTTCACCAGCCGTTAGCTGTGGCACACAGCACGCCCAGAATCTGAGGCTGGGCCTCTTCTGAGCAGCCTGAGGGCCTCTCCCCAATTCATTTCCGCTGAGTCCCACCCCATCTGATGCTGCTTTCTTTAGGGGTGTGGTCCAGCCTGTGAGACCAGATCCCCGGTCCCTCTGCAGACGCAGGGATGCTGTGCCCCCCTCTTCTTCCAAGCGTTTGCTCCCCACTTTGTGTTGATGGTGACTTCAGAGAGCATCACGACTTTGTGATATCTAGCCAAGTCTAAAATAACAAGGCAAGCGTATGCGGCATTGACATCTCTCTTTAAACACTGCAGTTTGACAGTTGATTTCTTATGAAGGTGCATTTGGGCTTTCAGGGACACTGTCTCTTCTAAGGGACGGTGGGGTGTAGGGTGCCTGGGGATTGCTGGCATCTCTCCTGAGAAAGCCCCCACTGCTTGGCCAAGCAGAAAGCCGCTGTGATTCCTCCCAGTGTATTTCTGAATTTACATGATCCAAGGATTATACGGGCGCCCTCTGGTGGTGATGAGCTACAGCAGCACCTGGGGGCTGCAGTGGTCCAGCAAGTGGTGAAGTGGAGGCTAGAGGTGGGAAGGCCAAGGAGGCTGTGGTTCAAGAGGCCCTGGACCCCCAGCCGCACATATATGGCAGCATGTCTCCCACCTGCCCCTCTGCTTTGCTAGGTCATCTGGGACTGGCAAGGTAGTTGGCATAAGGGCACAGTGGGAAGTTTTGCCCTCCCAACTTTAATTTTTTAAAAATATCTGCAGAATAAACCCAATGGTTAATTTTTGAATGAATAAAAGGCTTTTGTTGAATAAAGAGTTGGTCCCATCTTCTGTCTTGGCACAGGTTCAGGTTTTGTTTGCTTCCTAGGGTGGGGGCAACACTTAGCATCCTTCGCCACTTTATCCCTGGACAAATTCCTCTGGGACTTTGGAGGAGTTATATTACTCATTGGATCTGGTTCTCCAGGCCTCAGGAGGTCAGCCACCTCGCAGGGTTATAGTGAGGGCTATAAGTCAGCTAGAGGCCCTTGCAGGGGTGACAGGCTGGAGCGGGTCCTGTAGCTCCTGAAGGACTTTGGGTAACTTACAAACCAAATCCGAGAAAGGTGATGTTCGGGTTGTGGTGTTTGCATCCTTCCCTGCTTGTGTCCCCAGCACCCTCAGAGTCATTTTGGGGTGCCGTCCTGTCTGTGTCTTGGGGGGAGAAAGGGAGGCCCTCGCCTGGTGGTACAGGCCAAGGGCGATGGGCTTTGTCGCATGTCCTGGCCTCCTTCCTGCTCCCACTGTATGTCGTCTGTGTCTGGCCAATTAAACACGCTTCCTGGACCTCCCTGCCTCCCTGTGTGGGCCTGGTGCTTTGTCTGTTTCCGTCTGCTTTAGATGTCTTCCTTCCAGGATACCTGGCTCTCGCTTTAGGTGTGGTCTGCCCAGGGACTCCAAGGGAAAACCCGTGCAAGGCAAGGAGCTGAGTTGATGGTATGTGGACCAGGGGACAGCAGGTGAGCTGGCCACAGCAGTTCACCCTGCGGCATCCCCCCTGTGTGTCCCATTTGTGGGGGTTGCCTAGGGGTCACGAGTGTGTGAAAACATTCAGCTTAGGCCTGTAGGTCTCAATGTCAGATGTCAGAACCTCTGTGGGCTAAGCAGGGCATCTCCTCTCCCGCAGGACTATGCTCCACCCTGTCCAGATGCAGCCTCTCCTCATAGCCTACAACTAACCGGGTCCTTGGCAGCTGGTATCCCACGATGCAAAGGCACACTCTTCCCTTCGGCCCAACAGGACACCCTGTAGGATATCATCTGGCCAGAGCTTCTCAAAGTGTGGTTCCTAGCCCGGTCAGCATAATTTGGCTACTTACTAGGAATGTGGTCTTCTCAGGACTTGGCCCAGTCCTGCCTTTCTCAGAGACCCTTGGCAGTGGCGGTGGTAGCAGCAGGGAGGTGGGGAGGGGAGAAGGTGGTGGCAGCAGGGAGGGAGAGAGAGGTGAGGGGGGGTTGGTAGGGCGTTCATAGTCATCCCACCCCCTTCTTGTGCTAATGGGCAAAGTCTGTGGGCTAGGATTTAATAATAGACTGATGGCCAGTGCTCTAGAGAGCAGCTTACCAAGGTGGGTTTCAGTCCTGGGAACTGTCCCTAGGTGGAGGCTGGAGGCCATTTATATATCCACACGGTATTGCATCCATGAAAGCACCAAAAATAAATGGGGCCGGGGAGCTGCGTCAGTTGGCGAGCACAGTGACCTGGGTTAGAAACAGCACCAGGTAATAAGCTGGGCAGAGCTGGGCAGGCCTGTAACCCCAGCGATGAATTCTGGGAGCTTGCTGGCCAGCCAGCCTCTGGGTCAGCGGGAGAGCTTGCCTTGTAGCAATAAAACAGAGAGTGGCAAAAATGAAGATGTCCTCCTCTGGTCTTTGCATGTGGTCATGGGTGTGTACACCTCACGTTAGTGTGCACATTCCATACACCACACATACATATGCAGGATAATTTCGCATAATAGTCCCTCTGCAAGGGCAGCCAGCACTGTGTCTGACGGGTTTGCTGTGGGGGCTGCCGGCTGGCAGAAAGAAGCTGGAATCTTGTCCAGGCAGCCTTGAGGGGACCACAGCTCAGGGTGCCTGGGCTAAGAGCACTGGATAGTTTGCTCTGCTCTGGGCAAGCCTTGACCTTAGTGGACACACCCTGGCTCAACCTGAACTGGGTGACTTGCTGTGAATGACAGCTTCCCCTGAAATGTCCCTCCTCCCAGGGGGAGCACTCTAGGTTAGCCCAGATGGAATCTTCCATATTTCCCACCCCAAACTCATACCTGTGCACTGTGGCCACCATACCTTTACACGCACGATTTCAGAGAGCTTTTAGACTATTATGGCAAGGAGGGCATGGTGGTGAAGCGTGAGGCAGGCCTCCTCACACCTCCACAGATCAGGGAGTGGAGACCTCAGGTCAAACTGGAAGTGGATATAATCCTCAGGGCCCACGCTTAGCGACCCACGTCTGCAAGCCAGACCGCCCAAGTGTCCAGAGTTCCACAAAATACCAAAACAGCTCCACCAGGCAAGGACCAATACCAATGTTTTATCAACCTGCTGGGACATCTCAAACTCACATCATAACAAAAGCCATGCCCTGAGGGCTGGAGAGTTGGCTCAGCAGTTAAGAGCACTGGCTGCTCTTCCAGGGGATTCAGGCTCAGTTCCCAGCACCCACATGACAGCTCACAACTCCCTGTAACTCCAGTTTCAGGAGGCATACCTGCAGGCAAAAAAAAAAAAAAAATTAAAAATTAAAAAGCCATGCCTGAAATACTGGGGCGCCACTTGGCATGGACAGGAAGGGGAGGGGGCAGAGTGATGCGGGAGGTAGGGATGGGGGTGGGTTTCCAAAGAGACCCCCTGCCGTGGCCATTGCCCCCCTGCCATCTCCCTGGGTTGGACATACCGCAGCCTGCCAGCCCTCCCCCACCACGCCTGCCCATCCATCTGTCTTGTTATCCAGAAAGCATAGGCGCAGAAACTCATCCTCTGGGTCCTGGCCATGTCAGTGGGTATGGAAAGGGCATTAAAAGCCCCTGAGCTTGGGAAAGTGAGCGCTTGTAGAGCAGAACCTTCTGGTTGCTTCTTGGATTTCCTTTTAGCGGGGCAGTGTGTGGAGCAAAGGACTGCATTTCCCAGCGTCCCTTGGGCAAAGGGTGGCCTCGTGGTTCAGTTCTAACCAATGAAGTGAGAGCAAAGAAACTAACCTCAGGCCCCTTCGAATGACTGTACCACAGACGCCAAAAACAAGGCTTTCTAGAATGAGATCCCCAACCCTATTTCCCTACCAGCCCAAGACTGCATCTGACTAGGAGGAGAGATCCACATCTGTCTTTACTATGCCATCCATGGTCTCTCCCTATGCCGCCATCCCGATTTAGATAGTCTCTAATTCACTGAGTCCGAGTCGATTTCAACGACCAGATTCCTCCCGCAAATATTTGCATCTAAATTCCCATTCGCCAAAGCGATTAAATAAAAAACTGCACATGGTGCAATGTTTCAGGTCATGGTTCTGTCTCCGGTCTTCCCACTCTCCCTCTATCCTTTCCCCTCCTCTTTCCCCACGGTACCCTCTGCCTGCTTTAGGACCCAGCACTAGCCCAAGAGAAAGGATTCCTGAGGAGGTTATCACTGTTTTGCTGAGAGACTTGGGATTGACTAGGTGGGATATCAACTTGGGGTCCACCAGGCGGGCACAGGAGTTGACTTCCGAGAAGAAGTTGAGGGTTCTACATCTGAAACCCCAATGCCCACTGCCACGCTTCCTCCAACAATACCTACCATACCTCCTGATCTCTGTCAAGTAGCCCACTCCCTAAGGATACCAGTGATGAAGAATTCAAATATACGCGCCTATGGGGGCCATTCCTAACCAGATCATGGCAGAAGGCTTGTCCTGGGTGGCCACTGGAATTCCAGATGTTGTAAAGGGCTCAACAAGGGTGTTATAGATTCCATTCACAAGGGCATGTCAAAGATTTTTGCTTAGGAAGTCCAGCCAACCACTGGCTGAGGAAGTCCAGCCAACTGCTGGCTGAGGAAGGCAGATGTGAAGATGGCAGAGGGAGCATTCATCTTGTGAGTCAGCAAAGGCGCCATCTCAGCTCACAAGAGCCTGTGCATCAAATCTGTGAATGTTGGCGGAGGCCGTTTGTTCATTTCCTGGCTACTCAGACCTGAAATAACCACACAGAAACTGTATTAATTAAATCACTGTTTGGCTTATTGTTTCTAGTTTCTTATTGGCTAGTTCTTACATCCTAAACTAACCCATTCCCATTAATCTGTGTATCGCCACATGGCTGTGGCTTACCAGGTAAAGTTCTGTCCCCAGCGTCTGTCTCTGGCAGGGCTACATGGCTTCTCCCTACTCTGCCTTCTTTCTCTCAGCATTCAGTTTAGTTTTCCCCACCTAGCTCTATTCTGCCCCATCACAGGCCAAGGAAGCTTCTTTATTCATTAACCAATAAAATAGAAGGACTTCCCACACCACATGAATGCAACATGGTGTAATATTCTGTCCCTTTAAGAGACAAGCCACGCCCACTCCCTGTAGCCTCTCCCTCACCATCTTGGCTCTCTCTCTCTCTGTTCCCTTCTCTTCCCCCTCTCTCTGTCTGTCTCTCTCTCTGTCTGTCTCTCTCTCTCTTTCTCTCACCCCCTTCTCCCCTTTTCTCTTCCCCTCCATAACCCACCTAATAAATATTTAATTCTATTTTGTATGATGTGCTTGTCTGTGTGCCTCCCACCCACCACATGCTCACATGGCTCCTGCCAACACATGGCTGGGGACCAGACACTGGGACCCCGGAGCAAGCTGCTTGGGACCTGCAAAACCCATAACACATGGTCTCTGTCTCCATGATTTCCAGGCAGAAACCAAAAGCTAACCAGTGTCCTTCAATAGTCCCCTGGTGTGCAGGTGTGGACACCTGCAATGCCAGGCTCCACATGGCCTTTGATACACATGAAGCTTGGTTCGAGAAGTCTGACATCTATAGAAAGGCTAAAAATCCCAAGCACAGATGGGTGAAGTGACCCACATAGGGCAGGTTGGAGCTGTCACAGGCAGCCTCCAGCAGGAGTTTCTGGAGGAGAATGGACATGTCTGGCCTTAAAGGATTTCAGGATCCAGATGGGTGAGGAGAGGGAAAGATGGGATCAGCAGGCGCAGGTGTGCTGAGGTAGATGCCAAGGGGAGAGGTGAGGAAAGCCGAAGGGCAGGAGGTTACTTCTGGGCACTTGCACTTAGCCCACAACCCTGAGTTCCTCCTCTCTCTATGTCTCAGGAAGCCTGGTAGGATGGCTCCTCTCTGTAATTCTGAAAATGGAAACCACTTTTTTGTTCCTGGTCACCCTGATCCAAATAATCACACAGAAGCTATATTAATTACAATACTGTTTGGCCAATATCTTAGGCATATTCCTAACTAGATCTTACATCTTATATTAACCCATTTCTTTTCATCTATGTATCACCACAAGGCTATGTCTTACCGGTAAAGGTTCTGGGCTTGTGCCTTTCTCCTTCATTAGCTACATGGCATTTCTCTGACTTTGCCTTCTCTCTCTCTCTCTCTCTCTCTCTCTCTCTCTCTCTCTCTCTCTCTCTCTCTCTCTCTGCTCTGATTTCCCACATGGCTTTACTCTACTAAGCCATTGATCAAAACAGTTTTATTCATCAACCAATAAAAACAACACATATACAGAAGGACATCTCACATTATATTCCCCATTTTGACAATTAACAGGGGAACGATCACACCTTCTGACCTTGGACCCTTGCTATACACAGGTTCTCTGCCACAGCTAGTTAATCTTTGCAGAAACACCCTCTAGAGGCTGGAACTAGTACTACACTCACATTTTATAGAGTGCTGCTTCTGCTCACAGGGAAGGGGCTTTCTAATGGAGCAAGGGGCTTCCAGACTCCAGGCAAGCCGTCTTTGCCCTTGGTCTCTGCAGGTGTGCTGGAGCTGGGCAGTAGGAGTAAGGGCTGTAGAAGGATCCTGTGTCTGGTGGGACTTCAGAAGTAGGAGTGTAAGTGGGGAGGGTTGGGGGCTGCTGGAGCAGGGGCAATGTGGAGGAAGGAGGGTTCTGGTTTCAACACTGGGCATTGATACACCGAATTCTCAGGGTATCAAAGGTCCTCTCACAGGCAGAAAGGCCTTAGAGGCACTGTAAGGGGAGGGGCTGGGCAGGAGTAGGCGTGTCTGGGAGTGGAGCCCCAGGGTACATGAATGAGTATGAAGCCATGGTCCTAGGGTCCCTTCTGGATATACCTGAGCTGCCAACAGAATTGGAAGTCACTTTGCACAGTCCACCCAACAGAAGGAAACCGAGACCTTGCCCAGGGTTTGTGGTGGCCACTGAGGCCATTACCACAGTCACCTTCTGAGCTCACAGCCGCTGTTTGTCCCTTCTCACCCATGGCTTTGTTACCCCTGCACCTGTATGCTCTGGCCACCGTTCTCAGCTGATCTCAGAGAGGTTCAGTGGCTGTCCTGGGGTCACACAGCTAATGGACCCTAGAGCTGGGCTATGTGGCCAGGCTTGCTGGCCATCAGACTTGGTTGCCTCTGTGAGCCACTGTGATTCATCACCTCTGGCATGATGTCCTCTCCCTGGGGTCGCCTGGAGCTGGTACTTCCCAGAATCTGGAATTTTCCACCAGACTGTGGGGCCGTAAAGGAACATTGCTGTCCTTTTGCAAAAACTAAGCTGATGCCTGACTCCTGAGTCCTCTCATGCTGGGTGACAATATCAATGACCCGACTCACTGACCCTGTAGAAGGTTTTATTTTTTAATATTTATTATTTATTTATTTATTTATTTATTTATTTATTTATTTATTTATTATGTAGGCAATATTCTGCCTGTGTGTATGCCTGCAGGCCAGAAGAGGGTACCAGAGCTCATTACAGATGGTTGTGAGCCACCCTGTGATTGCTGGGAATTGAACTCAGGACCTTTAGGAAGAGGAGGCAATGCTCTTAACCTCTGAGCCATCTCTCCAGCACCCCCTGTAGAAGTTTTTATGTGTGTGTTTATTGGGAGGGATTGTGAGGTAGCACCTGCATACAGGCCAAAGGACAACTGGTCCAAGCTGGTTCTTTCTTTCTACCACGTGGGTCCAATGATGGAGCATGGCTTGTTAGACTTGGTGGCAAGTGCTTTTACTGGTTAGGCCCTATTGCCAGTCCTATGGGCCCTTTTTATGTGTATGTGCATGTGGTATCTGCCCATGTGTGTGAGCACATTGCAGGCCCAAGGTTGATATCAGAAGTCTTCCTCAAACACCTTCCACTACTTTATTCTTTGAGGCAGGCTCTCTCAGTTGAACCCAGACCTCACTGATATGGCTAGCCTAAGCTAGCAGCTCACTCTGAAGCCCCTGTTTCTGCCTTCCAAGCACTAGAATTACAGCTAGTTGGGCCCACTCAACATTCACATGGGTTCCGGGATCCAAGCCTCAATCCTCACCCTTGCACAATGTCACCTACGGGAACCAGCCCACTTTGACTCCTCCCACTTCTGATCAACTCCACCATTCAGCTGGGAAGGCCGAAGTCCAGGGTCAGGGCAGAGCCTGGGAAGCTGTTCTCTGCTGGCACCCTGGTGTGCATTGAGACCCCTCACAGCCACACTTGTTCCTTTGTCTGTAAATCGGGTTCTGACAGTTTCTCTTCCTCTACAATCCTCCTTCTTTAGGATCCAGTCCTGGCTCTCCTCTGGACATCTGTGAGCTGCGAGGCAACAGCAAATATGAGCAGAATGGAGGCTCAGCATCTTCACTTGTGACATGGGTAGCAGAAGTGCATGCCTCAACCGGTTGTCCACTGGCCTCAGCAAAGTGACGTAAGGAGGCCCGGTGGACACGCTGTCTCATTAGTCACTTGTTGTCTCAGGTTTCTGTCCTGTCCAGTTCCTGCAATCGTTAAATCCCAAAGAAATCACACAGAAGTCTACATTATTTATAACCTGATTGGCCCATAAGCTCAGGTTTCTTATTAACTCTTATAGCTTATATTAGCCCATTATTCTTATTTGTATTAGCCACGTGGCTCAGTATTAGCCCATTATTCTTATCTGTATTAGCCACGTGGCTCGATACCTTATTTGGCAGGGCAGTCATATCTTACTTCTTCTATGGTTGGGCCAGGACTGCAGAGGAATGGGTTTCCTTTTCCTAGCATTCTCCTGTTCTCATTGACCTGCCTCTATTTCCTGTCTAGTTGTCCCACCTATACTTCCTGCCTGGCTACTGGCCAATCAGCGTTTATTTAAAATATAGTTGATAGAATACAGACCATGGTCCCACACCACTTCCCCCTCTTTTTTTTTTTTTTAAAAAAAAAGAAAACAAGAACTCTGAAACTAATATCCTTTGTTTAGCTTTTCTCCTGACCATTAGCCATAACAACTTATAACCAACACTCTAAACAAAGGAAATTGTCCATAGTCCATTTTTTGGGAGTGTGGGCATAGTTTTCCAGGTTACTTTCTGCTGGTTGGGAGTGCTGATAATCTTATGGGGACCTAAAGAAAATTTAGAATTATGATCAAGTCCTGACTGGAGTATCCTGTGAGGCTTGATCATCTCAGGCAGCAGTCTTGATTCTGGATGTAGAACTCAGACATGTGGGCCATCTGTTCCTACTAGAGATTTCTCAGGTGGTCTTCCTTGATCAATGTCAGAGCCCGTAGGCCCCAACATAGAAACTATTTTCCCTAACTCAACCAGTATGGAAATAACGAGACACAGTTCACACAGTCATCTCAGAAGGGCATCTCAGGCTTTTTTCATCTTGAAGATCTACCTGCGTTTATTACACAAAACACCTTTTATCCCCCAGATAAGCCAAGGTGGATACTCATTAATATTCTCTTTCTGGGGACACAGGGCTAGGGAAACACCTGCAACTAAGTCACCAGCTTTGGAAAACACCTCTCCCCAGGTGATCTACCTTTTAACAAAGGAGAAGGAGTAATACATCCTGGCCTTTGTTAGGTGGCTGACTTGCTTGTTTGGCAGGATTGCAGCTGCCTAGTGACCAGTGAGCCTGCCTGTAAATATTTTGTATGAAATATGGGCCCACAGATCAAACTTGATTTTTCTTAACTCAGAATAAATCCATAGCCTCTCATTTTCTGTGGAAACAAAAGCAAAACCTCTTCTTTAAAATAACATATCGTTTGACTTCAATTTTGAAGTCAAGGTATTTTCAAAATACCTATTTTGGATTAATTCAGCAGCATTTATAAGCAAATATTTTTTAGCAGCTGTTTATCCTTCCTCAGCATTCAAACAATTTAAAGAGAGCATAAAAATACAGTATCCAGACTCTCTGTGTATTTTCATCTTTACGTAGCTTTATTTTAACCTCTATTTCTTTTATTTTTACTTTTAATTTTTGGCTTTTTGAGACAGGATCTCTGTGTATCTTTGGCTGTCCTGGAACTCCCTCTATAGACCAGGCTGTCCTTGAACTCACAGATGTCCACCGGCCTCTGCCTCCCAAGTGCTAGGATTAAAGGTGTGTGCCACCACACCTTGAATTCACAGAGATCTGCCTACCTCTGTCTCCCAAGTGTTGGGATTAAAGGCTTGTGCCACCACACCCAACTACTCTCTTTTTTTTCTTTAAGGACTTTAACCTTTTCCTTTTTTTCCCCAAGCCTGAATATATTTTTAACACACTATAAAACCTTTAGAGGTTTTCTTCATCTTTAAATCTCTCTTTATTATATATCTCTCTTTTTCTGACCATGTGAGTCTTTAATTTGCTAAGCGATATGGCTAGAATTAAGGCCATGGCTTTGGCAGCTGGATTCAGCCCGTTCCTTAGCTTTCTGAGATTCCAGCCTCATGGCAGAGGTACCGGTTGTAGCCATGTTTATTGCCACAATTCTAGGCATTTCAAGGTCCCTGCCAGCAAGCAAGCTGCAGCATTGTGCTCACAAACCACACTTAAAGGCTCTGTAGTCAGACCTCCTGCCTGAAAGAGTCAGAGTTTGCACTGGCAGGATGGCCCAGAAAGCCAGCATTTTAAAATGGCATGGTTTTTTTCGTGCTATGGCTGAAAACCAAAAGCATGTGGTCAGCTTTTCATCAACAGCATTTAAGTGCTTCATGGCAGGACCTCTAAAAAGAGCTTCAAGGGTTTACAGCTAAAGCTGAGTCAGAAAGCCTCTCTTAAATGAGAGTGCTTGCCTCTAGCAAGCAGAGCCCATCTGTGAAAATGCTGCTATCAATAAGCTGTGTTTAACTCTATTCTTTTTTGTCTAGAACTACTTCCCAAGCTCTCAGGCTATATGTGGATGCAGTTGTCCACATGGGTGCCATTTGTTGTCTCAGGTTTCTGTCCTGCCTGGTTTCCGCAATTGTTAAGTCCCAAAGAAATCACACAGAGGTCTACATTAGTTATAACCTGATTGGCCCATTAGCTCAGGCTTCTCTATTAACTCTTATAACTTATATTAGCCCATTATTCTTATTTGTGTTAGCCATGTGGCTTGGTACCTTATTCAGTGAGGCAGTCACATCTTGCTTCTGTGGTTAGGCCAGGGCTGCAGAGGGATGGGCTTTCCTCTTTCCAGCATTCTCCTGTTCTCATTGACCTGCCTCTATTTCCTGTCTGGTTGTCCCATCAACACATCCTGCCTGGCTACTGGCCATTCAGCGTTTATTTAAAATATAATTGACAGAATACAGACCATTGTCCCACACCACTGGCCACACATTGGGCACCATATGCTGTCGGGGTTTCTGTCCTGCCTGGTTCCCGCAATTGTTAAGTCCCAAAGAAATCACACAGAGGTCTACATTAGTTATAAACTGATTGGCCCATTAGCTCAGGCTTCTTATTAACTCTTATAACTTATATTAGCCCATTATTCTTGTCTATGCTAGCCACGTGGCTCAGTGCCTTATTCAGCGAGGCAGTCATATCTTGCTTGCTCTGTGGCTGGATCAGGACCCTCAACCAAGCTTTCCTCTTCCCAGCATTCTCCTGTTCTCATCAGCCTGCCTCTACTTCCTGCTTGGTTGTCCCACCTCTACTTCCTGCTTGACTACTGGCCAATCAGCATCTATTTAAAATATAATTGACAGAATATAGACAATTGTCCAATGACGAGATGCCTGAGAGAAGCAAGAAAAAGAAGACTGAATTTAGCACACAGTCAGAGTACAGCTCACCGTGGAGAGGAGGCCGAGGCATTGGGAGCTTGAGGCGGCTGCTTGGACTGTGTCCACAGGCAGGAAGAGGTCATGAATGCTGGTGCTCAGCTCACTTTCTTATTTGGACTCTGCTGTCTTAGGTTCCTATTGTTGTGGTGAGACACTGTGATAGAGAATCCCAGGGAGGGAAGGGTTTATTGGGCTTTATTTCCACATCACAGCCCTTCATTAAAAGAAGCCTGGACAGGAACTCAAAACAGTACAGGAACCCAAAGGCAAGAACTGACATAGGGGCCATGAAGGGATGCTGTTCACTGACTTGCTCTTCATGGCTTGCTCAGCCCCTGTTTCTTATAGATTCTAGGACCTAGGACCACCAGCCCTGAGATGGCATTGCCCACATGGTCTGGGCTCTCCTCTACTGATGACTAATTAAAATGCTTAACTGCCAGATCTTATAGAGACATTTTCCTTTTTTAAAAAAGATTTATTTATTTATTATATATATATATATATTTATAAAATAATGCACACACACACACACACACACACACACACATATATAGTATTCTCAGTATTCTGTCTGCATGTATGCCTGAAGGCCAGAAGAGGGCACCAGATCTCACTACAGATGGTTGTGAGCCACCATGTGGTTGCTGGGAATTGAACTCAGGACCTCTGGAAGAACAAGCAGTGTTCTTAACCTCTGAGCCATCTCTCTAGCCCCCTAGAGACATTTTCTTAATTGAGGCACCATTCTCTCTGATGACTCTAGCTTGTGTCAAGTTGACTAGCCAGCATACCAGCCCACAGGATGATGCCACACCTAGGTGAATCTTCCCACGTCAGTTAATCTAGTCTAGAAAACCCCTCACAGACATGGTCAGAGATCTGTTTCCAAGGTGATACAAAATCCTGTCAAACTGACCATCAAAATTGCCATGGTTGCCGCTGCCAGGATCTCTCCACCCAAGGTCACTGTGCCTGGATTTGACCCAACTTTGGTTCATCAGTTGGTGAGGCTGCACTGAAGACCCAGGTCCAAGTGCACAGTTCTGGAGAGGAGGACACTATCTGGAGGCAGCCAATGGTCAACGAACATCCCTACCACCATGCTCAAGTGGCCACAGGTGCCCAGAAAGCTACATTTCAAGCATGCCGAAGAAGAAGGTTCTAATCTGCTTGTCATGGTCTGGGGAGTTTGCTGAGGAGCATCATGTGTGTGTATGTGTGTGTGTGTGTGCGCGCGCACACGCACACGTGCATGCACATGGCTAGGGAGGTTGAGCAGTGGTTAAAGCAGTTCATGTACAAATGTGAAGGCTTGAGTTCAGATCCTCAGGATGTAAAAGCTGGCCACCTGTACTTTCAGCTCTGAAACGTGGAGACAGGATTCCCAGAGTAGGCTGGCGAGAGACTAAATGTATCTGTTAGTCCTGTGTTTGACTGAGAGTCCCTGCCTCAGGGACTAAGGTAAGAGTTGTGCTTCAGCTATAGAGACCCAATCAACCTCTAGCTGCCACATGCATGCACACTCATGCAATCATACATACATATAAAAATGGAAAAAAGAAAAAAACAGAATTGACCCTACTTTTACCTTTACTTCCTTTTCAGGAGGGAAAAGGAGACAGTGGCTGGATACCACGTGCAGCCCTGGGAGCTCCTGCTTTGTTCAGGGCCGGTGTGGTGGTCCAGGGTAAGGGAGGTGTAGGGGATGGAGAAGGGTGAAAGACCGATGCTCTGCCTGCAATGAGATGAAACAATGTGTGACGTGGCTCTCCATCTCACCAGCCAGAGCAACTTCGCTGAGTAGCACTGGCCAAGAAGACCTTCAGCCCTTCTGAGCTCCACCCCTGTCTCCTCTTCATCACTATTCAATTACTTTTGTTTTTCAAGACAGGGTTTCTCTGTGTAACAATTCTGGCTGTTCTGGAACTAGTTCTTGTAGACCAGGCTGGCATCAAACTCAGAGATACACCTGCTTCTGCTTCCCAAGTGCTGGATTAAAGGTGTGCGCCACTATGCCTGGCTAGTAAATACAAAATGCAACCTTAATGTTTTTCTTCTTTATTTCCCTTTCTTCTCTCTCTCTCTCTCTCTCTCTCTCTCTCTCTCTCCCTCCCTCCCTCCCTCCCTCCCTCCCTCCCTCCCTCCCTTCTTTCTTTCTTCCTTCCTTTCTTCTTTTTTTGAGACAGGATTTCTCGTGTAGCTCTGGGTGTCCTGGAACTGGCTCTGTAGACCAGGCTGGTCTCGAGTTCACAGAGATCCACCTGCCTCTGCTGGGATTAAAGGCATGGCTAATTCCTTTTCTTTTGTTGAAGTAGAGTCTCTCTTGTTCTGCCATCTGAACATGCCATGGTGTGTGTGTTCACATGTGTGCACAGTATGTACATGTGTATGTGTGTGAGTGTGTGCATGTGTGTGTATATGTGTGTGTGAGTGTGTATGTGTGTGTGAGAGTGTGTGTGTGTGTGCAGGTAAGAAGAGGACTCATGTGGTTGGCTCTTCAGCCATGTGGCTTCCAGGGACTGGCCTCAGATGACTGGCCTAGGCAGCAAATGCCCTAGCCCACAAATCCATCTTGTTCCCCGCTTATTAGTAAAGTAGCAGCTTAGCTTATTGGTCTGAGACCTTCTTTATTTTTATGATTAAGTGCATCTATCTCTGTGTAGATATGGGCACATGACCGCAGTGCCTGTGGAGGCCATAGGGGGTCTGGATCTCCTGGGGCTGGAGTTTCAGGCAGCTGTGAGTGGCTGTGTGGGTGCTGGGAACTGAACCCCAGTCTTCGTAAGAGCAGCAAAGGCTCTTAACCAATGAGCCATCTCTCCATCTCCAAGCTCCCTCTCTTTATCTGAGCAGTTAAGCCTGTAAGTTGTGTTGTGAAAGCTGCTTCATGGGCATCCCTGGATATTTTGTACCACATGTTTGCTTTCCTTAATGATTTTTAGCTTGATTACTTTGTAGCTAGAAAAGATATACTGAGCATTTTAGTTCTCTTAAATTTGTTAAGATTTGGCATGATCCTGGACATGGTGACTGTTTCTGATGCAATAAAAAACGATGTGTATTCTGATATTGCTGGATAGAATGTTCTAGAAATGTCAGTGAGAGATGACTGATATTTATTCTCTCATTCTGAATCCTGACTTTTATGATTTATTTATTTTTGTCAATTACTGGGACAACTGAGCTGCCATCAGTGTGAACCAGTCACACCCAGGATAGAATACCCCTGCTGAAGGACAAGATGCCTCAGTTGCCCAAGAGGTGAGTCACAGCACATCTGTGGGTCCTTGGCCTTTACTGGCAGCCACTCACGAGGCGGGTACACACAAATTCGCACCTCACCTGCCCCTGCTCCCCATGTAGGAGTTCACGGGAGATGACTAACTTCTAGCTGTCGCCTGTGTACCCCCAAACACATGTTTAGACTCATCCGCATGTTCCTTCATGGTGTCTTTGAAGAGGGAGGTTGGTCACTTTCTGAGTATACCCTGCACCTTCCCCACCATCCTCTGCTCAGCCTTGTGAGGTTTTCCCTGGAGCTTTGTGTGCAGATGAGGGGAAACTGATGATGGCAGTCACAAACAATCCCAAAGGGTTATTTATTGAAGGGAAATCTTACAGATCACTGTCCTAGATAACAGTCCTCTGTGCGAATAGGAACGGAGTCTAGTGGCCAGAAGCAGAAGCCGGAAGCAAGAGAGCAAGGGCGCTTTACAGCTGCTTTTACAGTATCAGAGACCACGCCCAAGTGGGCTGGTATCTTAAAGGCTATTGGCTGAAGAAGCGGAAGGAGCTCCCTGCAGCAGGAAACGGGGAGGGAAATGGACACAAATGTAAAAGGGCTAAGTTGGGCCAGCAGGACAGCTAAGTGAGTAAAAATGCTTGCTGTAGAAGCCTGAGGACCTGTGTTCGATCCCCAGAAACCACACAAAGAAGCCAGATGCTTACAATGGCATCTCCGCCCTCCTCCAGGAGATGGGACTGAGGACAGAAAGGATGGTCTGGAAGTTCTCAGGCCAGCTCACCTGGAGCACACAGCATGGCAGAGATAAGAGAGGCTCACTTCAACAGGGTGGAAGAAAAGAAACAACTCCACAAAGTTGTCCTCAGACATCCATGTGTGTGCCATGGCACCCACGCTAACCCACACGCACACCCCCCACATACACAACCGATTACCACTAATACAAAAAACATAAAATTTACTTGTATTATTTAAAAAAACCTCACTGCTATTAGAAGGAAGGAAAATAAAACCCTACATTTGGAAGGGAGGGGAGGGGAGGACACAGGGAGGTGGGGAAGAGAAACTTGGAGGCAGCCCTGAGGAGCAGAGACCTCCAGGCGAATGTGTTGAAAGGCAACATGAGAGGAATTGGGTGACTTCGCTTTTGTTAATACCCTGGGTATTCAGCAAGGACCAGCTCTCTCTCTGATGTCTGAGTCTCCTTTGCTTTCCTTTTGGCTGTAATGCCTCACTGAGTCGGGGCCTGAAGGTCAGACAGCGGCCAGGCTGTTATGTTCCATGCATTCATTCAAGGGACACCCCGGGGAGCCCTGGAGGATGGGTGCGGTGGGCTAGTTTTCATGCCAGGCCTGGAAGGTATGAACTGTGTTCCTCACGCCAGGATGGGGCCCTGGCAAGAATGGTGATCAGAACTGACACCCGGGGGACAGCTTCATGACTGAAGTATCATGTTCAAAGAGAACCACTTCCTCCAAGAGCCGGTCGTCAACTCCCTCAGCGAGCAGAGCTTTCGGGTTGCATCAAATACAAATATATTTTTTCTCTCAAGTTTACAGAACCAGAGGTAGGGCGTTACTCAGAGCTATTTGGAAAGAAAGGGAAAGAAATTAACTCATCCCAAATCCTGAGTCTGTTCTTTCCACTCACTTGAGCCTGAGGTGTCAAAGGGAAGACGCTGTGGAGACCACAGGGAATAGCAGCTTGTTTCTCAACAATCGTAGAGTATTGTTGGATACATCCGGTTCAAGGGCTTTTGCGGGACCTGACATGGGAAAGATGGCCAAGGGCAGGGAGAAAGCTCTATCGGTAAAGTGCTTAGCTTAGCTGGAGGCTCAAGCTCAGTTGTAAAGTGCTTGACTAGCATGCATGAGGTCCTAGGTTCAATTCCCCATGCTGGCAGAAGAGACAAACCCAAAGGAGCCGGCAAGACGGCTCAGCGGGTAAATGAGCACGCTTCTGAGTCTGACAGCTGGAGTCTGGAGAGCCTGCCTGGTGGGAGGGCTTCTCCCGGAAGGTATCCTCTGACTTCCACATTCTCCTACACACAGGAAGAGAGGGAGAGAAGGAAGAAGGGAGGGACCGAAGGAGGGAAGGAGGGAGGGAGGCAGGCAGGTGGATGAGTACAGATGGTGTTGCATGGATTTTACCCCCTTTGAATTCTAGCAAGTTTGCCACCTCCAGGAGAGGGCCTCTAGCCATCTTTCTCCCGCTGTCATCATCACTTAGGATGCAAAGGCCAACTAAAGCAAGAAAGGGTCTGTAGTCTTTTCATTACCCCTCACAGTGTGTGTGTGGGGAGCAGGAACTCCAGGGACAAGACTCTCTCTCTCTCTCTCTCTCTCTCTCTCTCTCTCTCTCTCTCTCTCTCTCTCTCCCTCTCTCGGTTTTTCAAGACAGAGTTTCTCTGTAGCTTTGGAGCCTGCCCTGGAACTTGCTCTGTAGACCAGTTTGGCCTCAAACTCAGAGAGGCACCTGCTTCTGCCTCCCGAGTGTTGGATTAAAGGCGGGCGCCAACACCACCTGGCGACTTTTCTCTCTTCTCCTCTTACCTTGGCTCCTCTCCAACTTAGGCTTCCTCCTGGGACCAGGAAGCTGTGCTGCTGGCATCCCTCAGGACTCCAGAGGTCGGGAGAGTCTTCCCAGGAGCAGTGTCCCAGGGAAGGGAGTTAACAGACTCTGTGAGCCACACGCCTATCTCTGTGCCCAAGCACTGTTGTTGGAATGGGATGGGATGCTATGATTGACACTCCCTGGGTCACATGATTGCTTGTTCTGGGGTGTTTCAGCAGATTTTCTGGAGAGGTCTGCTCTCCGCAGGTGGGGGAAGCCTGAGTCTGGCTAATGTGAGCTGTGAGCGCTGAGGCAGGACTGTGTGTGACTTGTGCCTGGCCCCAGTGTGACAATCACATGGTGCAGTTCTCTGTTGTCTCTCCCCAGAAACCAGGGATTTGATTTTGCTATCCTGGCCATCAGCATCTTTGTGTCTCTGGCCCTACATCTGCAGGCCAGCTTGACACTGGCCTCTGTTGTGAGGGAGACTGTAAAGCCAGTACGGCCACCTGAGCTCTTCCCTAGGAGACAGTGCTTTCCTCAGAGTGTTCCCATAGATGGGTGGCCCAGACCCAGCAAAGGTGTGCGCGGTATGAATGTGTAATAGCTGAAGGGACTCTGGCCAGCTCAGGCACGGCGAGCATGGCTCTGCCAGGCCTTGCCCTTCTCTCCCATTCCCTCTGCCTTGCTAAAAACCATTAAGTTACACCCCTAAAGCTAGCCACCAAGGTCTGCTCCCTTATTTGGCCTCTTCCTCCTCCTTAGGGTGACTACCAAGGTCCAGCAATCAGAAGCCCCCTTTGACTGCCCTAATTAGCATGCCCAATCAAAACTAAGCACACATCCCAGCACAGGCTTTCCCCTTTCTATCTTTATAAAATGCTGTTCTCCATGTGCCCACCTGTCTCCTCTCTATCCAGAGGCAGCCCTTTGTCCCCCTGGAACAAATACCCTTGCCCCCTTTCGTTTGTCCTCTTCCCCCCTCCCTCACCCTCTATATGTATTTGTTTCTTATTCTCTGCCCTCTTTCCCTCTGGGCAAATAAATCTCCTCCATGCTGAGAACTTGGTCTTGGGGGTTCTGAACCCACACTTTTATTTTCAGCCACCGCCAGTGTTGTTCTTGAGGCTTCATTCCCTGCCTGCCCTGGATGCCGGCTTCCTAAACATCAGCAGAGATATAGTTAGACCTGGTTTGTTAGAGGAGTCCACTGCCTAAGCCCCAAGCCAGCTACTGCGCATGCCCAAAGGTCGCGGTGATTCCTGAGCTGCGCCATGCCTCTCTCTCCACACTTCCCAAGCACAGTTCTTGGGGCTAGCAGTTCCATACTGCAGCAACTGAAGCATCTTTAACCTGGCTTCTTCTGCAGCTCTCTGCTCTTGTCAGAGGTTACCTGTGCCAGCTGATGTCAGGAGGCTCTGTTTCCTTGACTGAAATCATCTTCAGATCCCGTGAATTCTTTAGTGGAGACTTCTTGAGGGTAAAATTGAATTGACAGGTCCTTAAGGTGGGTGGTGCAGTGAGCCGCTTGCATCCTGGACCTAGATAGAAGTCAGCATGCCTGCCTCAGGGGCTGGGCCCATCCTGGCAGAGGTAGAGGGAGACCCCTGCTGGTTCCCTTCTGGTTTCCATCCAAGGCTCTCTGGCAGCCACAGGCTGCTCTTGTATAAAATATCAGAATGCAGCCTAGCACGACACCGTGTGCCTATGGGGTAGTGTTTGTGTGGCTTGTACCACGCTTCATCCACCCACTGGCTCATGAGTGAATGTTTGCTTGTTACTCTTTTGGGCTGTTGTGAGCAATACTGATAAGTCTTTGCCTGAATGCCTGCATGCATGCGTGTGTGTGTGTGTGTGCATGTGTGTGTGTGTGTTAACTCACGCATGCGTGTGGAGAGGCCAGAGAATGACTTCAGCTGTCTTTTGCATTGTTCTCCACTTCACTTTTGGAGGCAGAGCCTCTCGCCGAACCTGAAGCTCATCACTTCGGCTCGACTGACTAACCAATGAGCCCCCAGGTCCTGCTGTCTTCACACCCATCCCCCAGTGCTGGGATATGACATGCTCGGCCATGCCTGGCTTTTCTGTGGGTCCTGGGCATCTGGCCTTAGGTCTGCATAACTGCCCTGTAGTCCCTCTGCCCGAGGACCTCCTTAACCTCTGAATGTCCATTTGTCTATTTTTGAGAGAGGTCTCATTATGCACCTTTGACTGTCCCAGAACTTAAAGGCCAGGTTGGCCTCACATTGATGAGTTCACCGCCCTCTGCCTCCCAAATGCTGGGATTAAAGGTGTGTATCCTCACACCCATCTGAATGCCAATTTTTCATTCTGTGGGGTACAAACCTGGCCGTGAGCTGGTGGGTCCTTTGGTGATTCTGTGTCTCGATTTCCTGAGGCTCCGCCCTTCTGTTTTCCTCAGCATTGCCTGCACCTTACAGCCCCACCTTTGGATCCAGCATCTCTCAGAGCTGGGAAGTGACTCCTGAGTGGCATGCTTCCCTCCTGTTCCCTTGGAGACAGGCTTCTGGAATCTTCTGGTTGACCAGAGTGCTTTCTGAACCATGTGTGATACCCCACACACCCGCGGGCTTCCGGCTTTGCTGCTCAACACTATGGAAGTGGTGCTAACTGTGGTGTCTGGGCTGGGTAGGGACCATGGCGGTGGCAGCAGTCTTGAGTTGAGGGCAGGAAAAGTTAGGTAAACTTGTTGGCTTTGAAGGCCTTGCTTCTCAAACACAGGGAGTGTCCAATTCTGTCCACATTCTCCACACATTTGAAGGATATTATCATCATGATGGGGGAGTCTCTACTAAGGGGAGTTATTGAAGATCCAGGGTCCAGGTGAGAGCGCACAGTTTTGCCGTGCAAACACAAGGGTCTGTGTTGGAACTCATATCAAAAGTCAGGCGTGGTGGTGTGAGCTTGGAATCTGAGTGCTGGGGAGATGGATACAGGTGGATCCCCAGGGGCTCCAGGCCAGTGAGAGACCCTATCTCAAAGAACAACCAGAGATGAACCGTGCCTGAGGAATGACAGTGGAGGTTGTCCTCTGGTCGCCACATGGACTCTCCTCCCTCTCTCTCTCTCTCTCTCTCTCTCTCTCTCTCTCTCTCTCTCTCTCTCACACACACACACACACACACACACACACACACACACTCACACACACACACACACACACACACACACACACGAAAGAGAAACCTGGAGACGGCTTCTTGTCTCTTCATGATCAGGTTTGGGGGGGCCTGAAACAAAGAGTGAAAATCAAAGGGCCCAGGCTTCCCTGGGTCTAGCGATCCATCTGCTCAATCAACACCTATTTATTATAGCCCTACTGTGTGCCCACTTCAGGATTTGGAGATCTGAATGAAAACGAGTCAAAGATCACTTTGTCCTTTGGAGACAATTCTCATGGGTCATTTTCTTGACCTGGGGTCACTTTTTGTAGACTAATTCTTTCTTCAGGGTCCCTCATCACCTGGGGAAGCAGATTCCGAAGTTGACATCTAAGAAAAAATGGAGGTGTAGAAAAAGTTGCTTAATGGCCAGTGTGCAAGGCTGTGCATTTATGAAGGTAGCTGTGTAAAACTCTGACCATCTGAAGGAGAATGAAACCAGGAACACCTCCACAGGCATGCTTCTGGGGTGGGATGCTTCTGGAATAGATGCTTCTTGGGTGGGATGCTTCTTGGGTGGGATGCTTCTGGGGTGGGATGCTTCTGGAATGGATGTTTCTGGGGTGGGATGTTTCTGGGGTGGGATGCTTCAGGGACGGTATGCTTCTGGAATGGGTGTTTCTGGGGTGGGATGCTTCTGGGATGGATGCTTCTGGGGTGGGATGCTTCTGGAATGGATGTTTCTGGGGTGGGATGCTTCTGGAATGGATGCTTCTGGGGTGGGATGCTTCTGGAATGGATGTTTCTGGGGTGGGATGCTTCTGGGATGGATGCTTCTGGGGTGGGATGCTTCTGGAATGGATGCTTCTGGGGTGGGATGCTTCTGGGGTGGGATGCTTCTGGAATGGATGTTTCTGGGGTGGGATGTTTCTGGGGTGGGATGCTTCTGGGGTGGGATGCTTCTGGAATGGATGTTTCTGGGGTGGGATGTTTCTGGGGTGGGATGCTTCTGGGGTGGGATGCTTCTGGAATGGATGTTTCTGGGATGGGATGTTTGTTGGACAGGATGTTTCTGAGGTGGGGATATTTATAGGATGGAATGTTTTGGGATAGGGATGTTTGTTAGCTGGTTTTGTGTCAACTTGACACAATTTAGAATCACTGGAGAGGAAATGCCTCAATTGAGAAAATGCCTTCATAAGATCAGGCCATAGGCAAGCGTGTAGGGCATTTTCTTAACTAGTTTTTGATGGGGGAGGACACGGTCCATTGTGAGACCCCCTCCATGATCTCTGCATCAGATCCTGCCTCCAGGTTCCTGCCCTGTTTGAATTCCTGTCCTGTTTGAGTTCCTGTCCTGACTGCCTTCAGTGATGAGCAGTGAGATGGAGGTGTATGATGAACGAACTCTTCCTCCCCAAGTTTCTTTTGTCAAGGTAAACACCATGGTAAACACCATAGTATCTCTAAGACAGGGTGTTTCTGGGGTGGGAATACTTTTAACCATGTTTAGCAGAGAAATCAGTGCAGTCTAAGTATTTCCAAAGGGAAATGCAGATCAGGGAAGCCATGGATGAAACAGTGCTGAAGTTCCTTTCTTTTCGTATGCTCTTTGGACTAGCTTCCTCATGGTTTCAAGATAGCTGCTCAGCCCCTCAGAAGTAGTCTCTGCTTCACTGAGTGAAAGAAAACTCTCTTCTCTCTCTTCAAAAATTTATGTATGTGTATATGCATGTGTGTTCGTTTCTGTGTCTGAGTACACGTCCTACATGCCTGTGGAGGCCAGAGAGGACCTTAGATCCCTTGGAGCCATTTCAGGCATTTGTGGGCCACTGATGTGAGTGCTGGAATCCAAACTCCAGTCCTCACAATTGAGCAACACACATTCTTAACCCCTGAGCCATCTCTCCAGAAGGCTGTTTCTAGAAACTTTCTAATTTAGCCTTGAAGCTTTCCTAGCAGTCATCTCTGGTTAGGTTCGTGCGTAGTGCGAGTTAGGGCTTAGGGCTCGTTATTTCTTTTTATAGATATGCAACTGTTCCAACATTGTAAGCTGGAAAAGCCTGACTTCCTTTGGCACCTTTTGCAAACCCAATTGATCACACGTGGGTCTTCCTAGATTCTTAGCCATTCCCGTTGACCTCCGTCTAGGCTTCCCCTTCTGAATCTCTGTCGCTCCCTGACCGGCTCCGTGTACCTCTTCCTTCAGCCCCTGCAGGCCAGAGCAGTGTCAAATGTCAACACCTAGCCCATTCTCAAGGAGGGGTAGGGACCACAGAGAGTCCCACTTGTTGGGGTTTCCTATGGAGGGGACTAGGGTGGCTCTTCCTTAGGTCACCCGAATGGAGTGTAAGTATCTCATTCAGAAAACTGAGAGATCCAAAAGCCACACTTTCTGGGAAGAGGAAGGGCAAAAGCTTAAGGTAGAAAGCTAAAATATAGTGTGCGCATGTGTGTGTGTAGGCTGGAGGACAATCTTGGGTGTCTCAGGAGGCGTCCAACTTGTTTTGTGATACAGTCTCTTACTGGGACCTGACAGGTTGTCCAGTCTAGAATGTCTGGCCAGTGACAGCACCTCCATTCCTGCACCCTTCTGTTTCTGCACCCCTTCCTGCCCCAGACAAGTGTGCATTTCTATGCTCGCTTTGTTATGTGAGCTGGGACTCAAGCCCTGGTCCTTGTGCCTTGATGCTGAGCATCTTCCTAGCCTTTCCGTTTTTTTGCCCCCCCCCCCCAATTTCTCTGTGTAGCCCTGGCTGTTCTGGAACTCACTTTGTAGACCAGGCTGGTCTGGAACTCACAGAAGTCTGCCTGTCTCTGCCTTCCCAGTGTTGGGATTAAAGGTGTTCACCATCACTCCGGGCTAGACTTTCCTGTTTTTAATGGGGACGGGCCCTCTCACAAGAAGCATAAGATGTGTACAGGTATTAAAACCCAGCTCATTGTGGATGTTGGTGCCAGCCTCCAGAGACACTAGTGAAGGTGGCAGAATGGCTTTAGATGATGGCGAGACTCAGTCAGGATACAGTCAGAACAAGTGAACCATGACCTCTGAGAAGAGACATGCTCTTCTCCCTGCTCCCTCGCCTCCAAAGTTAAAGACTTGAGCTGCGCAGGCGCTCTGCCATGGAGACCCCGGAGCAGCTGGGCTAGGCGGGATGGTGGGAGTGAGCCCTGGTGCGCTGTCTCTGGCCCAGTTTTCATTTGTTTGTTCTTGAAAACATGGGGATGGGCAACGGTTGCTGTGTCAAGTGGCTCAAATATTTCTTGGGATGGCTTCAAATCATTCCTGCAGTACATGTGACTTGGAGGCTGGTCCCGCAGTGGGACTGGGCTCGGCAGTAAATCATCCAGCCCTGGCTCTGGGGCCGTGGCTGTATGGCCGGGACTCTGGCTGCCCCTCTTGTCCTCAGGAACTCCGTCTATTCTAGTCATCAGTCCTCTGCCTTCCTGAGAACCCTGTCCCCTGGGTCCTACAGGAGAGAGCAGGACCTGGAATCTGCGCTACCATTCTAGAAAGGAGCCAGCCGCTCCCCTGTTCCAGCCACACAGTCAAATCCTTACCCCTTCTTGTTCAGTCTCTCCAGCAAAACATGGCTGGCTCAGGTCTCCTACAGTTTGCAAAGGTGCAAAAATGTCATAAATCTGAGTCAGAGGTGTCCCCTCTGCCACCGCAGAGCACCCTGACAGCATGCCCGAGAGAAACCTGGGGTCTGGGTCAGTTCTAGAAGCTCTGCACACTGGGCTCCTACTAAAGTCGTCACCCTGAATATCCAGGACAACCATGAGCAATGGGGCGGGGGTGTCCCTGGTTTTTCCAGAAAGGCAAACAGAGGCACAGGCCAAGTCCTGCCTGACCTCAGAGCTTCCCTTTTACGAGCCTCAGTTTCCCTATCTGGAGGGGATCTGGTACTCAGTAAGGATTTGGCACATGATAGTCCCAGTCTTTGAGGGACACAGCAGGCACCCTGGGGAGGAGGGCCGGAAGGGACGAGGTGAGCAGGGCAAGACAGACTCAGCATCTGACATGGTCCAGACCTGGTACATGTAGAGGTCAGGTTATAGTGAGAGCAAAGAATGTCTAACATCCTAGGTTCTGCAGTTCCCTTGACTGCCTCGGGTCCCCCTGTAGACACAGGACAGGAATGGTTCTGAGCCAGAGAACAACGGTGTGGTGTGTTTCCCTTAAGGAGGCAGCCACAAGAGCTCTCCTCAGTAAGCATGTGTTGTGTTAGGAAACAACACTAAGATCATGCCTTCTGGAAACAGTGGGAAATTGTGGGCTCTCTTGAGAAAGAAAAAAAATCAGGCTCCCTGGGGGCTGGGGAGGCAGAGGTGAAGGCATGGAGTGGGTTCCAGCGGCTTGGCTGGTTTGTACCTGCATGACATGGGTCTCCCTCGTTTTGGTTCCGTGGCCACGGTTACATCCCTTGGGGAGCTCTAAGCAACTGAAACACCTGTGCTTAAGGCAGCCACCTGCAACCCTGGGTGGGCAACAGGATCAGGCCAGATGGAATGGTGGCAGATGCCTGCCTGAGGTTCCCTTCCGTGGGAACTGGGGGAGGGCCAGGCTGCGCTAGCTCTGAACTTTTCCTTCCATCTCTGGGGGGACCTGGTGGTTCTTGCTGAGTGGTGGGATGACAAGAAACATCTGCAAGCATCTGCAAGCAGCTCATGATTTTTCCTTCCAGCTCTTGATATTTTCCTCTTTAGATTTATTTGTTATATTTCATGTATGAGAGTTTTGCTTGCATGTATGTGTGTGTACCACATGCGTGCTTGGTGCGCATGAAGATTAGAAGAAGGCACTGGGCCCCCTTGAACTGAGTTGTTATGGGTGACTGATCCACCATGTGGGTGCTGGGACTCACACCCGAGTCTTCTGCCAGAGCAACCTTGTCTTAACCACAGAGTCACCCTCCAGTCCCCTCCACTTTACTGAAGGTCACCAGGCAGTTTCAGAACTCAAATCTAAATCTGGGTAGGGTGACTTATACCTATAACACAGGCACTTGTGAGGCTGAGGGAGAATCCCTGGGTTCAAGACCAGCCTGGGCTACATATTGAGAGCCCCACTCCACCCCCGTGAAGTTCAAGTCCATGGTTCTCTCCACCCCTTATTGTCTTTGGGTCTGTCCCTGACCTCCTTGGAGAGATTTATGGCTTCCAGGCATCTGCAAGCTCTGTCCTCTGAACTTCAGCCACTGTGAGTGGTTTGAGTGTGCTAACAAGGCCGGCTTGCTTCTCTGGTTAATATTCCAATAGCTCCCAATGCCTTTCTGTAAACCCCAGAAGGGCTGGCGAAGATGTAAGGTCTTCCAGGTTCTAGCCCTTGCCCCTCTTCTGCCATCATCCTTTTCAGGGCCCCCGGGTGGCCCACTCGAGGCCTCTGTGCTCCTTGCCTCTGCACACAGCTCCAGCTCTCAGTGCCCTTCCTTTCTTCTCTGCCTGCTTCTCAGCTTCTCAGCCTCCCTCCCTGGCCTCCTCTGACCCCTTAGGCTCAGCCCCTCCCTCCTCCGAGCTCCCAGAGCTCTGGATAATACTGCTGTTGGCACTTTATCTCTCTGGCTTAGAATGATTTGTTTACATCTCTCCCCTCCTCAGGATGGGGACCACACTCCTTTATCTCCTTAATCCCTATCCCCACAGCACCTCTTCCCGTACCTGACATTCAGCAGAGCCTCAGTTAATGTTTGCAGACTGAATGACCCAGTCCTCTGTCCTGGGTCTGAAATGGCATCATTTGGTTCTTGGTCCTGCTTGCTACTGCCTTCCCACAGCTGGGGCCCCTCTCCTCACTCCAACAGCTGACCCAGCCCTTCGCAGGCTCTGGGGGCAGTTGCAGCCTTCACCCAGAGAGATGTAAAAATCCAGTCTGCACAAGTGCAGGAGATTTGGCTTCCCACTGAACTTGGCTGCAGACTCCACTCTCAGGCCTTGTGGTCCTAGCTTCTGCCATAGCCCACGAGACATTTCCCTAGGTCTCTGGCCCTCATCTAGACTCGGGTCTCTGTGCCGTGTCCAGCCTGCCCCCTGCCCATGGCCATGGCTCGGTAACCCAGCATCTCTGATACCCACCTCCCCTCGCAGGTGACAGACAGATCTCTACTGGACTCATGTCATGTGCCAGGCTCCCGGTCTCCGTTGCCACAGAGCTCAGCTGCAGGCAGCTGTACACACCCAGGCATGGTCCCAGGGCTACAGTTTAGTTAGAGCTAGGACAAGGACACAGGGGCTCTTGGTCTGTGAGGGCAAAAATCACCAGGAGTGGACAAGTCTGGGAGGGTGAAGGACTTCAGCAGGATGGAGGGAGCGACCTCTGCCCAGCCCGTTGGTGGAGAAAATATTCTGCCCAGCCAAGTAATGGAGGAATACCCCAAAAGTCCAACTGCAGAGAGAGTGCTCCCCAACTCAGCCTGATTATGGAGAGAGCGTCCTCTCTTACCCAGTGGTGGAGACAGCACACTCACCCACCCAGCTGACCAAAGAGCCCTGTCAGGTAGAAGATGGCTGAACTCAGCCCAGGCAATCACTTCCGTGTGCCCCAGTCCCTTCATGTTGCAATCCACGAGTCTGGTTAGAAAGGTGACCAGAGGAGTGTGTGCCCAGCGCTCTGGTGTCCCCATGTCTGCAACAATGTCTTACAATATTCAGAGGGAGGCAGCAGAGACAAAGGAATTTGGGGTTTTTCTATATTTGGCTTCTGATGCTGCCTACACCACCTAGTAAATGGGTTCTTCTCTCCCGGAGCCTCTGATAACTTGTATCGAATAAACCGGTTTGATCTTTGTATCAGCCGCCCCACTCCCCGCGGATTGCAGCAAACCTCCAGATAATAACTGTGGGATGCTCTGCCCCTGGTGGATGCCAGGCTCAGGCTTGTCAATTTTTAACAAGAATAATTACAATGTCTAGGAGACTCAGAGCCCCTGGGTCCTTGGAAAGGCCGGGTGGAGGTAGCAGTGACTGCAAGGCCTGCCTGAGCCAGGCTTGGACTGCTGGTGTGTCCTCTCCGCCCCCGCAGAAGGGCCTGCAGGTGTCGGTGGCTTCCCGCACCCTCATCCCTGGCGCTTGGCCGCGGCGGCCCCACCTCCCTCCTGCAGTCTGCCCTGCGTCCTCCTCTAACCTCGGGGCTGGACCAGAGAGCCGCGGGGCTGGGAAAGTTTGAGTCACGCCGTGGGGCGGTTGGGGGAGGGGGTGAGGGAGGCGGGGTGGGCGTTAGGAACCGCCTCGGGCTCCCACCAGGGGGACCCCGCCGAGCCCCTGTCCGGTGAACCCACTGGAGCCAGACAGCACTGCCACCTCTCACTGCGACCTGCGCGTCCCGTCCCGTCGCTGCTGCAGCCTGCTCCGGCTCAGCATGACGCCCGGAGCGCTGCTCTTGCAAGTGCTAGTGGCGATCTCGATGGCAGTGGCGGAGGTCACGTCTGACACGCCCACGACGGCACTGTCCCCCGCCACGGGAGATGCCACCCTGGCCTTCGTCTTCGATGTCACTGGCTCCATGTGGGATGATCTGATGCAGGTGATCGACGGTGCCTCGCGCATTCTGGAGCGCAGCCTGAGCAGTCGAAGCCGGGTCATCGCCAACTATGCACTGGTGCCTTTCCACGACCCAGGTAGCTCTCTGGCGGTCCTTGAGGTCGGCCCCACCCCCACCCCTTGGCTTCCCCGGTGCACCTGGCCCTCTGCGGTGAGCGGTGAGCGCGATGGCAGAGCCTGAGCGCCTTCTCGCACAGTCTCACTGCCTGGCCACGCCCTCTCCGGCACCCCCTCCTCCCCAGGTTGGCACTACCCAGGTTGAGAGTTTCTAGCAGGCAACCTCACCCTTCTGAGCCTCACCCTCTTCATCGTGAAATGAGAAAACTTGCTGAGATGTTGGCAGCAGGCGCCAGGAGCCTGTGCGGTTTTCATTTCTGGATTTTATTTTTTTCCTTCCTTCCTTCCTTCCTTCCTTCCTTCCTTCCTTCCTTCCTTCCTTCCTTCCTTCCTTCCTTCCTTCCTTCCTTCCTTCCCTTCCCTCTTTCCTTCCTCCCTCCCTCCCTCCCTCCCTCCCTCCCTCCCTCCCTCCCTCCCTTCCTTCCTTCCTTCTTCCTTCTTTCCCCTCCTTTCTTTTCACTTTTTGACACAGGATCTCATGTAGCCCAGGCTGGTCTCAAATTTACTATGCCGTGGAGGATTGCCCCGAGCTTCTGATCCTCCTGCCGTAGTTTCTAGACTACTGGCATCACAGACCAGCAACAACACACCCCCTTGTCTGGTATTGGGGATGGATGGGGCTCCATGCACTGGACAGGCATTCTGCTGACTGAGTTACTTTCCATCAGACCAGGTTTTTCTTAGACTCATCTCCCAGCTTGTGCTTGGGAGGCCGGGACACCCCAAAGGCCACCCTTTTTTGGGGGAAATGCAGCCCTTTGTGGAACCCACCACACTAGGAGTAACTCAGCCGGTTGCCTTTTCCCCGTTGCCTGCCCATCTCAGCAGAGAGAAATCCCCAGCCAAGCAGGTCTCCTTGACTAATGCTGATTCTTCAGGCCCTACTTTTCAGCCGAGGGCTGAAAATGCTCCCTGGAAGGTCTCATCATGTGTCCCTTGCACTCAGGGAGACGCGTCCTGCACGTTCCCAGCCCTGACTACTTCTCTCAACATTTTTAAAAAGTAGTACTTTTTTATTCATTTTAATTTTTATGTGTGTTGGTATTTGGCCTGTGTTTATGTCTGTGTGAGGGAGTCAGATCCACTGGAACTGGAGGTACAGACAGTTGTAAGCTGACATGTGGGTGCTAAGAATTGAACCCGGGTCCTTTAAAAGAGCAGCCAATGTTCATAACTGTTGAGCCGTCTCTCTAGCCCCGACTTTTTCTTTCTTTTTTTTTTTTTTAATGAAAAAATTTCAAACTTGCACTGAAGTTGGGGAGAAGCAGGGGGTTGAGCCCCGCTCTACACTCCCGCCTTGCTCCTGAGGGTCACATCTCATTGTTCTCTTGAAAGTCGGCTGCCCTGTCTGTCCACATGTCCATCCAGGCTAGCTTTAAAGGCAGATTCCAGGCGGTGCTGCCCGAGTGTTTGAGGAGGCTCGCCAAGCCAATGGCGATGTGCCAAGCCTCTCAGGGGCACACTTGCCAATCACATAATCTTCAAGGGGTTTGACTCTCCCAATCTTCAAGCTCTGGTGTCTGAAGATTTCCACCTCTGCTCTATGAGTCCATGGGGCTCCCCACCCCCATAAGCTGGATGCTGTGAGAACATAAGCCAGTCTCTATCTCCCCAACTCTCTCTCCCCCACTTTCTGTATAGTCTTGGACTCCTAAAGGCATTATTACACTGGAGCGGGGTATAGATATGATCCAGTCCTCCTACTTACCTTCTAGATGGAGTGACTGAGACCCAGGGCACCAACAGGGTTTCCTGAAGCCACCTGCTGGATGTATGGTGTCATTACTGTGTTTGCCCCTAAAACACTTGGCTCCCATTGCAGGACGGGGTAGCAGCTTTTTGAGACAGTGTCTTGACCCCAGAATGGGGCTTCTGAAGGCCATGCTTGCTGCCCCTTCCTGGTCACTAACTTCAGATGCCCTGTGGGTACTGAGTGGTATGTGGGCCCCCAACCTTCGAGGCTCAGTCCTTTCCCTCCTTTCCTTCCATTCTTTGTCCTTTTCTTCCTCCTTTCTCGCCATGTTTGTCCTCTGTGCTTCCTTATTTCTTTATTTCTAATTTTAAAATATTTGTGTGTGAATATGCACATACCATGGCATGCTGTGGAATTCATAGGACGACTTGCCGGAGGAGAGCCGGTGGGTTCTAGAACTGGAACATAGGTTGACTGGCTTGGTGGCCAAGTACCTTTACCCACCAAGCCTTCTCACCAGACCTCTGTACTTTATTCTAAATCCATTAAATTTTAAATAATGCTCATCTTTTTAAAAATTGGTAGTAAAATACAAATCCAACTTCTCATTAAAATGAACTTTACTACAGATGTACAGAAATTTTTCCAATTGAAAATGGTCCTCCAGCTGTCAGGAAATGAAAACTTGCAATGCAACTTGCTTAAAAAAGAACAGTAGTCATCACTAAAAGCAAACATATATTCAAAGTTCCACAGCCCCGTTTTCTTGTTCCCTCCCACTTTGAAGGAATGGAGAATACTCTAGAGAGGACCGGGGATGCTGTAGGGAGGACCTAGATGCTCTAGAGAGGACCGGGGATGCTGTAGGGAGGACCTAGAAGCTCTAGAGAGGATCTGGATGTTCTAGGGAGGACTGGGGATGCTGTGGAGAGAATCTGGATGCTCTAGAGAGGATTTGTATGCTCCAGAAACTTCTAGCTGATTTTGAAAGGACATATGGACTTTTTGTTTGTTTAAAACCCTGGGAGCTTTGCCTTCACAGCTCCATTTCTGGTGCAGAGAGCGTGGGTATCGCAAACACTGGGGTAGACAAGAGCACAGTTGGAAAGAAAGCTGGACCCCAAATTCAGAAGCGCTACTGCAATTCACGTTCCTTCATTCAGCCTATGTTTCTCTGGAGTTCAGGTTTCCACCGTGCACTAGAAAGCACAAACATTTATTCTAACAATTTTATGTCCAGTTTTACAACATGGAAAGAATTTTGGGAAGGACATGACCTCAGGAGGTGAAGAAAAGGGCCCTCTCTGCTAGAATCTTTCAAGCATGTGCCCTCATCTGGGCACTCTGGTAGCTACCTCACTTTAAAAGCAATGAAATAACATGCATTTATTTATTTGCTGCTTGTATACATGTGTGTGGATATGCCACAGCACACATATGGAGGTCAGAGGACAAGCGTCTAGAATCAGCATTCTTAGCCGGGCGGTGGTGGTTCACGCCTTTAATCCCAGCACTCGGGAGGCAAAGGCAGGCGGATCTCTGTGAGTTCGAGACCAGCCTGGTCTACAAGAGCTAGTTCCAGGACAGGCTCCAAAACCACAGAGAAACCCTGTCTCGAAAAAAAAAAAAAAAATAGAATCAGCATTCTTTTCCTCCATGGGGGCCTTTAGCTGTTGACCCATCATCTCACTGGCCCTCCCAGGCTTCCCAAAACCAACCTCCCCTAAATCTAGCCCCAGGTTTCTTTCAGGGAAGATTTCAGAGATCTATAAGGCCCAAAGTGGGAGGGGGCTAGGATTCATGCCAAGGAGCCAGTAGCCTACTGGGGACAATTTGGGGGTGCAGAGCACGACATGCTTAGCTGGACATGGTGGCTGAGGCAGGAGGATTGAAAGTTCAAGCCCAATTTCAAGATGCTATTTCAAAATGAAAAGTGGAGGGAAAGTCACTTAGGTATTGGACCTGGCCATCACCCAGTGTCACGGGAGAGGACACTGGGTGTGTGTGGGGGGCACACACTGAAAGACCGGGAAGTGGCATTACAGGAAGTTACACTGGATGCGCTTGCTAGGGACACACTTGGAACAAATGATTTCCTGGCTGACTGGGTGAGGGCTGGAGGACAGTGTGACATGTGGGGACAGGTGTGTGTGTGTATGAGTCCTGCAGCTGTCCTGTGGAAATGGGGCAGGGTGGAGATGGGTGTAGCCAATCCTGCTGCCCGTTGCCTGCTGTCTGTAGCTGCCAAGGACTGGGAGGCCTTGAATTTCCTTGTATGGGCTTGGAGCGCTGTGTCCTGCAGGCTTTGCAGCTGGGGTCTGGCTGTGACTGCTGAGTCAGCAAATGGAATGCCCGTCCATAGAAGATGAACTTGAGACATCGGGGGTTTCTGTTCTGCCCCCCAGCTCTGGGTCCTGGGAGTGTTTTATTTAAGGGAGCCCCTGGAGAAAGTGTGGAAGGGGTGCGCAGGGCCTCGCTGGTGCTTCTCAGGATGCAAGGCCTTGGAAACAAAGGACTTAAACTTTGGAAATCGTTTAGTATGTCTTTCATTGCAAAAAGGAGGATCAGCGAGATGGCCCAGTGGGTAAAAGTGCTTGCTGTCAAGCTTGATGAGCTAGGTTGATCCACCAAACCTGCATGGTGGGAGGAGAGAACTGGCTCCCCAAAGCTGCCCTCTGCCCTCCATGCCTGTGCCTACCCAATAAATAAACGCATAAGGGACTGGAGCCAAGGCTCAGTGGTTAAGAGCACCGGCAGCTCTTCCTGAAAAGCTGGGTTTATTCTTAGTGCTCACGTGGGGACTCACAACTAGAATCTGTGACTCCAATTCCAGAGGTTCTGACGCACTCTCCTTAAGTGTCAGGTACACACAGTGTGTGTGCACAGACTTACATGTAGTCAAACACTTGCACACATAGACTGAAATAACTTTAAAAAATTCAGAAATGCAAAAAAAAGTTTTAGATGGTCTGGCGAGATGGCTCAGAGTTTAAGAGCACTGGCTGCTCTTCCAGAGGTCGTGAGTTCAATTCCTAGCAACCGTATGATGGCTCACAACCATCTGTAATGAATTCTGGTGTTCTCTTCTGGCATGCAGGTAGAACAGTGTATATATAATAAATAAATCTTTAAAAAAAAGTTTTAGAAATCATAACTGGGTGTGGTCTCAAATGCCTGTAGTCCCTAGGACCTGGAAGGCAGAGGCAGAGGCAGAGGCAGAGGCAGAGGCAGAGGCAGAGGCAGGAGAACTGTATTGGAGAAGAGCCAAGCTACACGGTTAGCCCTACTTCAAGTGAACAAGCAAACAAGCCAATCTGGACAATTTCTAAAGTAGAACAGGGACAGATTTTCTGCGGCATCTGACTGGAAATGCAGACAGCTTTGTGCTTCCCTCCACTAAAAGCTACAGATCTCCCACTCCCAGGGTGACCTTGTCTGTGGCTTTAACTGACTTCCCTGCAGTGGAATTCCTAGGCCACTCTGAACATTGGTGGTGGCTGGTGACTCGGTGACTCTTCAAGTGTGTAGAATGTTCTGGGCATTTGAGGGGCTATTCTTTAGCACAGCCACCCCCCCTCCCTAACCTGGGAGTTGAGGGAAGAGGCTAGTTTTTCTGTTGGTATAGCTCTCAAGGCTCAGTACAGTTTAAAGTGTTCATTAGCATCACCCCTGCCTCTCCCCTCTCCTCCCTCCCTCCCTCCCTCCCTCCCTCCCTCCCTCCCTCCTTCCCTCCCTCCCTCCCTCCCTCTGTGATTCTCTTCTATGCATTGCCATTTCATTGTTGATTTTTTTGGGGCATGGCAGGAGCAAATGGTTTTCCTCCTAAGTCACTTGAGGATATTTTGTTGGTGGTACCAACAACTCAAGCCCTGGGGGACCATGGATGGGGCCCATGCCAGAAAGTCCGCTTCCACTGAGCTGCCCCTCCCTAGCGGTCAGTGTATTTCCTGGTCAGTTACCTTTTCATATCCTTTGTGATTCCTGGGGTTAGAAGGTCTTCGGTATTTGTACAGAGAACTCAGCTGAGTTTTCCTTCTTCGTGTTTTTCTTTATCCAGCTTACAAGTGTGTTTTTTGTTTTTCCACCATTAAAATTAGTTAGATGTAGATTTAATTGTTTTGGTTTTATTTTCTTGGCATTAAATCCCTTTACCTGTAATTAAGAATAAGTTAGCCTATAGTGTAAAAAAATCTAATATATAACCAGGCAGTGGCGGTGCACGCCTTTAATCCAAGCACTCGGGAGGCAGAGGCAGGTGGATCTCTGTGAGTTCAAGGCCAGCCTGGTCTACAGACTGAGTTCAAGGACAGTCGGGGCTGTTATATAGAGAAACCCTGTCTCAAAAAACAAACAAACAAACAAATAACCTTAATATAATTTTATATCATAATTAAATACTATAATATTTATAATTATTAACAAATAAATACTTACTGAGGTCCATCTTATAAACTTATCCTTGTTCTGTGCATGTGTGCCCATGAGCACATGTATGTGTTATATGTGTACATCTGCTCATGTGTATGTATGCATGTGTGTACATAGAGGACAGAGGTCAGTGTCACCTTATTTGAGAGACAGGATGTCTCACTGAAGTTGGAGATCACTAATTCTGCCTGCTGGGCTGGCTGACTAGAAGCAAGCTCCTGGCTCCTGCCTGCCTCTGCCTCCCTGTTTACCCCTGCGTCCAGCTTTTGCATGGGCTGGGGATCTGAACTCAGGTCCTCAGGCTTGGGAGGCAGGCACTTTACTGACCGAGCCACCTCCCGCCCTTATCCTTTCTTTTTCATCACTTGGTGCTTGCTTTGTTCCCAGACTACCTAACAGGAGGAACATGTCTGGGTTTTCCACTCTTTCTGCTGCACTGTGATTCTTGTGCCAAGAATACACTTTTTAATTATTAGTCTTAATAAAACATGTTAAGAGAGGGACCCCTGCTCTCTGTTATTACGGTGATGACTTTCTTTCTTTGTCTTCTGAGACAGGGTCTCACTATGTAGCTCAGGCTACCCTGAAACTCAGAGTGATGGACTTGCCTCTGCCACCAGAGTGCTGGAATTAAAGGCATGTGCCATTATGCCTGCCTTTTTGCTTTGCTTTGTTTTTTGCTTTTGGAAATGGGCCTTATGTAGCCTACAACTTGCTATCTAGCCCAGGCTGGCCTATAACTTGGCCTTTAACTGCTGACCCTCCTGTCTCCATCTCCCAAGTGCTGAGACTATAGCCATTTGCCACTCTCCTCCGCCACTTTCCCCTGTTTCCATTTTGGAGCTGGTTTTGTTATGCAAACCCAGGCCGACCTCGAACTCACAGTCCCTTCTCTCAGCTTCCCCGTTGCTGGAGTCACACATGTGTGCTCTCATACCCCTGGAATTCACAGTCCCTTCGCTCAGCTTCCCCGTTGCTGGAGTCACACATGTGTGCTCTCATACCCGGTTTTATGTTTCTTTCTTCCTTTTATTTATTTTTATTTCATATGCATTGGTGTTTTGTCTGCATGTATGTCTGTGTGAAGGAACTGGAGTTACAGACAGTCATGAGCTGCCATGTGGTTGCTGGGAATTGAATCTGGGTCCTTTGGAAGATCAGCCAGTGCTCTTAACTCCTGAACCATCTCTCTAGCCTCTTTATGTTTTCCTATAAAACGTTTAGCCAAGTGTTTTTTTCATAGCAGTTTTAGATTTGAGAATTAGTGTGAAGATAGAGCAGAATATATTATAATATGTATAATTATATCATACATATAATGTATATATTATATGTGCACACATGGCATATGTATGTGCACATGTGGTATACATGCATGCGCATGTATGGTGTATACTTGTGGTGTATATGTGTGGTGTGCATATGTGGTGTACAAGGATGTGTGTATGGTGTCCATGTGTGGTGTACATGCACGTGTGTGGGTTATATGTGTGTGATTGTGTGGTGAGCATGTGTGGTGGTGTACATGTGTGTGTGATTGTGTTGTGAGCATGTGTGGTGATGTACATGCACGTGTGTGGGTTATGTGTGTGTGGTTGTGTGATGAGCATGTGTGGTGGTGTACATGTGTGTGTGATTGTGTGGTGAGCATGTGTGGTGGTGTACATGTGTGTGATTGTGTAGTGAGCATGTGTGGTGGTGTACATGCACATGTGTGGGTTATATGTGTGTGATTGTGTGGTGAGCATGTGTGGTGGTGTACATGTGTGTGGTTGTATGGTGAGCATGTGTGATGGTGTACATGCACGTGTGTGGGTTATGTGTGTGATTGTGTGGTGTGCATGTGTGGTGGTGTACACGTGTGTGTGATTGTGTGGTGAGCATGTGTGGTGCTGTACGTGTGTGTGATTGTGTGGTGTGCATGTGTGGTGGTGTACATGTGTGTGTGATTGTGTGTTGAGCATGTGTGGTGGTGTACATGTGTGTGTGATTGTGTGGTGAGCATGTGTGGTGGTGTACATGCATGTATATATAATATCCATGCATGTGATGTGGAGCCCAAGGTCGGGGGCTGCTCCTGTTGCTCCCTTCACCTTACCTTTTGAGGAACTACTTCTTACTTCTTCCTGAACCTGGAGTTCACTGTTTTAGCTAGACTGGCTGGCCAGTTAGACCCTGGAATCCCCCTGTCTCAGGACCGGGGTAACAGGTGCACGCTGTCATACCTGTCTTCATGCACAGGCAGCAGGCACTTCACTCGCTGAGTCATCTCTCCAGCCATGGACAATATTACCAAAAGTCCACACTTCGCTAGTTAGATATTGGTTTGGGGCAGAGAAGAGCAAAGAGATCCAGTGCCGGGGCTACCATAAGGTGTGTGCACTTCCAACAAGAGGCACGCAACCCTGCCCATGCCTGATCAGATGCTGGCCAGGGCCCTCCAGCGTGAAGGGGATCATTGCTCTCTTTCCCTGCTGTCTCTTTGGAAGGTGTAGCTTGTCTTTTCTTTCTCATTTCTTTATTCATTTAATATTCTTTATGATTTAATTTTATATGAGTTGATGTTTGGCCTGCATGTATGTCTATGTGAGCGAGTCAGATCCACTGGAACTCGAGTTACAGACAGTTGTGAGCGGACATGCGGATGCTGGGAATTGAACCCGGGTCCTCTGGAAGACCAACCAATGCTCTTAACCACTGAGCCATATCTCCAGCCCCTTATTTGCTTATTTATGATGAAGTCATGTATGTCGTTTGGCATAGAAGCCCAGGTTTTTTTGTTTGTTTGTTTCGTACTTCCTTCTACTCCAAGACTGCTTTGTTTATTTCCTGGCTCAGACCCTTCAGGCTTTTGTCAGTAGAGGCTTATGTGCTTGGCTTCTGCGTTCCTAGCCATATTCTCTGTGCAGTGCATAAGAGTTCTTTAAACATTGTTCTTATTTACTGATACATTTATAACTTGGATACAAGGTCTCATGTAGTCCAGGCTGGCCTTGAACTTGCTATATAGCTGAGAATAACCTTGGACATCTGATTCTTCTGCCTCCCCTCTCTGATTACAGGTGTGCTGGGATTACAGGTGTGCACCACATCCCCTTATCCACTCTGGGGATAGAACCCAGGGCTCAGTGTATGCTGGGCAAGAGCTCCGCTAACTGAGCCACAGCCCCAAGCCCGACACCGTTAACTTTCAAACACTCCTCGGTACTAAAAGATGCTGCCGGCAGGCACCCATTCTATAGAACTAGCTGCTCCCCTGAGGATTCCCGTTCTTCTTGTTGGGGGATGGTGTCAGCAGTCATGCCCTGGTGCTAAATGTGCTTGTGGCAGCTTAGAGGTCACTGCTTCTGAACCCCTTCATGGCAGAGCAGGGAGATCTGAGCATGCACAGAACTTGCATGTGCTCCTCTCCACATTTCTTTTTTTTTCTTTTTTTTTTTTTTTTGGTTTTTCGAGACAGGGTTTCTCTGTGGTTTTGGAGCCTGTCCTGGAACTAGCTCTTGTAGACCAGGCTGGTCTCGAACTCACAGAGATCCGCCTGCCTCTGCCTCCCAAGTGCTGGGATTAAAGGCGTGCGCCACCACCGCCCGGCTCCTCTCCACATTTCTAATTTAAAATGTTTGTGGTGGCGCACACCTTTAATCCCAGCACTTGGGAGGCAGAGGCAGGCGGATCTCTGTGAGTTCGAGACCAGCCTGGTCTACAAGAGCTAGTCCCAGGACAGGCTCCAAAACCACAGAGAAACCCTGTCTCGAAAAACCAAAAAAAAAAAAAAAAAAAAAAAAAAAAAAATGTTTGGTTGCATTTCCAAATGCTTGGGGGGGTGGGTTGTCAACAGGTGTGTGCGACGCATGCACATGGAGGTCAGAGGACGGCCTGCAGAAGTCAGTTCTACCATGTGGGTCTAAACCTTAGCAGCAAGCAGACTCTACCCCCGAGCCTTCCTGCTGGCCACTGTGTCTAGCCATATTGTGAGAGTTCATTTTGATCGTCAGTTTGACTGGATGAAGAAACACCTCAGGCATTAATGAGACACGCTCCTGGTTATGCTTGTGAGGGGGTTCCTAGGGAGGATAGAGCAGGGGGAAAGGGCCACCCTAAATGTAGCCCTCAGACCCTTTCAGCGGAGGGTGGGTCCTAACTGACTAAAAATGGGGACAAGTAGGAAGCCAGCCGAAGTTGGCGGAACATGAGTGCTCCCTGCCTGCTACTTCCTGACCTGTAGACAGGAAGCTTCTCACACCATAAACATTACCGTTTCTTCCCAGCGTTCTTAACCATAGCCTCTCAACCATGAGTCCAAATGCATCCCCGCCCCCTTGCTTCTGCTATGCGTCTCATCGCAACAGGAAGGATGCCCGACACACAGCCGTGTCCCTCCAAGCAGAGCATGCCTTCACACTGATGTCTCCAGCATAAATCACTACCACATGCATCGTGGCAGCAGCCTCTTCCTATGTAGAGCCAGGCCGAACACATGTGGCTTATCTCTAACCTCCTGTTCCAACGCTGACAAACCTGGCTTCCTGCATCTGTCCGCTCTCCACTTACTTCATTATTCCATTCCAGCATGGACAGGCATGGGTTCAGAATCGTTAACTCCTAACCCCGTGGGAAAGGCCTTCTTAACCGAGGCCTGGCTTACTCTCCTTTGTCCTCTAAACCCCGTTTCTAAAGTGACTTAAACCAATTTCTTCTCCTATTTTTAAACTTCATTTCATGTCTTTGTTTTATGGCGCTAGAGATGGATCCCAGAACCAGGCTCTTGCTTCTGATTGTTTGAGACAAGGGTTTCATGTAGCCCAGGCTCCCTGTGTCCCAAGGATGATCTTGAACTCCTGATTCCTCTGCCTCCACCTTCCAAGTGCTGGGATTGCAGGGTACACAATCATGTCAATTCCTTGTGCATTCTAAGCACATATTCCGTTGCTTAGCAACATCCCATCCCTTCATAGTCATAATTTTCAAACTATTCTGAAGTATTTATTCTTTCAGATGAAATATTAGGTAACAGAAAATCTCTGTTGACCTCTTTAAAAAATTCAGCTGTGGGCTGAAGAGATGGCTCAGCAGTTAAGAACATCGGCTACTCTTACAGAGAGCCCTAGTTTGGTAACAGCATCTACTCTGGGTAGCCGACAACTGCCTCTAAGTTCAGTTCTAGGGGACCTAACGCTCTTTTCAAGACTCCTGGGCATCTACAATCAGGTGCCCACAGCCATATATTTGAGCTCCCACCACACATGCCTATGCCACACACACACACACACACGCACGCGCACACACGCTCACACATACAAAATACAAGCCAAGTGTGGCGATGCAGGATGCAGAAGCAGGTGGTGAATATCTGTGAGTCTGAGGCCAGCCTGGCCGGGCGGTGGTGGCGCACGCCTTTAATCCCAGCACTCAGGAGGCAGAGGCAGGCCAATCTCTGTGAGTTCAAGGCCAACCTGGTCTACATAGCGAATTCCAGAACAGCCAAGTGTACATAGTGAGATCCTGCCACATTAATAAATAAACTAAATTAACATAAAATTAAAATCTTCTAAAACTTGACCGTGATTTTGCTCAAAATCTCATTAAATCTTGAATCTAGCTATAATTATCATTTGAAGGAATCCACCCGTGCCCAAAGTCCTGCTCATCCCCCTGGTGACACACTTCCTTTGGCCAGGCTCCATGTTTTTCCTATAAATTCCTCCAGTTCAGTTAAGATTATCTCTACCGGCATTCTTTCCTGTGTGTTACCATTTTGGCCAGGGTGTTTTTATCCATCATATTTCATTTTGAAAGGTTGTGTTTCTGGGATCTTGGGGAACAATTTGTTTTCATACAATTATTGCCTTTTAAACATTTTTTTTTTTACTGAAGGCATGCATGTATATGCACACATGTGCATGCATGTATCTTTGCACATTCCTGCATGTGTGTGCGCACACACGTGTGTGTGCATATGTGTGCACATGTGTGTGCATGTGTGCCTGTGCCTCTGTGTGTGTGTAGGCCAGAGGCTGATGTCGAGTATGTTTTTTGGTCTCCCTCTGCCTTGTTTTTGGGGACAAAGTCTCTCTCCAGACCTGGAGCTCCCAATTAGGCTAGGCTGGCTGGCCAGAGAGCCCCAGTGGTCCTCCTGTCTTCACTTCCTCAGTGCCGGGGTTCTGGACACACACCAGTGCAGCTGGTGTTTATATGTGCTTTGACATCTGAACTCAGGTCTTCACACTTGTGCGGCCAGCACTTTCCTACTGAGCCTGCTCCCTAGGCCCTCAAGAGTTTTCTTTAAATGAAGCTTTAGCCTTTGGTGCTGTCCCCAGCTTCCTGAGTTGGTGCCCATCATGCACAGGCTGCATAGTCTGTCTTGGAAGCCCGGCTGTGGAGAATCATTTCAAAGAATTGTGGTGACCAAAGGCGTCTCGTCTTGTTTCTGGTTTTGTCATTTACAGGCCGATTCTTTCGGTAGTTGGTTGGTTGTTTCTTGGTGCTGGGGATCAAATCCAGGGCTTAGCATGCTAAATACATACTCAAACACTGAGCTCAACC
Organism: Chionomys nivalis; assembly: GCF_950005125.1. Lineage (NCBI taxonomy): Eukaryota > Metazoa > Chordata > Mammalia > Rodentia > Cricetidae > Chionomys > Chionomys nivalis. Next base: position 46,290,221 of record NC_080107.1, read on the forward strand.
TGCACCCTAGGATGTTGGCTCTTGATGTGAAGGTCTGTTTTTGGTTTTGGTTTTGTTGTTGTGGTTGTTGTTGCTGTTTTGTTTGTTTATTTTTAAATCATTAGGTTAAGGACCGTTTTATTTCTAACACCCCAAACCAAAAAGCACAAAAACTTAACCAGAAGAAAAACCTAAATAAATAAGAAGGCAAAACAAACAGAAAGAAAAAGAATCCAATGAGTTGAGAATGTTGCTCAGTTGGGAGAGTGCTTGCCTAACTTGCACAAAGCCTTGGACTTGGTCCTTAGCACCACAAAAGGCTGGGAGTGGTGATCCAGCTCTGTAATCCCAATCCTTGGGAGCTGGATGAGGCAGGAGGGTCAGAGATTCAAGGTCCTCTTCCACTATATGGGAGTTTGAGGCCAGTCTGGGCTACTCGAGACCCTGTCTTAACACAAAACACCCACACAAAACAAAAATCCTCTGTGGGGTTTGGGAATGGGTACCAAAAAAGGTAAGTTTCCAGCTCTTGTTGTGGCGTTGCCAGGTCTGTTTCCTGTTGACATGTGCGGTCCCTTCCTTGTGACTGTTTCCCACATGCCTTGCTTTAGTCCCGTGGTCATGGTGACTATTGTCTTTAATGCTATGCTGGCTTCTCGCTGAGTGCATATGCAGGAGTTGTCCACTTGGGTTAATCTCTTCAGACCATCCAGGAAGTTCTTCCTTTCTGCTCTTTGTCAAGCTTTGGCTCAGGGTTCAGCTTTTCCAGTTAACAATCTGTTTCCTTCAAACACTGACAAACAGGGACTGGAGTGCAGTGGTAGAGCACAGGCCCTGGGCACCACGGAAGCACAAAACCCAAACTCGAGGAAGCAAGATGAATACACATTTATAAAACAGTCTAATCATACAGTGTTCAAGAAATGCAGACTTTATTCTTTAATAATTTAATAATTTATTTATTTTTTATTTTATGTGCATTGACATTTTGCCTAGGTGTATGTCTTTGCGAGGGGGTCAGATCCCCTGGAAGTGGAGTTACAGACAATTGTGAGCTGTCACATGGTTGCTAGGAATTGAACTCAGGACCTCTAGAAGAGCAGTCAGTGCTCTTAAACTGCTCAGCTATCTCTCCAGTCCTGAAATGCAAACTTTAATATTCTTATGTCTTTCCAGGCTCTGTGTGTGTGTGTGTGTACATACATGCATTTTTGCATGTTCATGGGTGTATATGTTTATATGCATGTATGTATATTCATGTGCTTGTGTGCTCATATGTGTGCATATGTATGTAACACATACATGGCCAACTTACATGCAAATACCCCCTTTTAAAGATTTATTTGTTTCTGTGATTGCATGAACATGGAAGTCAGAGGAAAAGTTTGGGAGTTCATTTCCCCCTTCACCATGTGGGTCCTGGGAATTAAATTTAGGTCATCAGGCTTGGTGACTTTACCCACTGAATAATCTCAGCTGCTTTCATATATATACATATATAATCTTATTTTTCAAAGTGCTCACTTTAATATACATACATATATATTCACTTTTATTTTATGTGTGTGCATGTTTGCTTATCTATATATGCCACACATACATGCAGTGCCCACAGAGGCCAGAAGAGGGCGTCAGAGGCCCCTAAACTGGAGTTCTCTGTGGTTGTGAGCCTCCACATGGGTGCTAGGACCAGAACCCAGGTCTTCTGTAAAAGCAACAAGGGTTCCTAACTACTGAGCCATCTCTGCAGTCCCTACAATCTTAACTTTTAAATTTATAGTCAGTGGGTGTTTTCCCCTACCCAGTGCACACTATATTATGGCCACCTTTCCGTGTCGGGACATTCACTTTTTCTACATTGGTTTTCATGGCTGTAGAAGACACCTCAGGTGATATTAACTTATCAAATTACCTTAATTTTTTGCACATCCCCTACTATACGAAGCTGGCTTCTTTCTGTCCCTCTGCTGCGGACCCACATGCACTGAGATGTGTCTGCAGGATGCATTCCTGGAAGTGAAACCGCTCTGTGGAAGTGGCCCCTGCCTTTTGCATTTTGATCAGTATGGGAAAACTTCCCCGAATTCTGCCCTGCCCAGGACACACTGGGACAATGTGTTTATTACATCTGGCCTGCTATAAGGACTTTGGGCTAAGTTGGTAGATGGCATGCGGTGTTGTGCTAATTTGCATATATGTCTGATTGTTGGCTAATTTAGAACCTTCCAGAGTCTCCCCTGCCTGGGGTCTCTGGGGGTGCTGCCATCTGGGTGAAGAGGTTTGGGATCGCTGTACTGAACTCATACTGTTGGCTTCAGAACTGCTCAGGGTTGGGGCAGACTTTTTTTTTTTTTTTTTTTAGCATGCATGGGAGCTATGGGGCATATATGTGTAAGTGGGGGTCTTTAACACCCTGATTTTGTGATTACCTCCCCAGCCTGAGGAGCTTCAGGCCCTCAGTCTGACCATCTTCCCTCCTTTAACACAAAGGTTTTACACCTTAACCCAGGAGTGCCCCCTCCCCCACCGCCTTGGGGGTTTCCTTCCCTTAGGCTGGAGGTCTTTTCCATGCTTAGCGGGGGGGGGGGGGGGGGGGGGCATTCCCTTAGTTTTGGGTTCTCACCCCTATAGCAGCAGGAGGGTCCTCATTCCTTTAGCCCACGGGTTCCCCCCACCTTAGCCAGAGGGTCCTCACTCCCTCAGTCTAGTTCCAGCTCCCTCTCCGGAAGACTAGCGATTCAGGCACCTGTGAGGCATCAGCTACATCAGGCGGGTTCAGGCCGGTTCCTGTAATCCTGACGCAGAGTCACACACTGGGAAAACGAATCCTGAATGTATCCTGAGGACTAGACTGGTTCACGTCACGTCAGCGGCCAGGAGTGGGCCAGACAGTTCCTTGTCAAGGGGTTTTCCAGGCCTGAGTCTTTTCAGGGGTGAGAAGTTGGGAGGGGGTAGAGGGAGAAGGGGTGGGGGCTGGGTACCTGGGAGGTATGTGCCAGGGGAAAGGGGTGATGGGCCTGACGGTGGAGGCCCCCAGAGGGGCTGGTGTGAGATCAGGTCAGCCTCCTAGGGTTGACCTTACTCTATAGGTAAGACTAGAAGGATTACCTCTGGCCAGGCAGATGCCAGCTTGCCATGGTCTTCAGTGCAGTCAGAAAAGCCCAGAGTGACACACTCCTGGTGTTAGTCATGGTGGCAGTCAGTCCTGCAATGACATTGCTGAGTTGAGGCGCCATTGGGTGGAGAAGGATCAGGCAGGACTGGGAACAGCATTCTGGGGAGAGGGAATAGCAGAAGTAGAAGCTCTCAGGCCAGCAGGACAGTGGTCCAGCACACATCGAAGGAACAGCAGTAGACGGAGCCAAGGCCCACTGAGTATTTAAGATAAGAAGCCCTGGCAGGGGCCTCTGAGGAGCTTCTGGACTCCTGGGGGTGGAGGAGGCTCTGGGACCAGTTTTGCTCTTTGGGTAGCACCATCAGTTTGGAGGGTCTTGTCTCATCAAGTCTGTCATTGGGGGTGGCTGCAAACAACGTGTCATCTTGTCTCAGGCTCAGGAAATGGAATCCTAGCAACCTACATGCCACATTCTCCAGCTCCTGCCCCCTAGAGATGGGACAACTGAGTCCTGGAGAGGGTGGGCATGATGGTGGCAAGGTAGGGAGTTCTGTTGAGGTTACTGTAGGTTGGGAGAGGTGTGTCTGTGTGTGTGTTTTGAGAACTGGCTATGGACTCAAATGTTGCTTGACTATGGGGGAGGAAAAATCTGGAAAGAGTCCTTGATAAGAGGATGAGAGATTGTTACAGATGAACTGAGCGCCCAGCCACAGCCTGACTATTCCCACTGGGACTTACAGGGTCAGACAAAGGGCTGCTAAAGCACCTGGACTATCCCAGCCCTGCATGCTCTACATATACCCCAGAGAGTTCTGGGTTTGCTGCAGAGGATGAGCCTGGGCCAGGCTTCTGGGATTTGTAGGCAGGAGAGTGGTTGAGGGAGTCATGGTCTCAGGCTTAATCATTCCCATGGCCAGCGTACCCAGCCTTAAGGAGCTGCACGCTACCTCTGCCCAGCTGTTTGGCAAATGTCCTTCATCAGTCACGAACCTCCCTCCCCTCCAGGAGCAATGAGGCCCAGCAAGTGAGCACAGAGCATCTGCAGCCTCTAGCCTGCTTGACAGCCTGGAGCTGGGGTCAGAATGACCCAGATCCCAGCCCCATCTCTACTGATGCCTGCTCATAATTCCTTGCTCAGGTCACTCCCTGGACTCCAGTAGGTTTTATTGTGCTAGGGATGTGGGGCGGTGTGTAGGGTGTTACCCAGCATTCACAAGGTCCTGAGTTCCACCCAGCCCTGAAAAAGCTGAGTGAGATGGTGTGCACCTGGATCCCAGTAGCTCAGGAAGTGGAAACAGCAGGGTCAGGAATCCAAGGTCCTTAGTGGCTATATAAAGAGTTCAAGGGTAGCCTGAGCTACATGAGACTTTGTCTCAAAAAAAAAAAAATCCCACCTCTAACAACAATAGATTCATGCCTGTCAACATAATTGCCAAGGCCTGTCCCACCCCAAAGCTGATTTATGGAAGTTTTAATTTTCCATGTGGTAATGTGGAACCCAAGGGAGGGTTTAGGTCATGGGGCTGCACCCTCAGGAATGGGTTGGTAGTGTTTTTTTCTGGGCTGAGTTCTCCTGGGATGAGCCCACCCTCATGCTCTCCAGCCTGCTCACTTCCACTTCTGCCGTATGTGACTCCCAGAGCCCCCAGCAGGTGCTGTATTACAGTCTTGGGCCTGTTGCCCTTCAGAACTGTGAGCAGGAAAAAAACCTTTCTTCTTTTAAATCAAGTAGTGTCTGGGATTCTGTGACAGCATCAGGAAAATGAACTAACACAAAGCAGCAGTAGCAGCCTAACCTGAGGCCCACTGTGTCAGGAAGGGACACCATTGGGATTTTTTTGTTGTTGTTGTTGTCTAGAACCAGCTGTTCAAGACAGGGTAAATTAGGGAGAAAGAGGGACCCAGTAATACACACACACACACAACTCTCAGAGTGACAACCTGACACCCTGCTCTGTTTGGCTCTGTACTCAGTGTCCTGCTGGAAACGGTGTGGGAGCGGCCAGCCTGCCCAGTGCAGATGCAGGCAGTCTTCCCTGATGATGGGTGCCATGCTTCTCTGTCCCTCCCACAAGCAGTCGTTGTTGAGCTCTGAGGACTCAGTCTCTTCCATGTCATATCCAGATGTTTGCTTTCTAGGGCAGGAGGAGGCCAGACAAGAGGCAGCTGCTTTGGGGTGACTTGGTCTCCCAAGGGAGACTGTCTTAGGGTTTCTATTTCTGTGAAGAGACACCATGACCATAGCAACTCTTGTAAAGGGAAACATTTAATTGGGGGGGGGGGCCTGCTTACAGTTTGGAGGTTCGGTCCATTATCATCATGGTGGGGCATGGTGGCATGCGGGCAGACGAGGTTCTGAGAACTCCACATCTTTCAGGCAACAGGAAGTGGGCTGTCTCAGTGGGCGGTATATTGAGCATATATGAGACCTCAGAGTCCGCCTCCATAGTGACACTTCCTCCAATAAGAACACACCTATTCCACATGGCCCCCCCTTCTAATAGTGCCACTCCCTTTGGGGGGGGGCATTTCTTTTTTCAAATCACTACAGATACCCTCACTCACAGGATGGACTTTCCCAGAACCTGGGTGGTAGATGTTGGATCCGGGACGCTCACCCTCCCACCCAGGGCTGCCCAGGTTACCATAGTCTTGTCCCAGTACAGTGGTAACAAACAACGGGGACCTGAGCAACACAGTGGTTAAGCGCACGGGATGCTCTTGCAGAGGAACCAAGCTTGGCTCCCAGCACCACATGGTGGTTAACAGCTGTCTGTAACTCCAGCTCTAGGGGATCTGAGACCCTCTTCTGGCTTCTGCAGGCTCCTGCACATGTGGCACACACACACACACACAGGCGTACATACACATAAATAATAGTGTCTTTAAGTGGACTGAGAAGATGGCCCAGGTGAAAGTGCGTGCTATGTGGTGTGAGGGCTGGAGCTCGGGTTAGCAGCACCCAGGTAAAGACCAGGTGAGTGGCAGCCCACCTGCAATCCCAAGTCACAGGATACAGAGGGTCCCAGGCTAGCTGAGTAGGGGAGCTCTGAGTTCTAGAGAGAGCCTACCCCAATATATAATGCAGAGAGCAATTTAGGAAGTCACCTGATGCCAGCTTCTGACCTCCACATACATGTATACTTGTATGAATACCCACACACTTGTCAGCATGCTACACATGCATGCGTACCAGACACAACACAAACAAAGGCAAAAAGAGAACATTGTTTTTAAAAAAACAGTGACGTAAAACATCCAAAGAAAAAGAGAATCAAAATCTTGCCATGTAGACCAAAGGAAAAAGCCAAATCAAGGAAGGGAGGGTGATCGTCCTTGACCTATCATCTCTTTCTCTATCCACCCGTCCATCATCCATCTCTCCATTCATCCGCCGACTGTCTATCCAGCCATGCATCCATACACATCTGTTCACTATCACCCATCTGCCTACCTACCTATCTACCGTTCTTCTTTCCTGCCTTTCTATCTATTATCTACCTATCCTTCTGTCTACCCATCATCTATTTACCTACATATCTATCATCTGTCTGTCTATCTATCTATCTATCTATCTATCTATCTATCTATCTATTATCTATCTATCTATCTATCTATCTATCTATCTATCTATCTATCTGTATTTTAAAGAGCCTAAGCTATTATCTGGCACAGAAACAACCAGAGTCTGGGCAATGGTTCAGGGAACAAAATGTCCCTGCACAAGCGTGACCTCTGAGGGTAAATCCACAGATAAAGAATACATGAATCTCAGCTGTGTGCTCTCAGGGGAGACACACCTTAGAACCCACACTCCTCTCAGGATCTAGACCACTGCAATTCCCATAGCCAATCCCTCTGTCTTTTTCAGGCTCCTCTACCGCACAAGCAGCTTCTGTTCCAACGCACTCCTGAGTTTGGCTTCTTTTCCCATGCTTCCTTCATGTGAGACTCACCCATACTCGTACCTGGTAGTTTATCTGTTTCATTGTTGAGTTTGGGAACTGGTCACAGAGGTCCCCATTATCGACAGCTTCGCTTTCCACGCTTCGGTTCCCAACAACCCACCAAGAGCCAAGAAAATTCTAGAAACCACTCCCTAGTTTTAGACATCTTACCATCCTGAGCAGAAGGATGGGGCCTCACACCACCATCCTCTGCCTTCCCCAGAAAGTGAGTCTTACGTTTTACTTACGTCATACTGTCTGCATCGTATCTGCTGTCTGCCTGTAAGTTTCTTTTTAGTTACTAGACTCATGACTCAACCAAGAAGCTCGTGTTCTCTCCTGAAGTTCCATGTGGATCATCATCCCCCTGCTCCACATCCCCTCCTATAGCCAGTGTGTGGATCTGCAGCTTTCCCCAGAGAGACGGACTTTCTGGGGAGCATCAAGCGAGCTTACTGCTTGTCCTGGGGTTGGCTGCTTGCTGTGTGCTCCAGAATGGAGGAGCTGTTTCCTGTTCTATTTGTTTCTCCCAGCATTCATTTCCTTTCGGGAGTAGGAATGGGCGAGATGGCAGAGTGGGGATTTCCTAGAGGAGGCTTGGGACTGCTTTTGAAATGGGGAATGGATATGCCCTTGGTCCTTTTGTGCTCTGTGAAACCCACCTGTGTCTCTTTCTTCCCACAGATATCGGCCCAGTGACCCTCACAGCAGACCCAGTGGTATTCCAGAGAGAACTGAGGGAACTCTATGTTCAGGTGGGCTGCCAGCCATCTTTATTTTTCTTCCTCTTCCATGGCAGAGTCAAGGAGTGTCCTCCTCCTTCCCTGCCTTGCCTCTCCCTCAGCCCATAGCCCACACTTCGGGTTGGTTCTGGAAGTCTGTACCTCTTGGGCTCCTCTCCTCATCCTATGGAGCAAACACCTCAGTGAGTCCTGGTAGTGGTGCTGTTTTATGAATGAGTGAAGGGGAGAGACTGCTCCATTGAGGGTTTGTGTGGGGGCCTGAGGAACAGCTCGGTTCAGACCCCTAAGCCAGGTCTGAGCCTAGGTCATGTGTCCTCGGCCACCTGAATGTCTTTACCTCACAAAACATTCATGTCCAGCATCTGTCCTTTTCATGACCACTGAGGCCACCAGCTTCTGGAGAGCAGGGACTCCATAGATGGGGTCCACTTCTCATCTGGGTCCTCCAGAGCCTGGAGCAGGATCAAGAACTCTAGGAGCTCAGGATGTCCTTCTGGGGTGAAAGTGAGCTAAGAAGGTTGAGTTGTGGGGTTGGCTGCTGCAGCAGACTGGGCTTTAAACAGCGTGTGTTCTCACCCCACAATAACTCCGGGCACTGCTGGGCAGGGAGGGTGCGTAGACTGTGTCTCCCTCCTTGAGGGACTGATGCCAGGGCAGATGACAGAGAGGGTCTTTCTCCTTGCCCGGCCCGGCTCCACTCCAGTCTACCCCTGAAACAGCTGGAACAGGTCTTCCTGAGCCTGTCCACAGTTGCTCCCATTCAGCTTTCCCTGTCACGTGGTAATAAAATGCTTGTGCATGCACGTGTGTGTGTGTGTGCGCGTGCACGCAGGAGGGGCAGCTCATTCTGTGAAGTGCCTGACATACAAACACGGAAATCTGAGCTCAGATCCCCAGCACCGATGTGAAAAGCTGGATGTGGTTGCCGACCCTCGTAATCTCAGCACGCGGAAGCACAGACAGGATCGCACAGAATCAGCGAGCTCCATATTCAGCCAGAGATGTGTCTGAGAACACAAGGAAGGGTTAGAAGAGGATGGGCGACATTGGCCTGTGGCCTCCACACACACTGCATACATGCCTATGAACATCCCCACACACTCGTGCACACACAAGAACACATATACCAACACCACACTTTTACACACTCGTATAAGGCTTGCTCATGCCTTGGCTGCTCAACCCCCATATTCCATACCTTCTACAGGATGGGACTGTCACTCATCCATGTCTCTCGTCTAAAGTCACAGCAGGGCAGGTGCTGGGAGGGACAGAGACCACAGCCTGACCTGGCGAGCCACACTGAGGTGGTCTGAGGCGATTCCCGACTCCCACCGATTTTAGACGTTTGTAGACGAGGTGGGTGGCAGCTGCTGACGCACTTCAACCCTCCAGGGAGGCGGTGACTGCCCAGAGATGAGCGTGGGTGCCATCAAGGCTGCCGTGGAGGTTGCCAATCCGGGGTCCTTCATCTATGTCTTCTCTGATGCACGTGCCAAGGACTACCACAAGAAGAACGAGCTTCTGCAGCTCCTGCAGCTGAAGCAGTCACAGGTGAGAGGCCAGCTTTAGGGACGGGATGGGCAGCCGTGCAGGAGGCCAGAGGAGGGAGTGTGAGGGCGGAGAGCAGCCAGGCTACCCTCCTGCAGCTCCAGAGCCCAGCCCTGCGGGTCTCAGCGGTGCCTCTCTAAAGGTGCGGCTGCAGCTCTGGCCAGTGGGCTCTCACCTCCTGGTGAGGCTTGTACTTGGTGCAGACCCCACCCCTTCCTCCTTCCATAGCCCACCAGAGTCTGGGCAGTGCTTCCCTCACCCTCATCCTCGACCCTAGTCCTTGCAGCTCATGTCCCCTTGTCTTTGTATCAGCGCTCAGAAGACAGGTTGGGGCTTCTGCCTCGTGCTTTTGTACCGATGACTGGGGGAGGGGAGAAGGGTCAGTCTGCTCTTGGGGAAAACCTCCAGGTTTAGGATTACATCGCTGCTCTCTTGTCTAGAATATTTTAGAGTTCTTCAGGGCTCTCCTCACAGTAGCCCCCAGGGGCCACTCCAAGAGGAGTCCACTCCTGTCCCTTTTCTGTCGCATGAGACACCTGCTGTGTCAGTGGCTGTGTGAGCACTGGGCCCTGTGTCAGCTCCTGGTCCCCACCCACAGGACACTGTCATCACTCCTATGTCTCCCATGCTCGGGTTCCTGCCTCCCCTGTACAGTAGGAAGCACAGGCTCATTTGCCCGTCTTCCAGGTGGTCTTTGTGCTGACGGGGGACTGTGGTGACCGCACCCATCCTGGCTACTTGGCCTACGAGGAGATTGCGTCGACCAGCTCTGGACAGGTGTTCCAGCTGGACAAGCAGCAGGTGGCAGAGGTGAGCCGTCCAGACTGTTTCTTCTGAGCCCTCTGCCCCGTGGGTGAGGGTGTTGGGTCTTGCTTGGTGATGTACACATGAGCTTCGCCTGGCAGTTGTCACTGGGGGGTCCCGAGTGCCCACCTCCAGGCTCTGCATCATCTCATTGAGTGTCCGAACCCCCAGGCACTCTGGGGGAGCACTCTGAAATAGAGCCTGAGACTTGGCGCAGCACCTGGGGTGCTGCCTGTGTCCCACAGCAGAGCCAGAATTTGACACATTCTGGTGTGACTGTAAGGTTGGTTCAGACTGTCCCAGAATCTGGGGCAAGAGAACCTCAGATTGGGTCCTGGGGATTTGCTTTAACTCATTTAGGGTTCGACTTCCAGATTCACTAAGCCCAGAGCACACCAGGTTTCTGTTTCTGTCCTGCTCCCTGGCCAAATGACAGCTGTCCCCTCTTCAAAGCCCTCTTCCCTCTACTGTGTCCATCCTCGGCAGCACAGGCCTGAGCCACCCTCTCTGGCTGAACCAAAGTCCTGGCTCAGTGTTGCGAATCCTCCATTGCTGATTTCAAACCATGGTCATGGAGTCACGGGGCAGAGTGAGAAGCGTTGCTCAATGCTGACACCCAGCTTTCCTGAGCCTGTATGGAAGGACCCCTGCATAACACAGGACACTATACCAAATCCTAGCTGTATGTCCCTCCTGTTGTTCCCTGCCCAGAACCTCTGCCTGTTTCCTCTTGCCCACCCCTCAGAGCCCAGCCAGCCTCTCTCCTGCTCTTCTGGCCCCAGGGCTTTTGTTCAAGCTTCCGTTTCTTAGCTTCTTAGCCCCTGGTAGAAGCACCTTCCCAGGAAACCAGCCTCCACTGCCTGCCAAGGTCAAATCTCTCTCCACACCCCTTCCCACCCCCTGTACTGTTCTACAGAATTGTCATTTTGCGCTTGGGTTATTATTCAATGCTACTAGATTGAGTGCTCTCAGGACTGGGCCGTGCAGGGCACTTCAGGCAGACACTCAAGAGGGGTAACGGGTGCCGCTGGGAAGTAACTGGGGACAGAGCACTTGGGATCCCGTGCCTGCTGCTCTGGGAAAGGAGGTGTCTCGGAGGCAGCCAGTGGCCTCCAGGATGGGTTTTGTGAGTTGTGTATTTATGAACTGAGAGGATTGGTCTCTGGGGCCGTGTTTAGATTAGCGTGCCTTGGCTCCCTGTTGACAGATGGCGTTTATGCATCTCTGTGACACAACAGGCTTTCGTTTCTGGCTCATCAGCCTCTCCTGGCACCGGGCCCCACGTGAGGGCGGGAGGCACTTCAGAGTGGAGGGACAGCTTCGTCCCTGCTTTTAGGGGAGACACTTCCTTCCTTCCAGAGACAACCCATACAGAGGCAACGCAAGTTGCTGAAGACAGCTTGCCAGGGCCCTGTCTCCAGGCACCCCAGGCAAGCCCATCAGCTCTTTACTGTGATAGTCTCACTTGGTAGGACCCCTAACAGCTGGGTTGGGCTTCGCATGATGGCACGGATGCTCCTGGGCATGGAGAGCCTCATGCTTTGGATCTGGAACTTTCTAGATGTTCCCAGACACTTAGAAAGCCTGGGAAAGTGGCTGGGACAGCCAAGGCTCTGGTTATTCCCCAGGGAAGCCAGTCCAGTGGGGTTGGCTGGGAGAAGTCTTTCAGATTTCTGAAGAGGCATATGAAGCAAACAACATACACTCTATGCAGCAAGATCGATATATTCTGCACACTCCATTGTGGTCATTTATTAAGCACCTGCTGTATGCGCTATCAAGGAGGATGCAGCCAATCTGAACAAGAGGATCTCTGTCCTGGGGCACTTGGCGTGTTCTGATTGTAAACTTGGCCTCCCAGGCTCAAGGAGCCCCCTTTTTGAGTTTATTCCACAGTATATGGGGGCAGGATCGAAGAACCTCTGCCCCTAGCAAGGCAACTTAGGACTCTGATCATCCTGGCACAGTGGGTGACCTAGTGGAGACAAGCCTGTGACACTGGGTTTGTCCTAGGGTGTTTGGTGTATGTGACTGTGTGTATCCAGGTGTGAATTTGTGCATTTGTGTGCATCTGGAGACTGGGGTCAGCACTGGGCAGCTTCCCTAGTTGCTCTCACTTGACTTTCTGGGTCACGATATTTCACTAAAGCGGAAACTAAGCCGGGCAGCTGGGCTTGCGTGTCAGTGCACCTCCCACACTGAGCTGGGTTACAGGCATGTACTCATGCTCCCGGCTTCTGTGTAGTTCCCAGAGTCTAACACAGGTTCTCAAGCATGCACATCATGCACTATTAGCTACTGAGCCATTGTCCTGAGCCCAAGGTGGGCATTTCTTAAAGTCAAGCTTTGGGTAGGACCATGACATCCTGTGTGTAGCATCATAGGCTTTGCCCAGCCCTCATTCAGCTACAGGTGATGATGATGCAGAAACATGAAGGGACAGAAGAGCTGGATGCACCCCATTATCTTGCCTTGGAATCACCCTGGGATTCCCAGGAGAGCCCTAAGCTTCCCCCACCCCATGGCTCACTGGTCTCCTCTGACACAGCCTGCTCTTCACCTTAGCCTGTTCTGGGGGTTGAGACACATCTCTTGTTTGGCAGCAGCAACTACACCTGACAAATGACCCAAATTCTGCAAGTCCCTGTGCCGAGAGGTGGCTTGATTTCTGCAACAGTGGGAGGGAGGAAGTGGTTCTGACGGATGGAGCAGGAGGGGCCAGAGATGAGCTCATCCCCAACCCTTCTCAGCAGCATTCAGGGGAGTGGAGAGGTTGAGACCTGGGCTGCTGGGGCAAGACAGGGGTTGCAGCAGATCACATCTCTGTCGCCTTGAGGGGACCTTAAGCCCTGTCCTTAGACCCATGCAGTAGGATACTATCCGCTCTCTCCCTTGCACTTGGTAGAGCTGATGGGGTGGTAACCAGGGTGAACAGAGAGTGCTGGGCACAGTGTCGGGCACAGGTGACCATAGCTGAACTCCCTTAGGCTTCTGGGTGGGGATGGAGGTTTCTCCCTTCCCCTATTACACTGAAGCCCCCTGAAGAATAGGGCTACACTCTCAAGAGTGTCCTCAGCAAGGTAGAGCTGGGTAGAGAATCTGGGGTACATAACTGTCAAGAGGCAGAGCCTTGGAACTGCATGGGTGCTCTTTCTGTGACTCCAGGCCGAAGCCTCAGTTTCCCCATCTGTAGCTGTGAGCCCCATTCCTCTTCCTAGCCCCTCAGGTTCTTCAGCTGTTCTGGCTGTTAAGCGCCCTGGCAGTGCCTCTGGGACGATTTATCAGCCATGAAGGGCCCAGAAGCAGTCATCTGGCAGAGTGTAACAAGGCCAGATTCTTTCCTTCCTTCTCCATCAGCGCCCAACCTCAGGCCAGCACATGGCTGACTCCCAGGCCCCACCCTACAGACATCTGGAAGCCATCATACTCGCCAAATAAACACTGTGCTTGCTTAATGAAGGCGTTCTGCTCGGAAGGCTCCCCGATTCCGCTCTGGAGCCCTGGGAGCATGACTAGGTCCAGAAGGCCTTGACCCTCCGTCTGGCCCTACAAGGTGGTCTGCATTTGCTGTGAACACGGGAGTCACACTTCCTCAACCCTAGGCAAGCTGCCTCATGCTGGGGTCATTAGGGTGCTGTCCATGTTCCAGGCCTCTTTGTGGCTTGGTAGCCTGAATTGCTGGGCATCTTCTCTCCACCCAGAACATTCTAGAGCAGCTTGCAGTAGCCCTGGCAGAATAGCTGATGCAACTTGTCTGGGCGCTTGCTGCCTGGGGCAGCTTTTCTGGGTCACCATCCTCTGCCCCACGGTGTGACCTGAGGAAGAGGCAGTGGGCACGGAGTTGCTCCTTCAACATCTGGCGGTCTCATCCTGACTTCGCTGATCCTTTGACACTGTCTTCCTTCCTCCCCCACTTAGACAAGGAACCCTGTGCTAGTCCAGCGGCCAAGACAGGTTGAGCCTTTTCAAGAGACATGTTTCCCAGAACACCAGGCAAAGACAGGAGAATGAAGCCGCTCCAAATATGGGAAGAAGGGGAAATGATGAATTCTTATCCTGTGATAACTGAGGTCTCACTGCACATGCTTGAACTCAGTCTCTGTAAAACACACTCATTCCCAAAATCTCAGGCAGATCTTCCAGGTCCCTTCCCTTCTGTGAAGGCTACACAGTAGGCAGAGGGATTTCCAGGTAGGGCCAGAAGGACATTCAGGTAGCACACCAGCCACTATTTTTCCAGTCTCAGATCTGTGGCAGATATTGCTAATCAATCACAGAGCCTTTTCTCCTTCAGGCAGCATTGCGGGAAGGCACTTATAGTCAATTGACATTGGCAGACATCACGCCCAGGTGTGTGATGGACTCATTACATCATTAGCATTTTTAAATGGCTTTCAAGCTAGATGTGGTAGCAAGCAGGAGGCAGAGGTAGGCAAATCTCTGGGAGTTCAAGGTCAACGTGATCTACAAAGTAAGTGACTTCCAGGACAGGCAGGGATGTTACACAGAGAAAGCCTGTCTCAAAAACCAATAAACAAACAAATAAACAAAATTTAAAAATAGAATGACTTTTATTTTTTTAAATTGCTATGAATGGCAGGTCATGATGGCACAGGCCTTTAATCCTAGTACTTGGAGATAAAGGGAGTAGATCTCTGTGAGTTTGGGGCCAACCTGGTCTACACAATAAATTCTAGACCAGCTAGGGCTGCCCAGACCCTGTCTGAAAAATCAAGCAAATTACCTCCCCTAAGTTTCACAGTCACCAGCAATTCAGCACTTGCTTGCATTTCTCTCTTCCTTATCCCTCTGGATTCTGCTGGCTCATGAGACTCATAAGTAATTTATAGTTAATTATTTTTTATTTTGGCTGCTGTGATTGGAACCTAGGGTCTCATGTGTGCTGTGAAATGCTTCTCACTTGAAGCTTACTGTCAGTCCCCCACAGTATCCCATAGCCTAGATTGTTGTGATAGAGTTAATGAACTTTATTACTGTGATCTCATACCAAATCCTTGCTTGATTTCCCCCTGTTTGACTTCAAAACGTCTTTTCTTTTCTTTTGCATGCCCGTGTATGCACGTTCGAGGGTACATGTGATGTACATGTGGTGGGATGAATTGACATTACGTATGTACCTCACCACTCTCCACTGTGTTAATTGATGCAGGGTCTCTCTCTGACCATGCCGGAAATTCCCAGGTTGGGCTGTCTAGCTAGCCAGCTTGGTCTAGGGATCCAGGATGGCAGGTGGGCTGCCACGCCCACCCAGCTTTTAATCTGTGTGCCTGCCATCTGAACACTGGTCCTTACACTTGCATAGTAATTTATCTGCCAGGTCATCTTCCCAGCCCCTCTAGATGTTTTCTGAAGAAGCCTTTCTGGTTCTGGTTTTAATTATTGCTGCCTGCCCCCTCTTGGTTCTCGTGACTATTACGTCCTCTCGAATCTGGAGCCATCCACGCCTTTTTGTGACACTGGTTGAAGAGGCTCTGTCCCATGTTCTAAATTTTAGTCTTTGTCCCATGGTGTCACCAACATCTCTACTGGCTTTTTACTTCTGCCCTGAGTTTGTCCCAAGGTCTGGGTAGGCGGTGTCTGGTGTGTGTGGAGGGGTGACTTGGGGTTAGTGTTATGACTTCTTCCTGATGGATGGCATCGAGAGACAAACAGCTGGTCTTACTGTAGCTGATGACAAATTGTGTCACTGGTTACAATGGTGGCAGGCAGCCGTGTATGCTGAGGCCGTGTCTCCACACCCCACACTGATTTTCAGTGTCTGTGGGGTGACACCCTGGCTCTGTGTGGATATTTAGTCTCCATCAATCTTACACCCTTTGCTTTTAACATCCAAAGAAGATCCTTGCCCGAAACAATTATTTCATTAGTAGTTGTAAGATGATGGTTTCCTAATTGCATCATTCCTTCCACATTTAGCAGACGGCATTTTTCCAAAAAGGTCCTCGAGAAGGACGCTCTGGCCTCTGAACACCATTCCTGTTGAATGCAGAAGTTATATTCAGTGTTTTGCCTTGAACTGGTGTAGTACAAGGAAATTTTTTCAGTGCTGGGGATCAAACCCAGAGCTTCCTGCACCCTAGGCAAGCGCTCCCCACAGTGACTCTCAGTCACACACTGCAGATTTTTAGCTTTAGTGTATTTGATCCACTAAGGGTTTCCATATCCTGGTTAGATGATCTGCAACCTGTGAGGAGCCTGTGGCTCGAGGACCCACACAGCATGGAGATTCCATACCTAGCTGCCCAGTGTGCACCAGCAAACAGCTCCTCGTGGGGGCTACAGATAAGAAGCAGAAGCTTGTCCTGCAGAAGCCTGTTTGGCTTTTGGAACCTATTTCCCATGTAGGGATGCCTCTCCCAGCTTTGATGCAGGGAGAGGAGCTTGGTCCTGCCTTGATGAGATATGCCATAGTCTGTTGACTCCTATGGGAGGTTGCCCCTTTCTGAACAGAGGAGGAGTGGCGGGGAGAAGGAAGAGAGGAGGGGGGGGAGACTGAAGTTGGTCTGTAAAATAAATGAAAATTTTTAATAGAAGGAGAAGGAGAAAAAAGAGGAGGAGGAGAAGGAGGAGGAGGAGGAGGAGGAGGAGGAGGAGGAGGAGGAGGAGAAGGAGAAGGAGGAGGAGGAGGAGAAGAAGAAGAAGAAGAAGAAGAAGAAGAAGAAGAAGAAGAAGAAGAAGAAGAAGAAGAAGAAGAAGAAGAAGAAGTCCGTGCCTGCACCTCTCAGCTCTGAGTCACCTGTGTCAATATATAGGCTTCGTTTGGAGCCATGGATGCCATGAGGGGAGAAGAGCCAATCAAGCCTAGCATAGGACAGTGGCGGTCCGTGGCCTTGGACACTGAACAGATTGTTACCCCCAAATCCACAGGGAGTGTGTGGATTCTGCATATAGCAGAAGCTGGTTAGACCTGTATGTCAAAGCCTGGGCACACCTCCAGTTCAACTTCTGTACCTTCCTCAGGTGCTAAAGTGGGTGGAGTCAGCGATCCAGGCCTCCAAAGTACATCTGCTGTCTGCAGACCATGAGGAGGAAGGGGAGCACACGTGGAGAATCCCTTTTGACCCCAGCCTGAAGGAGGTCACCATCTCACTGAGCGGGCCAGGGCCTGAGATCGAAGTCCGGGATCCACTGGGTATGTGCTCCTGGCCTAATCCCCTCTTTGGATCCAAGACTGAGCTGGAAGCCCAGGATGAGATGAAAAGAGGCCACGGGGGTAGGGGGTTGGAGAAATGGCTTAGTCAATAAAGTGTCTGCTCACAAACATGAGGACCCGAGTTTGGATACCCAGCGCCCATGTTAAAAATGTGTGTGGCAGCCATACCAGTAACTTCAGCACTGAGGGGTGGAGACGAGGGGTCCCTGAGCTCCCTGGTCAGCCAAATGGTTGAGCTCCAAGTGCAGGAAGAGACCCTGTCCCAGAAAAAGAAATGAGCCCGTAAGATGATTTAATGGGTGAAGTTGCTTCCAATCCTGAAGACCTAAATTCCATCCCTGGCTCCCACTTGGTGAGAGGAAGAAACTGACATATGTACACGTGCAATGCATACATGCACTCACATGCATACACACCCCACAGATACATACCACACATACGCCCGTACCCTACAAAGAGGCAGTGGCGGCAAGGGGCTCATACGCAAGGATACAGAAATTAGGCAGGAGTGAGGGGCACCAAGTGGAGCAGAGAGGTGTCCCTGCAGATGAAGAAACTGGAAGGCTGGGGGCAACTGACCAATGAGGACTTACAACAATGGCAATCTTCTTGTCAGTCCCAAGGACACTTGAGGCTGGTGGTGGTGGGCTGTGGGGTCCTGGAGACAGGGTGGGGAACCTAGGGACCCTGAGAAAAGAGAGAAGACTGAGTGGCACCTGATGCTTCCACAGGAAGGGTCCTGCAGACAGATGAAGGTCTCAACGTACTCCTCAACATTCCGGACTCGGCCAAGGTTGTAGCCTTTAAGCCTGAGCACCCTGGGCTGTGGGCCATCAAGGTAGGGACATACCAACGGGGGAATTTCAGGCAGAGAGCCTGGGATGTGTGGCCAGTGGCGTGGGTCTAGCAATAGGAGTGAGTGCAGGGTCAAAAGCCAAGGAACAACCTGATTTTCAATTGTGAGGGCATGGAGTGCTTTGGGATGACATTCAGAAAGGCCAAGAAAGAAACTGGCCCATGACTCAGACTCCTGTCCTGGGTAGGGAGGGTAAACGAAGCAAGGGTGACTTTGGGAGATACAACTAATAGAGACAGAGCTGACAGGAGACTGTTGTATCTGGAAGATGCTGGAAGCCAGGCAAGAGACAGGCATGACCTGTTGGAGGAGTGGGAGCTCCTGATGACTGACTAGACTATGGGGTGCGGGGCATTGTGGTGGCGGTTATAGGTGAAGACTGTGCTGACCACCTGATGTTCCAGATCTGCCTGTCTTTGAGACCAGAGCCATAATGCCTCCAGGGGAGGTGTGGTGGGAGGGTAGACAAACAGGAGAACAGGCAGGGTCTGCAGGAGTTAGGAGAGAGCAGAAAGAGAAGCCTCCAGAAGGAGAGTGGGTCAACTGGACTTCTGTGTCTTTGGGGAGTAGGCACCTTGCCCATGTGTTTACAACGGTTAGAAAGTTATAGCTACAGACGTGGGATTTACTAGCCATGGCCAGTGGCATCTGAGGCCTGATGCCCTGGTGACATGGGTTGGTGGGGACCTGCTCTAGGTGTACAGCAGTGGCCGCCACTCAGTGAGAATATCAGGGATCAGTAACATCAACTTCCGAGCCGGCTTCTCCATGCAGCCCTCTCTGGACCTCAACCACACCATTGAATGGCCTTTGCAAGGTACCTGCCCTGGGCTCTGAGGAAGGTAATGGCTTTGGGAGGTGGTGGGAGGATCAAGGCAGGCTAACTGTGAGCCACGGTGACTGTGGAATGGGTCCTGCTGGGCCACAGGGTGACAAACCAACTCTGAGCCAGCTTCCTCTCCATCAGCTCAGGAGGTGACATTTACCTTCCCAGCATTCTTCCAGCCACCAAAGGGCTTCTGAAGATCCCCTTTTTTTTACTGAGCCATGCTTCTCCTGCCTTTTTATTTTCCTGTGTGTATACGTGTTCAAGTATGTTTGGGTACATGTGTGTATGTGTGCACATGTGTGTATGAAAATCAGAGGATTTCCTCTGGGGTCATTCCTCAGGCACTGGCCACCAATTGTTTTTGTTTCATTTTAAAATTTCATGTGTGTGGGTGTTTTGCCTGCATACATGTGCACCATGTGTGTGCAGTGCCCACAGAACCCAAAAGAAGGCACTGATTTCTATGAAACTGGAGTTACATACAGGCAGGTATGAGCTGCTATCTGGGTGCTGAGAATTAAACCTGGGTCCTCTGGAAGAGTAACCAGAGCTCTTAACTTCTGAGTCCCCTCTCCACTCCCAAACCATCAATTTTTTTAAAAGATTTATTTATTATGTATACAACATTCTGCCTCCATGTATGCCTGCATGCCAGAAGAGGGCACCAGATCTCATTACAGATGGCTGTGAGCCACCATGTGGTTGTCTGGAATTGAACTCAGGACCTCTGGAAGAGCAGTCAGTGCTCTTAACCTCTGAGCCATCTCGCCAGCCCCAATCAATTATTTTTTGAAACAGGTCTTTCACTATCTCGAGTTCATCAAGTAGGCTAGTTTAGCTGTCCCTCGGGCACTAGGATTCTGTGCACCACTATCTAGCTCTACCTCCATAGCACTAGGGTTGTGTGCACCACTATGCCCAGTGGCCTCTGGGTGTTGAACTCAGGCGCTCATGGTGGTAAGGTGAACATTTTACCTTTTCTCTTCCTTTTTCTTCGGTGACATCTTGTCTGCACCCTGCTAATTCAGAGGAGGGACAGGTGCCAGTGAGCTGCTGGCTTATCAAAAGTATCTTGGTGATCATATGGAGGAGGCTGGAAATTGGAGGTCATGGTCTCTCGCTGGTGTGTGATGAGCCTGGGGCTTCATTTGGTATTTACTTTGTAGAAAGAAAGCAAGGAAAGTGGAGAAACTGAAGCCCTTCCCACAAGCTAGTTGAGAGAGGACACTCTAAGCAAGACCCAGTGGCTCAGGCTTATAATCCAGCTACCCAAGACCCAAGGTCAGGAGGATTGCAAACTCAAGGCTTGCTGGGTAACTTGGCAAGACCATGACTTAAGATAAAAAGTAAAGAAGTGGGCCAGAGAGATGGCTCAGTGGATAAAGGCCTCACAACCCGAGTTCAGCCCCTGGAAACTACCCTGTGGAAGGAGAGAACCAACCCCCACAGGTTGTTCTCTGACCACGTGTGCTGTAGTGTGTATGTGTGCATGCTTGTTTGACTTTCCCCAGAATTCACATGTTGAGTCTTCTGTGCCATATGCAGGCTCCATGTTTCTTTCTTTAAAAGCCATTTTTAACTGTGTGAAAAGGAGGAGACACATATAAAGTTAAAAAAAATAAGGCTAGGAATATAGCTTAGTGGTGAAATGCTTGCAATGTGTCTGCAAGGCTTTGGATTAATCACCAGGACTTCAAGGAGGATGGGTAGGATGAAGAAGAGGGTGGAGGAAGAAACTGGAAATGTTAACGAGTGCTTGGCCTTAGGTTCTATGATGGGAATAGTAGGGTCTTGGGGAGTCTGTGGCTAACTGAACATTAGATGCCTGGACTAGGGCAAGCAGCTACCACATTCCATGAGCTGACTACAGGAAACCATCCCTAAACACCAGTGACTGACCTGGAGGGGGCTTCTACATACTACTGGCTGAATGATGTAGCGCCCCCCCCCCATGCTTACAGACTCGGCTTTTCTGGGAACTCATATTTAGATTCTTCCATTCATGTGCAGACCAATTTCAGTGTTTCTTTAAAAGCCATTTTAACTGAAAGGGGAAGAGGCCTGACCCAAACTCCCAAATAAACTAAGGATATGATGAAAGCTCAGTCCAGGTCTGTGCTTCCGGGTTTAGAAGCAGGGGATACAGCTAATGCAGGCAGGGTGGAGAGGCAGCGGTTGTTTCAGGACCACGGACAGCGTCACAGGGCTCGTCCTTCCTTATCCCACCTACAGCCTTAGCTGGCACAGGGAGGATGCAGAGTGGGTGAAGGAGGGCCAAGAAGGCTGGGTCCGGCTCACAGTCCCAGAGCCCCGTGCTCATTCCCTCTCTCTCTTTGCAGGCGTACCCATCTCCCTGGTGATCAACTCTACGGGCCTGCAGGCACCTGGTCACCTTGAATCTGTGGAACTCTCACACAGCTCAGGGAAGTCTCTCCTCACTCTGCCCACACAGTTTCTCTCCAATGGCTCCACCCACCAACTGTGGGCTGGGCCACCCTTCCAGGTACCAAAGGAGCGCTTTTATCTCAAGGTGAAGGGCCAAGACCACGAGGGAAATCCCCTCCTCCGTGTCTCTGGAGTTTCCTACAGTGGGGTGGCCCCAGGTGAGTGCCGTGTCTTCCTGGAAGCATTTCCTGGCTAGATTAGTTTGGCAAAGCTTCTGTGGCCAGCTATTCCCTGTTAGGTGTCATGACGAATCCCGACATGATCCAGACATTACCTCAGCTTGAAGATTTAGAACATCCATACACCTACTCACTCACCTTCCTTCCCATCTGCCCACCCACGCACACACCCACCCATCTATCCACCCACTTAGCAATCTTCCCCTCTATATATTCATCAGCAGCTCACTCATCCATGCAGTCACATCTGTTTACCTATCCATCCACCCGTCCATCCATCTACCCATCCATTTATTTATCCACATGTATTTATCCCAGCGTCCATCCGCCCACCTTGCTACATCCAACCATCAGAGCATCCACTGATTTACCCACCCATCATTTAGCTCCTTATCTATCCATCATTTTATCCACCCACCAACCCACCCACCATTTTACCCTTTCATCCTCTAACCCTTATAGTCATCTAACCATCTAGCCATCCATCCATCCATCCATCCATCCATCCATCCATCCATCCATCCATCTGCCCATCCATCCATCCATCCATCCATCCATCCATCCATCCATCCATCATTTATTTGTTCTGAGGCCCCCAAAGCTAAGTGCAAGCCATGGTGCAGGGAAGTGTGGGCCCAGCATTTGCCAAGACTGGCCCTTTGCCCACTGGTAGCAGTCCTGATGTGTATGGAATGTCCCACTTAAAAGTGGACAGAGGGACTGCCCTTCACTGAGCACTCCCACAGGGAAGTTCTAGGGGGTCATAGGAGACAGAGTTGTCCCAAGGACTCCAGCATCCAGTGTGCACAGAGCTATACATGGGTGCCTGAGACCACACTCAACAGCTGCTGATGCCACTATGTTGCTATACTGGCTCCCATATGTGTGGCTTTTTCTGGTCCCTGTGCCTCAAAGGTAGAGACCTCCTAGGGTAGGAGAAAGTCTTGGGTTTCCCAGCTTCACCTCTGCTCCTGGCAGGGGCACTTGGTTTCCTGGGTCACCTGACCTCATTTCCAGACCCTGTTGCCCTCCTTGGGCCCACTGTCTCCCTTCCCCTGGAAGTGACATGCATTCCACACTTCTTTGTGGGGCAGCCCCCCATCCCTTTCCAATAAGGGGCAGGGAAGACAGGAAGGAGGGCAGGAGGGCAGGCAGGTGGGAGGACAGGAGGGTAGGCCAGCTCTTGAGGCTATGCATAATGTCCACCAAGGGCAATTCTTGAAGACCTCTGGCTGAGACACCTCTTCTTCTTTCCTGACTCTGGCCTCTGCACCATGATGCTCTTCCTGAGCATCTGTGATTTGCCTTTACAGTGTGAGGGGAAGTTTTCTACAGAGATTTCATCACGGGAGACTTGTCTCCTCTGTCCCCTCAGACAGAACCAGGGACCTGAGACACAGCTGTGGGCTTTGTCTCCATTGCCCACTCCAATGGGAACAGGCAGGGTTGGACCAGGATAGTTTTTGCCTCCCTACTTTTCAGAGCAGAGGAGGCTAGGATTTGTCTCAGAGCAGGTTGGCTCTGGGTTTGAAGGTGTGTGGTAGGTCTCAGGTGCTTGGGCCCTTTCTGCTCAAAAGAGGGGTAACCAAGCTGTCTGGAAGAGGCGTCCAGATTGCGGGGGTGAGTAGCGGCTGCACATGCAGCTGAGGACGTGGCTGGAAGCCTGACACCCCTCTCCCTGGGGATATGGCAGACAGCCCAGGGCATGATGTCACCCGCCATGCTCCCCGCCCCCAGCCTGGCCTCTGAGGCCGTCTGGTGCATTGTCTCAGCCCTGGAGCATCTTACTGGGCTCCTGTCCCCTCTGGCTGGGGTGCAAAGAAGGCAGCCGCATGGACTGAGCCCTTGCCAGCACTGTGGGCTGCAGCTGACCCTGCTGGGGACTTTCTCAAAGGCCTCCTAAAAACAACACAGGGGAAGAGATTGTTGATCCCCAGATGAGGGTCAGGTGAGGAGGCCAGTAGTGTCCAACAGAGGCCCCAAAGGGCTCATCACAAGCTGTGAGAGTTTCCTTGAAGCTTTTTGCTTTATCTCAAAAATGCCGCGAATGTCACATCTCCAGCCGTCTTCCCACTGGGCTTGTTTTTCACTGGACAAGTACGGGTGAACTGGAGCCTCTAAAGAAGAGCCCATTGCATAGCCCCACCCACACAGTGGATAGCTTCTGACCTCAGAGCTGGTCCCAGGCAGGTCTCTCTGCTAACTGGCTTCCTCAGAAGCCATGGTGAGGTTGTCCCCACTGACAGTTGCCAGTTTTTCATAACAGGGCCATCATCACCCCCATTTTTACGGCATCTTTTGGATGATACCAAATAGAGTCCATCTTGAAACTAATTTGGTTTACAATCTCTTAACCTTTGCTCAAAACTTTAAAGATATTTTCTTAGCATGTGTTTATCAGTACTATGTACTATTGGGTTTTGTGATGTCATTTCATACACCCATGATGTAGTTCGGTCATGCCAGCATCCCCATCCCTCTCCCGCTCCCGACTACTTCCTATTTGGCTTCAGGTCTCTTTTGAACAACTTGATGAGTTTTCCTGGGGGTGCTTACGGGAACATGAGTGAGGGTTTGTTTATATGTACATGGGCATTTTACCAATGTCTACACACCGAAGAAAACGGTTCCTTTTCATCCATTGACCATTAACTGTGTATAAGTCCTCACAGAGGAGAGGGGTCCCAGGAGGCCTTCTCCACCACAGGACAGGATGCTGACAGGCCCAGTCTAGTGCAGATCTGGTGTGTATGTGAGTGCAATGGTCGTGTCATGCCTGGAGTCAGCTTTGCACATCCTCTTCCCCACTTCCCCTGTCTCTTCTTCTCTCTGATGGTCCCTGAACTTTGGAGGGACCACTCCCATTTTAGAGAGGTTGAAACTGAGGTTCAGAGAGGTAAGTGACCTGCCTTGCGTGACACTGAATGGAACCGCTGACTGCTTCTGGACTGGCCTCTGCCTCCTGTTTATTCCTAAGGGCCTCTGTGTGGCTAAGGTACCGGGGACAGGCTCTGTGATGGCACAGCAGGGCACAGCAGGGCTCCAAACGTTGTGCTTGCCTACAGGTGTGCCGCTGGTCAGCATGGCCCCCAGGATCCACGGTTACCTACAGCAGCCCCTGCTGGTGTCCTGTTCTGTGTATAGCACCCTCCCCTTCCGTCTGCAGCTGCAGCGAGATGGAGTGAGGCTGGGCGAGGAGCGGCACTTTCAGTGAGTGACTGATGGCCAGCAATTGTCCCTGACCCCGGGGTTCCTGTGCCCTGGACAGATCTCAAAGAGTGGGCAACAGGAGAGAAACCTGGGCTCAGTTTGATTGTCATCCTGGTCAGCCTTGCTGGGGATGGGGAGAGTGGGTCCTATCCATTAGTGAGCCCAGAAGTTGGGGTCAGAAGTGTAGGGACACCCTTAGACCCTTTCCTTAGGGTGAGAGTCCAGAGCTGAGAGAAGCCAAGGCATGAGTTCAGCTCACACGCCCTGCTGTGGAATTTTCCTAAATCTTACTGAGCCTCAGTGAGGATTTGGGCTTCCCTCTGTGCAAGATTTGGGGGCCTGAGCTCACCCCACTTAGGCTGGGAGGTCCTGGCTGGGGTCTGAGTGACCACACTGCCTGTTGCTTTTGCAGGGGATCAGGGAACAGCAGCTGGGAGATCCCGCGGGCATCCAAGGCTGAAGAAGGCATGTACCAGTGCATAGCGGTCAGCAGAGCCGGGACAGGACAAGCCAACGCCCAGATTGTCATCACAGGTCTATCTTTTCTCTGTGTGTTCACCGCGCTCCTTCCCTTCTGCTGGGGTTTCCTTTCGGTCACTCTCCATTTCTGGGGCAGAGTACTAGCCTGCTGGCACCAGGGGACAGTCTCTCTCTCAAAGCATGCCAATCCATGTTACCACCTACACACTGACCCACCTGGGCCTTGTAGGGGTCGGTTGCCCGGCTCAATGTCAGTCACCTGCCTCGTGTTCTTTCAGGGTGACTTACTTTAGCCATGATGTCACCACTGAGCTCTAGAACTCTGGGGATGCCATAGACAGTCCCAGAATGAGATTGGATTTCCTCGTTAGAGACCCAAATTATCCTGTAGCGAAGAAAGGAAATGCCATTTAATGGCCCCTGGCATAAAGATGGGAAAACATAAACCAGGACACTGAAGCCATCTGCAGTCCCCCAAGTCTAGCATTTGATGAGGTCCTCTTTGTGTGTGGCATATGCGTGTGTGTCCAGGGGCACCGTCCCGTGTGCACGTGTGCAGGGGTTGGAGGTCCTCTCTCTGTTGAGCCCCGCTATCTCTCATGGGACCTAGGAAAGACTGCAAATTTCAGTGAGGCTGGTGGGATGCAGTGAACCCCAGGGATCTCCCCGTCTCCATCCCTCATGCTGGGGTTACAGACATGTGCTGCTACGCCTGGATTTTATGGTGATCTAAATTTGGGTCCTAAGGCTTGGACAGCAAGCATTTTACCTAGGGAGCCATCATCTCCCCAGCTCCTCCGAGGAATGTCTTCTCAGACATTCTTGAGGGTGTGAGATTATGGGAGATTTCAATAACCTGACTCCGCAACCTGACAGCGAGTCAGTCTAAGCCCCTGAGGAGAGAGTTAAATTTTATAAATGACGATCAGGGAAGAGGATGGGGCCAAGGAACTGGTCCGCCGTGTATTGATATCTGGCCACACTAACCTTTTTCATTCCTGCCAAGCTACATTAAACTAAGTTATAACCACCTTGACATTTCAGTACATACCCTAAAAACACGGCATCACCCTGCCAAACTGAGTTCTCCTGGCTAGAGACGGAGATAATGGGAGCTGAGGTAGGAAGGTCGCTACATGTTTCAGGTCGACCTGGCTGCATGAGTTCCAGGTCCATCAGCGCCACAGAGGAAGACATAGTCTCAGAACACACACACCCCAATGTATGAATATTTCAGTACTGCTTAATTTTATGTCTAGTTCAGCTTCCCTGTTTGTTCCCAAATGTCACTTCTAAGAATTTTCAATAACATTGTATCTTTTTTCTTTTATAATTGAGACAGAGTCTCACTAGGTAACCCTGGCTATGTGGAACTGGCCATGTGAAACAGACTGGTCTTAAATTCACAGCAATCCTGCCCCTGCTTCCCAAGCGTGGGGGTCACAAGCCCCCACGTTCACACTGGGACACTTTCGTCTCTTGTAGGTGCATGTGGCCTGGTGGTCCTGCTCTTCTAGTGGGTGGTCTCTGATCTTATCACTTTGGTTTTTTGTGTTCCCGAGAACAGACTTAGCGGCATTTCCTTTGGGCCTTGTCTGTTTCGGGCTGCTCGTAGGCCACGCTGCTGAAGGACAGAGATGTTCCCACAGTTCCCCCTCTCCTGGCCGGTTTCTTCCTGGCGGAGATGTTTGGCTGGGAGGGTGTGAAGATCTGAGAAGGGCTGTTGGATGCACATTGGCTGTGGCTTGTGAGCACGTCCATGCTGTGGAGAGCTCCAGAGTTTGATAGCACCCTAGGGAGAGTGTGACGGGGGACACGCAATCTCCCCGGGGGCCAGAATCCCCGAATGGAGAGCAGATGCAGGCTGCTCTGCTGGCTGACGTGTCCTGAGTCACAGGGGACAGCTGTTCCCTACCCCAGTTCCTCAATCCCTCCTATCCCACTGTCTTTGCAGACCCTCCACCACAGCTGGTCCCTGGACCTAATGTGACTGTGTCCCCAGGGGAGACCGCCATCCTGTCCTGCCAAGTCCTAGGTGATACTCCTTACAACCTGACATGGGTCCGGGACTGGCGAGCCTTGCCAGTCACAGCAGGCCGAGTCACACAGCTGCATGACCTGTCTTTGGAAGTCAGCAACGTTGTCCCCAGCGATGGTGGGCAGTACCAGTGTGTGGCCAGCAATGCCAATGGGGTCACAAGGGCATCCACCTGGCTCCTGGTGCGAGGTGAGACTCCTCCCACTCTTGCTGGTCCCCTAGCACAGCATTCTACCTCATGTTCACTGGGGACACCATAAGCTCCTCCCTCTGCTTCGCCTTGGAACTTTGGAGAGTCTGTCTCCATCTAGCTAAGTTATGTTCACTAATGGAGGTTAATCATACTAGGGCTGGGGCAGGGTGAGGGCTCAGAGGTCAGATGTGCCTGGGCATAGCTAGGGGATACTGCCCGGATGATGGTAGAGGAGGCAGAGGAAAGGGCATCTGTATAGGAGTTTCAGGATGGGGTGTGGTTTCAATCTCCTCAAGTCCTCCTCGACGGCGTGCCAGTTCACCAAAGGTAAAAACCCAGCAACTCAGCGAGTGCTCTTTATTGAGCCAGCAACTCCTATTGGTACTGGGAGTGTGTTAACAGGACCTGTCTAGGCTCTACAGGACAGAGATTGATTAGTTATGTCTTCCTTGGCACGGAAGTGGATGCATTTGCCCTTTTAGAGGATTTGGGTTGAGCCTCACTGGGTCTGTGGACTGAGAGTGCCCAATTAAAGGAACCTAGTTTTGGAGTCAGTTTTAGGGCAAGCCATGGGGTTCACCTCATGGTCACAGAGATATACATACTGTCCCCAGCTCTGGCACCTGCTGGATGCCCAAGAACTCCAGGGGTGCTGGCTCAAAGCAACTATCCAGGGCAAGAGTTTCCGACTGGGAGGCCCTAGTGGGTACCGGTTTAGTGCCGAGTCTCCCCACCTCCAGGGGTGCCACCTGGGAACTCTGACTCTGGAACCTGTGTTTCCTCTCCACTGCACCCCTACTGTGGCTGAGGGTCAGTCAGAGCCAGCGTGGGGAGCCCAGGCTGGTCAGAGGACTCTTCTCATCTACAGAGGCCCCTCAAGTCAGCATCAATGCCAGGTCCCAGCATGTCTCCCAGGGTGTGGAGATGAGGGTCAGCTGCTCGGCATCAGGGTATCCCACACCCCATATCTCCTGGAGCCGTGAGGGCCTTGCCCTGCCAGAGGACAGCAGGTGAGTGGGTGGGAGGAGAACTCAGAGCCTGGCAGTAGCTGGGCAGGGTGCCGGGAGGGAATCTCAGCCTGGGTTTTCTCAAAAAGGGGTGTGGCATCTGCCTGACATCTTTCAAGGGCCTATTGAGTGCAGTGTGGCCTGGGTAGGCAGGTGTTCAGACCTCGAGGAAGAGCCCTGTGGGCTAACAATGACTGACCCAGAAAAACCTGGCACTGTCTGAGTGTCATTGACTAGTGACGTTAGTTTGATATTAATGATGGCTATGGAGCCACTGTATGTCATATGTTTTTCTGGCACAACTCCAGAATCCATGTGGATGTCCAAGGAACGCTCATCATTCAGGGAGTAGCCCCAGAGGATGCTGGGAACTACAGCTGCCAGGCTGCCAACGAAGTCGGCACAGATGAGGAAACAATCACCCTCTATTACACAGGTACTTACTTGGGCCGTCCTGTTGCAGGACACACTGCTTCCTCCCTGCTCAAGGACCCCAGTGTCTGTGATGCACCAGGCTCCATGGGTGTAGTTGTGAGTGCATGGCTCCTCACATGGGACTTAAAGTCTGGTGGGGAGACACAAAACACCCATGCAAGGGATTAGTAGTCCAGGTAGTTGGGCCAGGGAAACAAACATGGGTGCCGGGAATGTGGGGGGCAGGTGGGGGGGGAAGCTAGGGAAGGTCTGGCCTCGGAGCAGCCAGCCCCATGTTCCCTCTTCTGGCCCACACAGACCCACCCTCTGTTTCTGCGGTCAACGCCGTGGTTCTCACAGCCGTCGGGGAAGAGGCTGTGCTACAGTGCGTGGCATCTGGGGTCCCCCCACCCCGAATCATCTGGTATCGAGGTATGTTTGATGGGGAGAAGCCCAGGAAATGGCTACCAGAGTCCCAGATTTACAGTTTCCAGAAAGGTCACTGGTAGGCAGGGACTTCAAATGAGGAAGGGGAAGGTTTGTTTCAGGAGAGCCAGCTGGTTCCAGCACTCCCTAGTTTGTACACCTCATAGCCCACCAGTACCCAGTCACACTGAATTGTCAAATGTCTTTCCTCTACAGGACCCTAAGCCTCAGTCTCTTTATCTGGATACAGGTTGTGTGAGGATTGAGCATATGCACACGAGTGTGCATGTGTGTTTAGAGCAAGCCTGGCCCTAATACCTAGCTGAGCTTAATGGATGGGGCTTCCCACGCCTGGCAGGGAAGTGCTGTGAGGTGTACTTTTAATTTAACCAAAGAAGAGTGTCAAGATGTGGGGACAGGAGCGGCGTGGGCCATAGACACCCAGTAGAAATGCCAGGAAGGCAGGCATGAGAGAGGTGTCTTCACACAGGCACCTCCCACTTTTCCTGTGCCCTAAAAGGAGATCCCAGCCTCAGTGGGACCTGGGTTGAAAAGTGTGAGGCCTTAAGGAGGCCTGGATGTGGAGACCTTGCGGGAAGAGCTCGCCATGTCAGAGTCTGCGTGAATTCCAGCCCTGCCCAACAAGGGAGTTTAAGAAAGACTCAGCCCCAGCCTGCCTTAGGACCAGCCCAGGAGCTGTGACCCTGGGGAAAGCCACCTCCAAGCACCCAGTCATGGCCTGTGCTGACATAGGAGCCTTGGGTCAGGAATCCTGAGACCCAGCAACCCAGGGCCCTGGCCAATGCCTTTCCATCTTTGGTTTAGGGGGTCTGGAAGTGATTTTGGCTCCTGAAGGCTCCAAGTCCGGGACACTGCGGATCCCTGAAGCTCAGGAGAGAGATGCTGGCCTCTACACCTGCAGAGCTGTTAATGAACTGGGTGATGCCTCTGCTGAAATACAGCTGGTGGTTGGACGTGAGTGTGCACTTGGCGCTATCCACCCCTAACTCCCCCTCCCTCGCCTGACTCTAGCCAGGAAGCTGGTATCTGTAGCCCAGACTGTCACTTTGGAGAGCCAGAGGGAGCTGGGGCAGGTGTGAGTTCTTGCTGGGTCACAAAGCTTTGTGGCTGTGGCTAAGTAGTGAGTTTAACTTTTAGAAAAGGTCTCTGATATCCCAGGCTGGTGCAGAACTCCTCAAGGCAAGCCAACTGAGGGTTGTAAGTAGAAGACAATGATAGCTACTACCTCTTATAGGTTACCCCAGCCTGGGGAACTCCCTGGCTGTGTCCTGGGGGCCCAGTGAGAGGTTATAGAAAGGAGAACCTTCATACTTAGGCTGTCACCACCATGGCTGGCCTTCAGTAGCATGAGATAGACAAAGAGCCTTCTTAGTCCAATAATAACAACAAGAGCTGTCCCGTCTGCGGTATTTGGCCGTCCGAGCATGCTCCAGGTTCACACTCATATATCTTCGCAACCCTTGAAGGTGTGAGGTCATCAGTATCTCCTTTATACCTGGGGAAATGAGACACAATTAAGGCACATTGCTTGCCCAAGGCCTTGCAGCCAGGCACGACAGAGTTGAACGCTGAACATGGTTCTGAGCGCTTGACCCTGGTGCTCAGGGTCATATTGGTCAGTGACCAGCAGGGTGAGTGTGAGCATCCTTCCTTTCTATGAGCTCCAAGCTCCTCCTTGGCGAAACGCTTCTGAGATATGCATGTATGAGATGAGGGAGGTTCACAACATGAAACACTGTCATTGTCTCTGCTGGAAGGTTCTAGAGACTACCTGTGGCACTGCCATGGGCATTAGCTTTGGCTCCATATCTGATTGCTTTCAACAGACCCTATACTTTGGGGTCTAGGCTGAGGTCCTCTATTCCTTTGACAATATGCTGTAAACCTTGGAACCATCTCCCCAGTTCTGAGGGAGGAGACAATGTGGACATGGACCGGGGTCGGGGCAGGGCAGAGGTGAATATCAGGCAGCTGTGGGCCTTGGGCAAGCCAGCCTGGCAGTGAGAGTGGGAAACCACATTTCCTGCCCATGCGGGCAGCAGCTGTGGTGCAGTGGCCCTGGCCAAGCTGGCGGACTCTGGGAGCAGGTGGGCGCTAGGCCTGCTTCCTACTATGACTATTTGGCTAGGTGGCTTGCCCCTGAGAGTCCCACTTTGAGCTTTGTATGGCAGGGTGATTGTTATAGGGTCTTGCTATGGGGTGCCATGTCAGACTAAATAGATACTACACCCTTGCCTCATGCTCCCACGGCCAGCTAAATCAACGCGCTTGCGTGGCTGTCGCCTATGCCCAGACCTGGCAGGCTGACGTGGGCTCTAGAAGGCGGATGGCTCCCCAGAGGGCTAGTGTGTCCCTTTGCGCCAGAGTCCCATTCCCAAGTTTTGTGTTCTGAACTGGGCTGTTCACAGCACTTGCTGTTCGTTGTTTGAGACTGCATCTCATGTGGTCCAGGCTGACCTCAAACTCACAATGTAGCTGAGGATGACCTTGAGTTTCTCTTATCGCTGGCCAGGACCAGGGTGGGGTATCTTCAGGGAATCGAAATAAAAGCTCACACAGATTTGTAGAAATATCACAGAAACTACACTAATGGCAAAGCAATAGAAGTAACCAGAAAATCCCGCAAGAGAGTTAGAGGGGGGTGCTCGGGGGCTCCCATGAATGTTTGAGGCTTCCTTTCATGGGGTTCAAGAGAAGGAGCTTGGCTACTAAGCGGGAGGGTGTAGTTCTGTTTTGATTGACAGATTAGGTCATATAATTATTTTTCTACTGTGTGTGTCCCTTCCCATAATGCATCTGATTTTAATCATATGCATGCCCAGTTATGCACGGGCAGGCCTGGGCTGAGCTAGGAATAGTGCAGAGGAATCAAAGAGCTGAGGAGGGAGTTTCCATTGAGTGGAAGGGGGGGGGGTAGCTCAATTCTTCCTCCCCTTCCGGGGAAGGCAGCAATGTACTTACAGAAAAAGTCTACCCCATTGGCTTCCTGGGAGAATAGAGTCTGGGGTGCCTGGAGTAAGGATTAGGGAGCTCCCCACCCTTTGTGCTCTGTTTGGGTTTCTGTGGCTTGTATGATAGGCAATCCTTGTGTGGGCCCGTGGGCCTGTGGGCCTTATTAACACTCATTCGCCAGCCAGCGTCCTACTATGGGCCATCAAATACAAGGTGATATATAACAGCAATGTTTGGATTTATGATGTTTTACGTGCTCACTCCCAACAGTTCTTGGTGCAGGGCAATGTGGAGATCAAGGGAGACCTGAGGATGAGCTTTGGGGTGGCTTGAAACAGGCAGGGCCATGGACATGGTGGGTTTGGACTTGGGGTTCAGCATGTCACAGGCAAACACAGGCTCACTCTACCCCCCGAGGGTTCAGAAGGAGGTGAGGCAGATAGGGGAGTCTGGGAGGAAGTGGGACTCATGTCCCCAGCCCCTCTGTGAACTTGGCCACATTGCTGTCATCGTCAGGATTCTGTGGCCATAAAGCTCCTCTCAAGTTGTGACTTCCTTTGGAGGCACTGCAGCTGGGAATGCAATGTTTTCGCTGCATGGCTGTCATAGAGCAGCCCCCACCCACCCCCAAGGCTCCCATAGGAGAGTGAGCACGAGATGCAACGAGGGCCACCACCTTTCCATAACTGTCTCTCTAGAGGTGGGCCAGGCTAACCTCAGGTTGGCTGTGGAGCTGTGGACAGGAGGACCTTTAAGTTTGTGGGATGAGCCTGAAAGGTGTTCCTAGAGACGAAACAGAGTAATGGACAATTCCCTGGGAGCCAGCTCACTGGCTCTCCTCACAGACTAAACTCTTCCCACAGATGCACCCAGACTGATGGATCCTCCCCAGGATGTCACTGTGGAGCTGGACAAGAGTGTCTTCCTTACCTGCCGGGCCACAGGCCGCCCACCCCCCATTGTCACCTGGCGGCGTGGAGATGGCCAGGCCCTGGAGCCTGGGAGGGGCAGCAGAACTGGGCAACGGGATTCAGGAGTCTTGGTCTTTCAAAGTAAGAGAAGGGTGCTGGGGTGGGCTGGGCTGAGTGACAGGGGTGAGGAGGACTGGGCTGTACTGGCTGAGTAGCAGGGGTGAAGAGGGCTGGACTGGGTTGGGTGGCAGGGATGAGGAGGACTGGGGTGGGCTGGGCTGCATGGAAGGAGTGAGAAGGGCTGGGATGG
The DNA here is from genome assembly GCF_950005125.1 of Chionomys nivalis. NCBI lineage: Eukaryota > Metazoa > Chordata > Mammalia > Rodentia > Cricetidae > Chionomys > Chionomys nivalis. The sequence continues at coordinate 46,323,805 of NC_080107.1, forward strand.
GCTGGACTGAGTGGCAGGGGTAAGGAGGGCTGAGGTGGGCTGGGCTAGGTGGCAGGAGTGAGGAGGGCTGGGGTGGGTTGGACTGGGTGGCAAGGGTGAGGAGGGCTGGGTGGGTTGGACTGGGTGGCAGGGGTGAAGAGGGCTGGGGTGGGTTGGACTGGGTGGCAGGGGTTAGGAGGGTTGGGTGGCAGGGGTGAGGAGTGCTGGGCTGGGCAGCAGGGGTGAGGAGGGCTGGGATGGGCTAGGTGGCAGGGATAAGGAAGGTTGGTGTGGGCTAGGCAGCAGGGGTGAGGAGGGCTGGGCTGGGTGGCAGGGGTGAGGAGTACTGGGCTGGGCTGAGCGGCAGGGGTGAGGAGGGCAGGACCCTGATCCCAGCACAGCTGTATCGTTCTCTTCTATGGCTGTGATATAACATCATGATCAAGATAAGTTACAGAAGAAAGGGTTTCTCATGGGACTTGCAGTTCCAGAGGGTTAAGAGTCTGTCACCATCATGGCAGAGAGCTCGGGAGCAGATAGGCAGGCATGGTGCCAGAATAGCAGCTGAGAGTTCATGTCTTGATCCACAAAGAGGAAATAGAAAGAGGCATACTGGGAATGGTGCAAGTCTTTGGAACCCTCAAAGCCTGTTCCCAGCGACACCCCTCTAACAAGGCCACACCCTCTAGTCCTTCCTAAATAGTTCCACCAACTGGGGCCCAAGCATTCAAACACAAGGGTCTATGAGGGCCATGGGCAGGTTGATGCTGGCTCCTATGGGCTGGCAGCTCTGGGTGAGTCATTCCATTGTGAACTGGGCACCATCCTCAGTAGTGGTCAGCTGTCCCTCACTGTCATGTGAAGAGCACACATGAGCAGCTAACTCAGCCACATATCCACCGCTGTTCCTATTTCACAGATGAGTGAGTTGAGGTCTAGCATCCTCCTTCTCTCTGCTGGTGCCCGTGTCCCCCTTGCATGTATTCAGGGCCTGGCTGTGTACCTGCAATGGTAGTCTGTGGGCTCCCAACGGCCGTCCTCATTCTTCCCCTCAGGAGTAGCCCCCGAAGACCAAGCCTTGTATGTGTGTGAAGCTCGCAATGTGTTTGGAAAGGCCCAGGCTGAGGCCCAGCTGGTGGTCACTGGACATGGTCTGTGGGTGAATCTGGAAGCTGTGGGAAGTGGGAGGCAGGTGCTCTAACCGAGCCCAGAAGTGCTCCTTGTAGCCACCACATTGGACCAATGCATCCCCAGAATTGTATCCCTGCTGCTTGGGCCATCTCCCAGGGTACACCTCACCTAATGAACCTCTCTAGTCTGGATGTAGTCGCAGGCTTCGTAGGGAGGAAGCGAGGGGTGGCTGTGTCTCTCAGCCTGAGTGACTGACATTCTCCTCGTCTCATAGCCCCCCCACAGATCGCCAGCAGTGCCTCCATCATCCGTGTCCTGGAGGGACAGCCTGTGTCGCTGACCTGTGTCATCCTGGCCGGGAGGCCCCTCCCTGAAAGACGATGGCTCAAGGCTGGCCGGCCCGTGAGTGCTGGACTTCCCTGCGAGCTGTGGGCAGTGGACAGAGAGAGGAATGCCACTGCCACACCTCAGCCTTGGCCTCTCAGCTACCCCATTTTAGAATGTTCCCTTCCTCTTTTCTCTCTGTCCTGTCTCCTCCCAGAATCACCTGTGGCCTGCATAACCGGCAACTGTAGCCGTCTAATGCCCTGCCATCTGCCTACTTGATGCCCAGTGAGGGAGGATGGGGGTCTGAGGAGAGAGGATGGGGTGAGGAGAGAGGATGGGGTGAGGAGAGAGGATGACGGTCTGAGGAGAAAGGGGCTGCGGTTATGTTTCCAGGGAAGAACTGTGCCCTGTGGTTTGGCTCATAGCAGAACATCTCTTCAGTTCATGACACAGGACTGTTTATACTGTCACTCTGTTCCTTGTGCCTTCCGTCTGTCCTAACTCTTGTAACCCCTGTGCCCCCGAGACTATAAATGATTCTCCTCACTTCATGTTCATCTACAGCACCTTGGGGAGACAGCGAGTGCTGGCTTGTTCTTCTATTCCCCACGAGTCCTGGTTTGTACTTTCTATTCCCCAAGCCTTGCTTCTGGCCTGACCCAGCCACCAGGCTACAGGAATAGCTCCAGCGACATTGTGGTTCCTGCCAGGACCACCTGCCACCTGCAGGCTCCAGCATTTCTAAGCCTCTCACCATCCACTCCCTCATCTCCCTATCCCATCCTTACTATGTCCTCTCTCGGTTTGTTCCCACAAGGCTAGACGACCATGTGTCTGTGTGCTCGCCCATGCTGTTCCTGCCAACCAAACGCCTTTCCAGTCACACTTCTTATTCTTCTTTTTCCATGCTGGGCTAAGGCAGAGCATGTGGCACCAAGTCCCTCCTTGCCTATGGCTCTCATTTTCTATCCCCATCACACCTTGATGTAGAGAAGGATCTGTTGTTTCCCCATTTACAGATAGGGAAACTGAGGCTTAGAGAAGTTAAGCCACATGCTTAAAATCAAATAGCTAGTAGGTGGCCAAGCTAGGCTTGGACCCTGATGCCCACACTTAAAAACCTCAGAGGCAGGAGCATATGTGGCCCAAGGTCTGTTTTGTTCTAAATAAAGTTTTATTGAAACACAGCCCCCTCACAATTAGTCTGTTTGAATTTAAATTAAACTGCGCAATCTAAATAATCAGATAATCTAAAATAGTCCACCTCTGATGCTTGACACAAAGTTTGCCAGTCCTATTTCAAGTCCCAGGTAGAGCATCACCTCCTCCCATGCCTTCGCTGCCCAACTTGAGATGGTCTCCCATGGTGCCCTCTAGTGTAGATATACTTCAGAGACTCTTCAGGAGTTTGTTGTTTGTCCTGGCCTCAACTCTACCATGGAGTCACAGCCTCTGAGGACAGCAGTCACGCCACTCTTAGGTCTACTTTAAAATCTCCCTAGGATGTACAGTGTGCAGCAAGTTTGTGAGCCACGCTAGAGGGACGTTGAAGATTTCTTCTGCTGACTTTAACTTGAGACCACAATGTGCAGTACTGGCTTCCTTGTCCTGAAGGCCCTGTGCAGGGAACACTGGCGTGATCTGCCTGTCCACCTGCCTTCCTTCCTTCCTTCCTTCCTTCCTTCCTTCCTTCCTTCCTTCCTTCCTTCCTTCCTCCCTCCCTCCCTCCCTCCCTCCCTTCCCTCCCTCCCTTTTTTCCTCCCTCTCTCTTCCTCCCTCCTTCCCTCCCTTTCTCCCTCTTTCCCTCCATCCTTCCCTCCATTCCTCCCTCCCTCCCTCCCTTCCCTCCCTCCTTCCTCCCTTCATTCTTCCCTCCCCCATCCTTTTCTCCCTCCCTTCCTCCCTCCTTCCCTCCCTTTTCCCTCCCTCCTTCCCTCCCTCTATTCATCCTTTCCTCCCTCCCTCCCCCCTCCCTCCCTCCCCCTCCCTCCCTTCCCCCTCCCTCTCTTCCTTCATCCCTCATTCCTCCCTCAGTTCCTCCTCCCTCCCTTCCTTCCCCTGCTGTCTCTGAGTAGGTGCAGCTCCGTGTATCTATGAGGTACGTAGAGAGCACCCTAGAGGCACATGGGCTCCACCTAGGCAATGTTTAGCCCCACTACCTGCTCTGCAGACTGTACAGTTAAATATGGTTGTGGAGTTGCAGGGTAGTCTCTGAACATTGAAGTCTCAAGGGCAGACTGCCAGGTGTGTGGGACGAGATGGGCCTCTGTACACTCAGGGCGGGGAACACTGTGTGGAACCCCTGCTCAATTGCCCTGTGCAGAGAGACCCCTTTGGGCTCACTCAGTTTGTGACCTAGACAGCCTAGGGGCTCAATTGGGGGTGTGGGGGTATAGAATGTACAGTTGGGATCAGGGACAGTGACTGGGAAAGTTCAAAGGGGTCAAATCTAGAAAGAGCTAGAAAGCCCTGGAAAGATCTAAAATGTCTCAGCAGGATTTAGCAACTGGACAACTCCTGCCCCCACCCACTCTGTTGTGGTAGATCTCCTGGGGAAGGCCCCCAAAGCCGTAAAGCTCTCTGCGTATCTGCATGGCTGCGCTATCTGCTTGTGTCTTCTCTCCATGGGGCTTTGGTGGCATGGGAGGGCTGCCACTGCCCCTCAGCCCAAGATCTCTGCCCCAACTCCACATTCTTCTTACTAACTCTCACGGGACAGCTTTCGGTTAGACGGGTAGCCCTGGACCACCTACCTACCTGACCAGCTGGCTGAGGGAGTGGTGGAACCACAGAAGTGGGGTCCCCCTTACCCTGCTGATCTCAGGAGATGGCGAGTCTCAGAGAAGGGAGGGCTGGGAAGCCACACTTTGACCCCAGCCGGGTCTACCATTCCCTGGTCTCTTGGTCCAGTGTACCCCACAGGCCTGGGTGGCAAAGATGCTCCTGGGGGTGGCTCCTGTCCACATAAGAGCCAATTTCTCTTTCCAAACTCCTGTCTCCCTGTCCTCACCAGCTCCCTCCAGGAAGTCGCCATGCTATCCGTGCTGATGGCAGCCTCCACCTTGACCGGGCCCTGCAAGAGGATGCTGGGAAATACAGCTGTGTGGCCACCAATGTGGCAGGCTCTCAGCACCGAGACGTGGAGCTGGTGGTCCAGGGTGAGTCCTGGACCCCAAGATGGTGGCAATGGGCTGAGGGGAGGCACTTGAGGCAACCTGAACACTTTTGTTCGGAAAATTTGTGAAAATACCATGTCTTCACTAAAGGGAGATTAGGGTTGACATATTCCCGTGCCGTCGATAGGCAAAACACCAGTTACCTCTTTTTATACTGCATGTGTGTTCCCTGTCCGCAGATATCCCTCAGATTCCATGGTGAAATGGTTTCAAAATGCCTTGTGCTAATTATAAATCTGGCCATGGTCAAGTCCTGCCCTGGAATGAACTATATCTGAGCCAGGCATGTGGCCCAGGTGGCAGAGAGCTCATCTGGCATGCCCAAGGCCCTGGGTTCCATCCCCAGCACCACAGAAAGGTGGTGTGGTGGCCCACACCTGTAATCCTAGCTCCTGGAAGATGGAGGCAAGAGGTCGAGACTCAAAGTCACACTCAGCTACATAGTAAGTTAGAGGTTGGCCTGGGCTACATGAAACCCTGGTTAGGATTTGCGTAGGAACTGCACACATTTCTGGCACATTGGACGCCATTCTGTTGAAGGAGCTGTGGGCTGCGTTCCTGCCACCCAGCTCCCAGCCACCTGGCTAGCTTATGCCCTGAAATAACAACACACAAACTGTATTCTTTTAAACACTGCTTGGCTCATTAGCTCTAGCCCTTACTGGCTAATTTTCATATCCCAATCAACCCATCTCTAATAATCTGTGTAGCACCAGTTTTACCGGGAAAGATTCAGCAGGTCTGACCTGGCGGCTTGCTTCATTGCGTCTGTCCTAAAGAGGAGAGCTATTGAGTCTGAGCTCACTTCCTCTTCCTCCCAGCATTCTGTTCTGTTTACTCTACCCACCTAAAGGCTGGCCTATCAAATGGGCCAAGGCAGTTTATTAGCCAATGACCTTCCTCCATCATTTTCCCTTTTTCTGTTTAAACAAAAAGGAAAGGCTTTCACTTTAACATACCAAAATTACATATAACAAAACAGTTATAAAGCAAGAATGACAGTTACAATATTTACAACTACCCTATCTTTTCTCATAACAAAGGAAAACAACTATAACTATCTATCTATTCTTCAACTCCATCAAAGACTCCAGAAGGATATATTACCTAAGTAAATGAGAAGTAAGTAAGCAACTTACAAAACTCTAGAAATCACAGAGACATCTCGCTGCCTGGACAGCCACCCAAAGTTCCTCTGTACCATTGGGGCATCCATTTTCAGCCTTCAGGTCCATACTATCCAGAGACATTTCTATGAAGCAGGAAATTTCAAAGGCAGTTCAGTCACTATCTGCTGTGTCGTGCAGAATGTCTCGCAGACTCCTTCATGAATCAGGAACCCTGAAAGATCATCTCACTTTTAGGCAAGTTCAGTAGTCCTCTCTCTGCAGGTTCTCTGTGTCCAGTTTATGCAATAGTCCAGGCAAGAGCAGTTTCTTGCCCAAATGGCTATCAAACTCCATAAGGTGCCTCTTTGATGCCCATCTTCTTTCTTGAAGTAGATTGGTGCTGCCAGGAGCAGATGTGTCTCATTGTCATGAAAAACCCTAAGTTATTAAAACATTAAATGTCATATTCTGTAGTCTTTGAAAGATATGAAGATGTCTATCTAAAATATATTCATGTACATCTAGAAAACCTAACATGACTACAAACTTGACTATTATAGATGACTATCCATTAACAACCTATATACATTACATTTTTAAATGAACTACATAATCACAATACCTTAATCAATATCAGATATATATACATATAACAAAATTGACCTTAAATTTATATCAATAGAGCAAAATTTATACCATTGTAAATTATCCATATCTATATCATATCCCCCTTTAAATGTAAAAGAACATTTATAAACACTATTTGGGAATATGGGCGCAGTTATTTCTCTTCAAACTGCTTCCTGCTGTATGGGGGCGCTGTTATTCAGGTCTTTCATGGTATAACCTGTGTGCTAGATTCATCTCAGTCAGCAGTCGAGTGAAGTAATTTTTTGAAGGTGTTCACAGCAACCTTTCGGGAGGGCATGGTCTATCATACCATATTGGGGTAGAAGCAATCTACAGGGTCTCCTCCTCTGTGAAAACAAAAGAAGAATCTCTTTTCCAAAGTATCATATGCTTAGATCCAAATTTTAAAGTCAAGGTATTTTCAAAATATCTATCTTGGATTAGTTCAGCAGCATTTATAAACAAATATCTTTTAGCAACTGTTGTTCCTTCCTCAGCATTCAAACAATTCAAAGAAAGCATAATAGCATACAGTATCAAGATTCTCTTTGTATTTTCCATCTTTATGCGGCTTTATTTTAACCTCTATTTCTTTTAGTTTTATTTTTTATTTTTATTTTATTTTATTTATTTATTTTTTGAGGCAGGTTCTCTGTATATCTTTGTCCTGTAATAACTCTGTAGACCAGGCTGTCCTTGAACTCTCAGAGATCCATCTGGCTCTGCCTCCCAGGTGTTGGGATTAAAGGCGTGTGCTACCACACCTTGAAGTCACAGAGGTCAATCTCCCTCTGCCTCCCAAAGGTTGGGATTAAAGGTGTGTACTATCACACCCAACTACTTTCTTTCTTCCTTTTTATTTTTGTTTTTTACTTTAAGAACTTTAACTTTTAGCCTGCATATATTTTTAACACACTGTAAATTATTTAGAAAATTTCTTTGTCTTTGAATCTCTCTTTACTGTATATCTCTCTTTTTCTGACCACATGAGTCTTTAATTTACCAAGCAATATAGGTAGGATTAAAGCCGTGGCTTTGAAGGCTGGATCTAGTCCATTCCTTAGCTTTCCAGCCTCATGGCGGAGGTACCGGCTGTAGCCATTTTTATTGCCACAACTCTATGGCGTTTCAAGGTCCTTGCCAGCAAACAAGCTACAACACTCAAATGCTCTCTCTGTAGGTGCCTATAGACTTCTTTTTTTTTTTAATTTTTAAAATTGTTTTTATTAAGCTATATATTTTTCTCCCCTCTCCTCCCCTTCTCTCCTCTCCCCTTCTACCCTCTCCTATGGTCCCTATGCTCCCGATTTACTCAGGAGATCTTGTCTTTTTCTACTTCCCTTGTCGATTAGATCAATGAATGTCTGTCTCTCTTAGGGTCCTCTTTGTTGTCTAGATTCTCTGGGATTGTGATTCATAGGCTGGTTTTCTTTGCTTTATGTTTAAAAACCACTTATAAGTGAGTACATATATTTGTCTTTCTGGGTCTGGGATACCTCACTCAATATGATGTTTTCTAGATCATCCATTTGCCCGCAAACTTCAAGATGACATTATGTATCTCTGCTGTGTAGTACTCCATTGTGTAAATGTACCACATTTTCCTTATCCATTCTTCAGTCAAGGGACATTTAGGTTGTTTCCAGATTCTGGCTATGACAAACAATGCTGCTATGAACATAGTTGAGCACATGTCCTTGTGGTATGATTGAGTATCCTTTGGGTATATACCCAAAAGTGGTATTGCTAGATTTTGAGGTAGGTTGTTTCCTAATTTTTTGAGAAATCGCCATATCAATATCCAAAGTGGCTGTACCAGTTTGCATTCCCACCAGCAACTCAGGAGTGTCCCTTTTACCTCACATTCTCTCCAGCATAAGTTGTCTTCAGTATTTTTGATCTTGGTCATTCTTACAGGTGTAAGGTGGAATCTCAGAGTTCTTTTGATTTGCTAAGGATGTTGAACATTTCCTTAAGTGTCTTTTAGTCATTTTAGATTCCTTTGTTGAGAGTTCTCTATTTAGGTCTGTATCCCATGTTTTTTATTGGATTATTTGTTATTTTGATGACCAATTTCTTGAGTTCTTTGTATATTTTGGAGATCAGACCTCTGTCTAATGTGGGGCTGGTGAAGATCTTTTCCCATTCTGTAGGCTGCCATTTTGTCTTGTTAACCATGTTCTTTGCTTTACAGAAGCTTCTCAGTTTCAGGAGGTCCCATTTATTATTTGTTTCTCTCAGTGTCTGTGCTACTGAGATTACATTTAGGAAGTGGTCTCCTGTGCCAATGATGCCTGTAGACTTCTAGTGCCTAGCAGAATGGAGACATCTCAAATGATCATTATACTTTATTTACAAAGGGAAAATATGTTTTTTGCTGGGAGGTGGTGGTCCACGCTTTTAATCCCACTACTCAGGAGGCAGAGGCAGGCAGATCTCTGTGAGTTCAAGGCCAGCCTGGTCTACAAAACAAGTACCAGGACAGGCTTCAAAGCTACAGAGAAACCCTGTCTCAAAAAGAAAAACAAAAATAAAAACAAAATGCTCTTCAATTGAAATATTTTTCTAAATATTTCCCATTTGAGGTTTATTGAACCTATATAGGAATATAGAACCGACTGCATATAGATAATGTAAAGAACAGTCATTTTCTATGCATAACACCTAAACATTCTTCATATGGTTTGTCATTATTGCTTTTATTTCCTTGAGACTGGGTGTCTGTATGTAACTCTAGCTAGCCTGGAACTTGCTGTATAGACCAGGCTAGCTTCAAATTCAAAGATTTCCAACTGTCCCTGCCTCCTGCATGCAGGGATTAAAGGGTACCAACCACTCCTATCTCCTCATATGCTCTTTATATGCTTTGTGTATAAACTCTCTTTGTATCTATCTCCTTGTAAATCCATGTATTGATTTTGGTGTGTATATTATATTTGGTGTGTGCACCTGTGCGCTCGTGTGTGACGGTCAGAGCTGACATCAGGTGTCTTCTACCATGACTTTCCCCCTCTTCATGTCACTATTGTATTTGTTTATTTAATCATGTGTGTGTGTGTGTGTGTGTGTGTGTGTGTGTACCATGGCATGCATGTGGGAGTCAGAGGACACTTGAGGGAAAAGGTTCCTTCATTCTCCAATGTGGCTGCCAGGGACAATTCATGCTGTCAGGTCTGGCAGCAGGCAACTTTATGCACTGAGCTGTTTCATAGTTCATTCATCACTTGCTTTCTGAGATAGTGCCTCTAGCTGATCCCAGAACTCACTGATTGCCTAGACTAGCCTGTGATCTCTAGGGTCTATCTCCTCCTCCACCACCCCCTCCACTACATTCCTGTCCACCACCCCCTCCACTACATTCCTGTCCACCACCCCCTCCACCACATTCCTGTCCACCACCCCCTCCACCACATTCCTGTCCACCACCCCCTCCACTACATTCCTGTCCACCACCCCCTCCACCACATTCCTGTCCACCACCCCCTCCACTACATTCCTGTCCACCACCCCCTCCACTACATTCCTGTCCACCACCCCCTCCACCACATTCCTGTGCACCACCCCTCCACCACCATCCCGTCTACCCCCCCTCCACCACCATCTCCCTCCACCACCATCCCCAACCACCATCCCCCTTCACCACCACCACCCTCTACCACTATCCCCTCTCCACCACATCTCCCACCACCATCCCCCTCCACCACCATCCCCCTCCACTCCCATCCTCCTCCACCACCCTCCCCCCTCCACCACCCTCCCCCCTCCACCACCATCCCCCCTCCACCACCATCCCCCCTCCACCACCATCCCCCACCACCACCACCCTCCACCACCATTCCCTCTCCACTACCATCCCCCCCACCACCTCCTCCCCCTCCACTCCCATCCTCCTCCACCACCATCCCCCCTCCACCACCATCCCCACTCCACCACCATCCCCCTCCACCACCATCCCCCCTCCACCACCATCCCCCCTCCACCACCATCCCCCCTCCACCACCATCCCCCTCCACCACCATCCCCCCTCCACCACCATCCCCCCTCCACCACCATCCCCACTCCACCACCTCTTCCCCCATGCTGAATTATAGATGTGCTCAGCTATATCCAGGTTTTATATGGGGGCTGAGGTCCTACCTCAGGAGGACTTTATCAGACAAACCATCTCCCCAGCCCCACAAATCCATTAGAATAAACAAACCTGTAGTCATGTCTACTGTTGTCACATGTTCCTGTGACAGTATGTCATGGCTGTGCCCCTGTCACTCATGGCTTCTGATGAATCAGTGTAGAACCTGTGGATCTCCGTTTGGGTGCACTGTGATGGCCCTGCCCATGTCCTCATCTCCCCCCGTGGACTTACGTCCCTTACGACATGGACATGATCAATCAATGCACTCTGCGTTTTGAGTTCTGGATAGTGGAACATTTTGAAGCAAGCTTATTTTACCCAGATGTCCTCCTACTCGGGGTGTTGGGGTCCTCAGCTTACCCAACCAAGTGCCACTGTCTCTGAGTTGAGCAGATAAATTGAGATGTGTTTGTCACTTGCATGGGATATTCTCTTTCCATGGCTTCTTGTGTGAAACTGCAGAGGGGTGAGCAGGAAGAAGCAGCTGAGACAGGAGAGCCAAACTCATCAGGAGCTGGGAGTGGGGAAGCCTCAGCTTCCTGACTCTGCAGTCAGAGATTCTGCAGATCAAAATTCTGCTGAAACTGGAACTGGAGCCCATGGCAGACTGCAGCTAGACACACACTAGGCTCACGTGTTTCCACTTCACACACACGTGCGCGCATGCACGCACACACACGCATGCACGCACGCACACATGCATACACACGCACGTGCCTAGAGGTGGTATCTCTGATACTGATGTGGTCTAGCCTGGTCTCTTGGTTTCATCACGTCCATTCCACACACCACTCATCTGCTGGAGCACAGGGAAGGCCTTTTCCTCTCCGACGCACTCCCTGAACCTCCCGGGCTCTGGCTTCTGGCTCCCCTCCCACCTCTTTATGAATCCAGAGGGCTCCCAGGATGCCTCTGGCACCTGTTTCTAAGTTCGTTCTGTCCTGTGAATGTTGTTTTCTGCTGTTTCTCATCAGTCTGTCCCCAACGCCATGAGCAGGGAATCAGAGTTGGTTAAGCTTGTTGGCACATCCGGGAATCCAGGGACTGAAAGATTAAGTGGTTTACACAAAGTCCTGAACGGCGAGACCGCACAGCTGCTCCTGGCCCAGGCAGCCTGGGTCTAGATGGAGTCCATGACCGCCAGCCAGTGGCCACAGATACTGAGCCAATTTTCTTCTCCTGTAGAACTTCTTTTAGATATTAGAGCAACAAAAGGTTGATCATTCCCAGTGTTTTCTAGTGTTGGATCCAATTGTGTAAAACACGTTCATAAACACTGTTCTTATTGTGTGGATTATGAATGCACACTTAGGAGTGTGTGTGCACTAAGAAGTCAGAAGCTAACGCTGGCTATCTCCCCCCATCTCCACACCTTATATTTTAGGGTAGACCAGTGGCTCAGAGAGCTCCAGGGACCCTCCTAGCTCTGCCCATCCCCATCATGGAATCTACCTTCTCTGTGGGTGTTGGGGACTGAGCTCGGGTCCTCATGTCTATGTAACAAGCCCTTTACAAACTCAGCATCTCCCCAGTCACTTTCTTTTTTCTTTTCTTTCTTTCTCCTCCTCTCTCTCCCTCCATCCTTCCCTTCCCTTCCCCCTTCCTTCCTTTCTTTCTAGTGGTAAGGGTGGAGCCCCATGGCAGTGTGCCTGTCTGACTAATGCTTTGCTGCCAAGTTATATCCCAATCCCTATATCTCTCATTTGTTTTAATTCTGAGATGGGGTCTCACCATATTGCCCAGGCAGGCCTGGGACTTGGGATCCTCCTGTCCCAGCCTCTCCAAGGTAGTGAGGATTACAAACCTATACCAGCAAGCCTGTACAACTAGGTTGTCATTTGGTTTGTGTGATTTTAAAAAATGGATTCCATAGAAAAATTGAACAGATATGCAAAAATATCCCGTGTCTTCCTTCCCCTCACCTGCAGACTCTCTCACTATGAACAGTCCTCTTCATTACTCAGAGTGACCCACACCAACAGCTGGCAAGGCCTGGAGGCCCATGGTCACAACATGTTCCCACCATGTTGGTCTCAGCTTGAGGTTCTCCCTCTGTGCTCTGCACCCCCAGTCCTAACACCCAGCGACCACCAATGGTTTTAGGGTCCAGTTCTGACTTTCCTGAAATGTCAGAGTTAGAATCAGTCCCTTCCTTTGGAAGGCTGAGTACCATACCACTGTGCACACACACGGGATACACTATCTCGTCTTGCTATCCAGTCATCACTGATAGACATGAGTTCTTCTGAGCCTTGGCTGGTAGGAACACTGATTTATAATGTTTTAAAAATGGGTTTCTTTATAAAAGTGCCACCTAGGATCCATCCGACTGCCACCCACCACGTCACCAAGGAAGGAGTACGAGCCTCCCTCCCCTGCATGGCCTCAGGCGTTCCCACCCCCACCATCACTTGGACCAAGGTAGGCAGAGCCTGTAAACTTGAGGGGAAGCCAGAGATGTCAACCTGATGTATCCTGGGACAGAGTGTGAGCTCTGATGTTGTCACGATGGTTCTGTCCTAGGAAGCCAACACCCTGACTACCAGGGGTCACTACAATGTGAGCAGGGATGGTACCCTGGTCATTGTCCATCCATCTCCCCAGGATGCAGGCGCCTATGTGTGCACAGCCA